>NW_028322237.1:8181818-8484848 GCF_059928025.1 Delphinapterus leucas
GGGCCTGAGGCAAGAGGGCCCCCATCACCGAGGGGCAGTTCCCAGCAGGCTCCAACTGCCACAAGAGGGCCGATGTTGCCCAGGTGGGGTGTGCCAGCCAGGCAGGAGTGACCTCACAGCAGAGGGCCCCCCTCACAGAAGGGTGAGGAACCCAACCAGGATCAGACTCTCACCAGAGGGCCCACATCATCAAGGGGATAGGAACCAGGCAGGAGTGTCCTCACACCAGTGGGGCCACATCATCGAAAGGCGAGGGACCCAGCATACGTGGCCTCAAACCAGAGGACACACATCACCAAGGGGCTGGGAGTGAGGCAGGCAGGAGGAGTCTCAAAACAGAGGGCCCATAGAAGAAAAAATGTGAGGAATCCCGCAGTTGGAACCTCCCAGCAGGTGGCCAGGAGCAGCGAGGCTATGGGATCCAGGCCGGAGAGAACTCACAGCAGAGGGCCCTCATCATGAAACTGAGCAACCCACGGTTGGGACCACAGAGCAGAAGGCCCACATTCCCATGGGGTTGGGAACCTGGCAGGAGTGTACTCGAACCACAGGGCGCATATCAGAAAATATTGGGAGCCCAGGAGTTAGGGTCTGACGCCAGAGGGCCCTCATTACCGAGGGGAGGAGACACCCAGCAGGCACCAAATCCCACCAGAGGGCCGACGTCGCCAAGGCGGGGTGTGCCAACCAGGCAGGAGTGACCTCAGAGAAGAGGGCCCACCTCACAGAAGTGTGAGGAACCCAACCAGGATCAGACTCTCACCGGAGGGCCCACATCACCAAGGGGATGGGAACCAGGCAGGAGTGTCCTCACACCAGTGGGGCCACATCAGCCAAAGGTGAGGAACCCAGCACATGTGGCCTCAAACCACAGGACACACATCACCAAGGGGCTAGGAGTGAGGCAGGTGTCTGGAGGGGCACATTTAACTCTAATTTCCCACCAGGAAGTGGAATGAACCAAAGTCTCAGAGTGCCGTGCCGGACACTGATTACGGCCTGAAGCAAACCTGCGGTTCTGTGGCCAGTTTTCAAGGAAACGAGTTAAGAAAGGAAATCACGGGCACTGTAATTCAAAAACCTGCAGTGTTATAAATGACAGCTATTGGCAAAATTATATGGAAGTAAGTCTGCAAAGAGGACTTGAAAACGAGGCAGAATTGCAGGAATCATATTTCAGGAGGTAGATTGGAATTGCATTTAAAGCATGTGAAAAGCGGCAGATCTTTGACACTGATGCACTTGGACAAAAGTGCGTAAACATTTTTTCCTGAATATATTCAGGAAAAAACACATATGCCCTTTTTGGCCAACCAAGCACTCGAGAAATGGAAATCCGCACTACAATGAAGTCTCATTTCCCATTCGTCAAAAGGGCCATCTGAAAAAAGTGTAAAAACCAGAAACACAGGACAGGCCATGGAGAACAGGGAGCCTTGTTATGCTGATGGGCGGGATGTAAATTGCCAACAGACACTCTGGAGATGTTTATGGTGTATCCTGAAACATCTGAAAAACAAAGCTACAGACCCTAGGGCACTTCCACTTTTGGCCCTATAGCTTAGGAAAATTAAAATCAACAAGACACAGCCAACACCAAATTTAGGGCTGCTGTGTTTACAAGAACCTTGAGTCCAGTACAAATTAAATATCCCAGAAAGAAAAAAATGGATAAAGGAGTTGTGCTACTTACGTACAACGGAATATCACTCAGCAATGAAATCAATGTCATCAGGCCTGTAGCAGCAAATTGAGTGGATTTAAGTATGATGATTCTAAGAGAAATAGGTCACACAGAGAAAGAGAATTATCATAAGATATCACTAATAGAGAGAGTGTAAACTTGGCTACACATAAACTGAATTCCAAAACCGAACAGAGTCTCACATTTAGATAAAAACTTATGCTTGCTTAAGGGGAAAGTTGAGTTGGGGTGCTGTATAAAACCAGAGATTGAAATTAGCACACATACCGTTCCATAAGCCAAATATGTAATAGACAAGACCTACTCTTTGCTCAACGAAATAGACTCATCCATGGTGTATCACCTCACACCTGTTAGAATGGGCATCATCAGAAAATCTACAAACAACAAATGCTGGAAAGGGTGTGGAGATAAGGAACCCTCTTCCACTATTGTTGGGAATGTAAATTGATACAGTCACTGTGGAGAACATTATGGAGTTTCTTATAAAACTAAGAATAGAATTACCATATGATACAGCAATCCCACTACTGGGCATATACCCAGACAAAACCATAAATCAAAAAGAGACATTCACCGCAATGTTCATTGCATCACTATTTACAATATCCAGGTAATGGAAGCAACCTAAATGCCCACAGACAGACGAATGCATAAAGAAGTGGTACATATATAAAATGGAATATTACTAAGCCATAAAAAGGAATGAAATTGGGTCATTTGTAGAGACGTTGATGGATCTAGAGACTGTCATACAGAGTGAAGTAAGTCAGAAAGAGAAAAAGAAATCTTGTCTATTAATGGCTATATGTGGAACCTAGACAAATTGTACAGATGAACCGTTTTGCCAGGCAGAAATAGAGCAACAGATGTAGACAACAAACGTATGGACACCAAGGGGGAAAAGCTGTTGGGGGGTGGTGGTGGGAGGAGTTGAGAGATTGGGATTGGCATGTATACATTTATATGTATAAAATAGATAACCAAAAAGAACCTGCTGTATAAAATAATAAAATAAAATTCAAATTACAAAAAGTAAAACAGAAAAAATATTCTTCCCTTCACATACATGTATTTATATGAATAAATTATTTCCATGCTTATATCTGTAAATACAAAAAAGAGGAATAAAATCTACCTTGAACCAAAAACGAAAAAAAGAAAAAAAAACAGAACCCACCAGTTACACAGAGGAAAACCGTATCAGGGCACTTGCTCCAGTTGTAAACAATTCTGAAGTTGGTCAGTGGTGGGGAATCATCTCCCATTCAGCCAGCAGGCCCCACGCAACAAGCGTCCTCATTGCAAAGCTGGGGGACCGTGCCGAGGCATCTGTGAGTAAACGTGGGCTGAGCCCCAGGCCAGCTGCTGCTGAAATGTTCCCACCCTTCCCAGGTAAAACACCTGAATATGTACAAGGACTTGAAAGCCTAGAGGAAGGGCCATGGAGCCACATGAGTGACAGCATGCCAGCCGACTTGGTGCCTGCAGGCCAGCCAGGATGGTCCTGGCCCTGGGTGCTCTTCTGGAAGCTTTCCATTTCCCTGCCTGAGATACCCCTGCTGTCCCGGCCCCCACTGCTTTCTTCCTCACTCACCTCTGCCCAGGGAGAAATTCCAGCGGCAGGTATGGGTGACACATCCTCTTCTTTAGCAGGTGGCATCTTGGCAACTGCTGCAGAAAGTCCAGCAGAGCCCCACTCACACTGGGCCACCCACAAAGCCGTGGCCTCTCACTCCCTCCCACCAGTCCAGCCCCAAGACTGCTGACAGGGCAGAGAAAATGGCGTCAGGCACAGCTGCAGGGGCTCTTGCTGCCTGGAGCGGTGTTTATATTGATCTGAACCCAGGCACACCTGGGGAGGTCTGGCCGGCACGGTCGGGCTTCCCAGGCCAGCCAATAATCACCCCTCAGGGGCTCACAGTTGCAGAAACTGGAACTTGCTGAATCGGCCAGGTCCAAGGAACAGGTGTGGGCTCCTGAGAGTCAGGATAGACAAGGGGCTGCAGCTCTGGCTTGTTTTCTAATTATATTATCTGGCCCATGAGTGGGAGACAACTTCAAGAAAACCCTCTCCTAATGAGAGGAACCCAGGAGTCAGGGAGAGGAGGGGTGGCTGGTGGGTGGAGACAGAGGCCTGGTGCCCCGGGTGCAGTGGAAGTCTCTGGAAGACCAGGTGGAGGGAGGCCACACAGAGTGATGCCCAGGGTCACAGACCTGTCGGAGCTGCTGTTTGTTAGTTCAAGTCCTGCTCTGAGGTGCTCTGTGTCAGATCTGAGTGACAGGTGAGCTGGGAGTGCTCTGCAATGAGGGCGATATGCACGGTTCCTGTGTTCCCAGCCCTGCCATGGTACCTGCAAGGGTAGCTCTGTATCCTGGGAGGGGCCTGACCACGAGAGCCCCATGGGCTGCAGGGGAACCTGCCCAGGGAACCCCATATCCTGGGAGGGGCCTGAACACGAGAGCCCCATGGGCTGGGGTGGGGGTGGGGTACCTGCCCAGGTGAGCTCCATATCCTGGGATTGGCCTGACCTCGAGAGCCCCATGGGCTGCTGGAGTCCTGGTAAAGGATGTCAGGACAGTCAGTGAAGCCACCGAGGATATACCTCCAGTAGTTCCTAAATCCTACACCCTGCTGGTCATTCTACCAAATACCAGGACATGGTATTCTGTATTAGTCTTCAATGATGCCTTCTTTTGTATTCTATTAGTCCCAGAGTCACAAGAAATTTTGGCTTGTGAGTGGCAGGACTCAACATACAACTAAAACAATACTTCCGGGCCGTGTTGCCCCAAGGGTTCAAAAATTCCCACACCATCTTTGGGGAAAGCTCAGCTAAAGAACTAAAAGTTCTACCTCTGGAAAAGGAAACACTCCTTCAATATGCAGAAGACATTCTGATCGCCAGTCCTACTAAGCAGACCTCTGAACTACCAAGCCAATAAAGGATACAAGTTGTCCAAGAAAAAGCTCAAATATCACAGACTATGGTGACCTGCCTGGGCTTCATTCTCACAGAAGGTCGGAGAAGCCCATCCCAGGAAAGGGAAGAAACAATTTACAGCCTTACCCATTTCTGAACCTAGAAGACAGCTTAGGGGCTCCTGGGGAGGCCAGGGTTTGCTGCTTCTGGATCCCTAACTACAGTCTACTAGCTGGGCCTCTATATGAAACACTGAAAGGAAAAGATGATGATCCTTTTGAATAGAATGCAGAAGTGGCCTTTCAAGAATGGAAAGAGCAGTCAATTCAGACCCTTGCCCTGGAACTCCCTAATTTAGCTAAACCCTTTGACCTTTACATTCCTGGTGAACGGTGAATCGCCATTGGAGTATTAGTGCAAAACCTGGGACCACTTGAAATGGAACAATGCAAGAATGCGATCCAGGTAGGATAAACTACGGTCACCAAGGGGCTTGGCCCACCGCCACATCTGGCCAAGATACTGGCAGTATCTGAAAACCTGGAAATCAGCAGCCCAAAAGGCCACCTCCCTCCTAAGGGAAAAGGACCCCACGTGGTGATCCTAACACCCAACCATGCCCTGAAGTTGCAGGGTTGGCTCCATGGGCACACTGACCTTGAGCGAGGAGGCCCTCCAACTCCAACCTCCATAGAGATAACCGGGGCAAAGGGGCACCATGAAGACTCGTGTGAAGGTGTCTGCACGGGCAAATTTAACGCTCATTTCCCACCAGGAAGAGGAATTAACCAAAGGCTCAGCATGCCGTGCCGGAACCAGATTAGGGCCTGAAGCAATCCTGCGGGTTTGCGGCCAGCTCACAAGAAAGCGAGTTGAAGAAAGGAGCTCAGGGACACTGTAATTCACAAACCTGCAGAGTTATAAATGACAGCTATCACCCAAAAATATATTGAAGGAAGGCTGCGAAGAGGACTTGAAAGCGGGGCAGAATTGCAAGAAAACGATTTCAGGGGGTAGACTGGAATTGCATTTAAAGCACAGGAAAAGAGGCAGAACGTCGACAATGATGCACTTGGCCAAAAAGGGCGTATGCGTTTTTTCCTGAATATATTCAGGAAAAAACGCATACGCCCTTTTTGGCCAACCAAGCAAGCATGTTAAAGAAATCTGCACTACAATGAAGTCTCACTGCCCCCTGTTCAAAAGGGCCATCTGAAAAAAGTGTAAAATCCAGGAAGGCAGCACAGGCCATGGAGAACAGAGAGCATTGTTATGCTGATGGGCGGGATGTAAATTGCCAACAGCCACTCTGGAGAAGTGTATGGTGTTTCCTGAAACACCTAAGAAACAAAGCAACGGAGACTACGGCACTTCCACTTATGGTCTTATAGATCAAGGAAATTAAAATCAAAAACAGACAGCCACCCCAAAGTTTCAGACGGCTCTGTTTACAGGAATCTCGTCTACGGTACAAGTTAAATATCCCAGAATGTGAGAAATGGATAAAGAAGTTGTGGTACACACATTCAATGGAATATCACTCAGCAATGAAATCTATGTCATCAGGCCCATCGTGGCATAATGAGTGGATTCAGGTACGATGATTCTAAGTGAAATAAGTCACACAGAAAATGAAACATCATAAGATATCACTAATACACGGAATGTAAACTTGGCTACACATGAACTGAATTACAAAACAGAACAGGGTCTCAAATTTAGAAAACCAACTTATGCTTGCTTAAGGGGAAAAGTGAGTTGGGGTGCTGCATAAAACCAGAGATAGAAATTAGCACAGATACCTTTCCATAAGCCAAATATGTAATAGTCAAGACCTAGCCCTTGCTCAACGAAATGGACTAAACACCCCATATTCAACGCCTAGGAATACACCTGACTAGTAAGTATCTTCAAACCCATGGATTTATATGTCTCCATAAGAGACTCAAGTGTGTGTACAGCGGCATGAATGCAGCAGAGAAAATCCGATAAATCCCATTATCAAAATGAATTACAAAAACAAACACAATGACAGTGAAATAGAGAGCAATTCTTAAATAATTCATTCAGGGCTTGTGATGCAACCTGGATTTACCACATCTACAACCAGAGCTGAGTGAGACATAAGGCTGTACACTTCGGCCTGATAGCATTGGTGAGGTTCGTTGAGAAAATGCAGGCCCTTTGAAGTCATACTGCATGGTACCCATTCCATGGGTCCCAACTCTCCAGGTTGAAGGGATTCTTCCTTCAGGTAAAACATGCATGGGCAACCCAGAATATGGTCCACCGTGTGACCGGGAAAACTTTTTAAATGCGTCTCAGTTTTCGTCCCCTCGTACTCGGTTTTACCATTCCAGACGCTTTACTAACACTCTCCCCACTTGGAGAGTCAGTGCCTTTAACCTCCTGTTTGGCACAGTTTGGAATTTCTGCGCAAGATGAACAGGAATAGGGAGAACCAATGAGAGATTAGCTGTAGGTGTCTGCACGAACAAATTTAACGCTCATTTCCCACCAGGAAGAGGAATTAGCCAAAGGCTCAGCATGCCGTGTCGGAACCAGATTAGGGCCTGAAGCAATCCTGCGGTTTTGCGGCCAGCTCACAAGAAAGCGAGTTTAAGAAAGGAGCTCAGGGGCGCTTTAATTCACAAACATGCAGAGTTATAAATGACAGCTATCGTCCAAAAATATATTGAAGTAAGGCTGCAAAGAGGACTTGAACGCGGGGCAGAATTCCAGGAATACGATTTCAGGAGGTAGACGGGAAGTCCTCTGAAAGTATAGGAGAAGAGGCAGAACCTCGACAATGATGCACTTGGTCAAAAAGGGCATATGCGTTTCTTCCAGGGCCCTTATTAAAGAGGGTAGGAGGCTCCCAGCATGCTTCAGTGGCCAACAGAGGGCCTACGTCGCCAAGGCGACATGAGCCATCCAGGCAGGAGTGACCTCACATCAGAGGGCCCACCTCACAGAAGGGTAAGGAACCCAGTCAAGATCAGACTCTCACCAGAGTGCCCACATAAGCAAGGGGCTGGGAACCAGGCAGGAGTGTCCTCACACCCGTGGGGCCACATCATCGAAAGTTGAGGTACCCAGCACATGTGGCCTCAAACCAGAGGACCCACATCACCATGGGTCTCGGAGCGAGGCAGGCAGGATTAACCTCAAAACACATGGCCCATTGTATAAAAAAGGTGAGGAATCCAGCAGTTGGAACATCCCAGCAGGCGGCCCAGAGCACCGAGGCTATGGGATCCAGGCAGTGATGAACTCACAACAGAGGGCCCTCATCGTGATACTGTAAGCAACCCAGCCGTTGTAACCTCAGAGCACAAGGCCCACATCCCCATGGGGAAGGGAACCAAGCAGGAGTGTCATCGCACCAGTGGGCACACATCAGAAAAGGTGGGGAGCCCAGCAGTTAGGGCCGGACGCCAGAGGGCCCTCATCACTGAGGAGAGGAGGCTCCAGGCAAGCTCCAACTGCTACCAGAAGGCCGACGTCGCCAATGCAGGGTGTGCCAGCCAGGCAGGAGTGACCTCAGAGCAGAGGGCCAACCACACAAAAGTGTGAGGAACCCAAAGAGGATCAGACTCTCACCGGAGGGCCCACATCACCAAGGGAATGGAAACCAGGCAGGAGTGTTCTCACACCAGTGTGGTCACATCACCGAAATGTGACGGACCCAGCACACGTGGCCTCAAACTACAGGACACACATCACCAAGGGGCTGGGAGTGAGGCAGGCAGGAGGAGCCTCCAAACAGAGGGCCCATAGCGTAAAAAAGGTGAGGGATCCCGCAGTTGGAACCTCCCAGCAGGTGGCCAGGAGCAGCGAGGCTATGGGATCCAGGCCTGACTGAACTCAAAACAGAGGGCCCTCATTATGAAACTGTGAGCAACCCAGCCGTTGGGACCTTAGAGCAGAAGGCCCACATTCCCATGGGGTTGGGATCCTGGCAGGAGTGTACTCGCACCACAGGGCGCACATCAGAAACTTTTGGGAGCCCAGGAGTTAGGGTCTGACGCCAGAGGGCCCTCATTACCGAGGGGAGGAGACTCCCAGCAGGCACCAACTCCCAACTGAGGGCCCACGTCGCCACGTTGACGTGTGCCAGCCAGGCAGGAGTGACCTCACAGCAGAGGGCCTACCTCACAGAAGGGTGAGGAACCCAGCCAGGATAAGACTCTCACCAGAGGGCCCACATCACCAAGGGGATCGGAACAAGGCAGGAGTGTCCTCACACCAGTGTGGCCACATTATAGAAAGGTGAGGAACCCAGCACATGTGGCCTAAACCAGAGGACCCACATTTCCAAGGTGCTCCGAGTGAGGCAGGCAGGAGTAGCCTAACAACACAGGGCCCACAGAATAAAAAATGTGAGGAATCCAGCAGTTTGAACCTCCCAGCAGGTGGCCCAGAGCATGGAGTCTATGGGATCCAGGCCACAGTGAACTCACAGCAGAGGGCCCACATCATGAAACTGTGAGCAACCCAGACAGTGGGACCTCAGAGCAGAAGGCCCACATCCCCATGGGGATGGGAACCTCGCAGGAGTGTCCTCGCACAACTTAGCACGTATCAGAAAATGTGGGAACCCAGCAGTTATGGCCTGGCGCCAGAGGGCCCTCATCACGGAGGAGAGGAGGCTACCAGCAGGCTCCAAATGCCACCAGAGGGCCGACGTCACCAAGGCAATGGGAGCAAGCCAGGCAGGAGTTACCTCACAGCAGAGGGCCCACCTCACAGAAGTGTGAGGAATCCAAACAGGATCAGACTCTCACCAGAGGGCCCCCATCACCAAGGGGATGGGAACCAGGCAGGAGTGTCCTCACACCAGTGGGGCCACATCAATAAAGGTGAGGAAACTGGTACATGTGGCCTTAAACAAGAGGACCTACATCACAAATGGGCTGGGAGTGAGTCAGGAAGTAGGAGCATGAAAACACAGGACCCAAAGAATAAAAAAGGTAAGGAATCCAGCAGTAAGAACCTCCCAGCAGGCCGCTCAGAGCACAGAGTCTATGGGATCTAGGCCTGGGTGAACTAACACCAGATAGCCAACATCATGAAACGGTGAACAACACAGGTGTTGGGACCTTAGAGCAGAAGGCCCACATGCCCATGGGGATGGGAACCTCGCAGGAGTGTCCTCGCACCACTTAGCACGTATCAGAAAATGTGGGTACCCAGCAGTTAGGGCCTGAGGCAAGAGGGCCCCCATCACCGAGGGGCGGTTCCCAGCAGGCTCCAACTGCCACAAGAGGGCCGATGTTGCCCAGGTGGGGTGTGCCAGCCAGGCAGGAGTGACCTCACAGCAGAGGGCCCCCCTCACAGAAGGGTGAGGAACCCAGCCAGGATCAGACTCTCACCAGAGGGCCCACATCATCAAGGGGATAGGAACCAGGCAGGAGTGTCCTCACACCAGTGGGGCCACATCATCGAAAGGCGAGGAACCCAACATATGTGGCCTCAAACCAGAGGACACACATCACGAAGGGGCTGGGAGTGAGGCAGGCAGGAGGAGACTCAAAACAGAGGGCCCATAGGAGAAAAAATGTGAGGAATCCCGCAGTTGGAACCTCCCAGCAGGTGGCCAGGAGCAGCGAGGCTATGGGATCCAGGCCGGAGAGAACTCACAGCAGAGGGCCCTCATCATGAAACTGAGCAACCCACGGTTGGGACCACAGAGCAGAAGGCCCACATTCCCATGGGGTTGGGAACCTGGCAGGAGTGTACTCGAACCACAGGGCGCATATCAGAAAATATTGGGAGCCCAGGAGTTAGGGTCTGACGCCAGAGGGCCCTCATTACCGAGGGGAGGAGACACCCAGCAGGCACCAAATCCCACCAGAGGGCCGACGTCGCCAAGGCGGGGTGTGCCAACCAGGCAGGAGTGACCTCAGAGAAGAGGGCCCACCTCACAGAAGTGTGAGGAACCCAACCAGGATCAGACTCTCACCGGAGGGCCCACATCACCAAGGGGATGGGAACCAGGCAGGAGTGTCCTCACACCAGTGGGGCCACATCAGCCAAAGGTGAGGAACCCAGCACATGTGGCCTCAAACCACAGGACACACATCACCAAGGGGCTAGGAGTGAGGCAGGTGTCTGGAGGGGCACATTTAACTCTAATTTCCCACCAGGAAGTGGAATGAACCAAAGTCTCAGAGTGCCGTGCCGGACACTGATTACGGCCTGAAGCAAACCTGCGGTTCTGTGGCCAGTTTTCAAGGAAACGAGTTAAGAAAGGAAATCACGGGCACTGTAATTCAAAAACCTGCAGTGTTATAAATGACAGCTATTGGCAAAATTATATGGAAGTAAGTCTGCAAAGAGGACTTGAAAACGAGGCAGAATTGCAGGAATCATATTTCAGGAGGTAGATTGGAATTGCATTTAAAGCATGTGAAAAGCGGCAGATCTTTGACACTGATGCACTTGGACAAAAGTGCGTAAACATTTTTTCCTGAATATATTCAGGAAAAAACACATATGCACTTTTTGGCCAACCAAGCACTCGAGAAATGGAAATCCGCACTACAATGAAGTCTCATTTCCCATTCGTCAAAAGGGCCATCTGAAAAAAGTGTAAAAACCAGAAACACAGGACAGGCCATGGAGAACAGGGAGCCTTGTTATGCTGATGGGCGGGATGTAAATTGCCAACAGACACTCTGGAGATGTTTATGGTGTATCCTGAAACATCTGAAAAACAAAGCTACAGACCCTAGGGCACTTCCACTTTTGGCCCTATAGCTTAGGAAAATTAAAATCAACAAGACACAGCCAACACCAAATTTAGGGCTGCTGTGTTTACAAGAACCTTGAGTCCAGTACAAATTAAATATCCCAGAAAGAAAAAAATGGATAAAGGAGTTGTGCTACTTACGTACAACGGAATATCACTCAGCAATGAAATCAATGTCATCAGGCCTGTAGCAGCAAATTGAGTGGATTTAAGTATGATGATTCTAAGAGAAATAGGTCACACAGAGAAAGAGAATTATCATAAGATATCACTAATAGAGAGAGTGTAAACTTGGCTACACATAAACTGAATTCCAAAACCGAACAGAGTCTCACATTTAGATAAAAACTTATGCTTGCTTAAGGGGAAAGTTGAGTTGGGGTGCTGTATAAAACCAGAGATTGAAATTAGCACACATACCGTTCCATAAGCCAAATATGTAATAGACAAGACCTACTCTTTGCTCAACGAAATAGACTCATCCATGGTGTATCACCTCACACCTGTTAGAATGG
The DNA here is from genome assembly GCF_059928025.1 of Delphinapterus leucas. Classification (NCBI taxonomy): domain Eukaryota; kingdom Metazoa; phylum Chordata; class Mammalia; order Artiodactyla; family Monodontidae; genus Delphinapterus; species Delphinapterus leucas. The sequence continues at coordinate 8,193,717 of NW_028322237.1, forward strand.
GCATCATCAGAAAATCTACAAACAACAAATGCTGGAAAGGGTGTGGAGATAAGGAACCCTCTTCCACTATTGTTGGGAATGTAAATTGATACAGTCACTGTGGAGAACATTATGGAGTTTCTTATAAAACTAAGAATAGAATTACCATATGATACAGCAATCCCACTACTGGGCATATACCCAGACAAAACCATAAATCAAAAAGAGACATTCACCGCAATGTTCATTGCATCACTATTTACAATATCCAGGTAATGGAAGCAACCTAAATGCCCACAGACAGACGAATGCATAAAGAAGTGGTACATATATAAAATGGAATATTACTAAGCCATAAAAAGGAATGAAATTGGGTCATTTGTAGAGACGTTGATGGATCTAGAGACTGTCATACAGAGTGAAGTAAGTCAGAAAGAGAAAAACAAATCTTGTCTATTAATGCATATATGTGGAACCTAGAAAAATTGTACAGATGAACCGTTTTGCCAGGCAGAAATAGAGCAACAGATGTAGACAACAAACGTATGGACACCAAGGGGGAAAAGCTGTTGGGGGGTGGTGGTGGGAGGAGTTGAGAGATTGGGATTGGCATGTATACATTTATATGTATAAAATAGATAACCAAAAAGAACCTGCTGTATAAAATAATAAAATAAAATTCAAATTACAAAAAGTAAAACAGAAAAAATATTCTTCCCTTCACATACATGTATTTATATGAATAAATTATTTCCATGCTTATATCTGTAAATACAAAAAAGAGGAATAAAATCTACCTTGAACCAAAAACGAAAAAAAGAAAAAAAAACAGAACCCACCAGTTACACAGAGGAAAACCGTATCAGGGCACTTGCTCCAGTTGTAAACAATTCTGAAGTTGGTCAGTGGTGGGGAATCATCTCCCATTCAGCCAGCAGGCCCCACGCAACAAGCGTCCTCATTGCAAAGCTGGGGGACCGTGCCGAGGCATCTGTGAGTAAACGTGGGCTGAGCCCCAGGCCAGCTGCTGCTGAAATGTTCCCACCCTTCCCAGGTAAAACACCTGAATATGTACAAGGACTTGAAAGCCTAGAGGAAGGGCCATGGAGCCACATGAGTGACAGCATGCCAGCCGACTTGGTGCCTGCAGGCCAGCCAGGATGGTCCTGGCCCTGGGTGCTCTTCTGGAAGCTTTCCATTTCCCTGCCTGAGATACCCCTGCTGTCCCGGCCCCCACTGCTTTCTTCCTCACTCACCTCTGCCCAGGGAGAAATTCCAGCGGCAGGTATGGGTGACACATCCTCTTCTTTAGCAGGTGGCATCTTGGCAACTGCTGCAGAAAGTCCAGCAGAGCCCCACTCACACTGGGCCACCCACAAAGCCGTGGCCTCTCACTCCCTCCCACCAGTCCAGCCCCAAGACTGCTGACAGGGCAGAGAAAATGGCGTCAGGCACAGCTGCAGGGGCTCTTGCTGCCTGGAGCGGTGTTTATATTGATCTGAACCCAGGCACACCTGGGGAGGTCTGGCCGGCACGGTCGGGCTTCCCAGGCCAGCCAATAATCACCCCTCAGGGGCTCACAGTTGCAGAAACTGGAACTTGCTGAATCGGCCAGGTCCAAGGAACAGGTGTGGGCTCCTGAGAGTCAGGATAGACAAGGGGCTGCAGCTCTGGCTTGTTTTCTAATTATATTATCTGGCCCATGAGTGGGAGACAACTTCAAGAAAACCCTCTCCTAATGAGAGGAACCCAGGAGTCAGGGAGAGGAGGGGTGGCTGGTGGGTGGAGACAGAGGCCTGGTGCCCCGGGTGCAGTGGAAGTCTCTGGAAGACCAGGTGGAGGGAGGCCACACAGAGTGATGCCCAGGGTCACAGACCTGTCGGAGCTGCTGTTTGTTAGTTCAAGTCCTGCTCTGAGGTGCTCTGTGTCAGATCTGAGTGACAGGTGAGCTGGGAGTGCTCTGCAATGAGGGCGATATGCACGGTTCCTGTGTTCCCAGCCCTGCCATGGTACCTGCAAGGGTAGCTCTGTATCCTGGGAGGGGCCTGACCACGAGAGCCCCATGGGCTGCAGGGGAACCTGCCCAGGGAACCCCATATCCTGGGAGGGGCCTGAACACGAGAGCCCCATGGGCTGGGGTGGGGGTGGGGTACCTGCCCAGGTGAGCTCCATATCCTGGGATTGGCCTGACCTCGAGAGCCCCATGGGCTGCTGGAGTCCTGGTAAAGGATGTCAGGACAGTCAGTGAAGCCACCGAGGATATACCTCCAGTAGTTCCTAAATCCTACACCCTGCTGGTCATTCTACCAAATACCAGGACATGGTATTCTGTATTAGTCTTCAATGATGCCTTCTTTTATATTCTATTAGTCCCAGAGTCACAAGAAATTTTGGCTTGTGAGTGGCAGGACTCAACATACAACTAAAACAATACTTCCGGGCCGTGTTGCCCCAAGGGTTCAAAAATTCCCACACCATCTTTGGGGAAAGCTCAGCTAAAGAACTAAAAGTTCTACCTCTGGAAAAGGAAACACTCCTTCAATATGCAGAAGACATTCTGATCGCCAGTCCTACTAAGCAGACCTCTGAACTACCAAGCCAATAAAGGATACAAGTTGTCCAAGAAAAAGCTCAAATATCACAGACTATGGTGACCTGCCTGGGCTTCATTCTCACAGAAGGTCGGAGAAGCCCATCCCAGGAAAGGGAAGAAACAATTTACAGCCTTACCCATTTCTGAACCTAGAAGACAGCTTAGGGGCTCCTGGGGAGGCCAGGGTTTGCTGCTTCTGGATCCCTAACTACAGTCTACTAGCTGGGCCTCTATATGAAACACTGAAAGGAAAAGATGATGATCCTTTTGAATAGAATGCAGAAGTGGCCTTTCAAGAATGGAAAGAGCAGTCAATTCAGACCCTTGCCCTGGAACTCCCTAATTTAGCTAAACCCTTTGACCTTTACATTCCTGGTGAACGGTGAATCGCCATTGGAGTATTAGTGCAAAACCTGGGACCACTTGAAATGGAACAATGCAAGAATGCGATCCAGGTAGGATAAACTACGGTCACCAAGGGGCTTGGCCCACCGCCACATCTGGCCAAGATACTGGCAGTATCTGAAAACCTGGAAATCAGCAGCCCAAAAGGCCACCTCCCTCCTAAGGGAAAAGGACCCCACGTGGTGATCCTAACACCCAACCATGCCCTGAAGTTGCAGGGTTGGCTCCATGGGCACACTGACCTTGAGCGAGGAGGCCCTCCAACTCCAACCTCCATAGAGATAACCGGGGCAAAGGGGCACCATGAAGACTCGTGTGAAGGTGTCTGCACGGGCAAATTTAACGCTCATTTCCCACCAGGAAGAGGAATTAACCAAAGGCTCAGCATGCCGTGCCGGAACCAGATTAGGGCCTGAAGCAATCCTGCGGGTTTGCGGCCAGCTCACAAGAAAGCGAGTTGAAGAAAGGAGCTCAGGGACACTGTAATTCACAAACCTGCAGAGTTATAAATGACAGCTATCACCCAAAAATATATTGAAGGAAGGCTGCGAAGAGGACTTGAAAGCGGGGCAGAATTGCAAGAAAACGATTTCAGGGGGTAGACTGGAATTGCATTTAAAGCACAGGAAAAGAGGCAGAACGTCGACAATGATGCACTTGGCCAAAAAGGGCGTATGCGTTTTTTCCTGAATATATTCAGGAAAAAACGCATACGCCCTTTTTGGCCAACCAAGCAAGCATGTTAAAGAAATCTGCACTACAATGAAGTCTCACTGCCCCCTGTTCAAAAGGGCCATCTGAAAAAAGTGTAAAATCCAGGAAGGCAGCACAGGCCATGGAGAACAGAGAGCATTGTTATGCTGATGGGCGGGATGTAAATTGCCAACAGCCACTCTGGAGAAGTGTATGGTGTTTCCTGAAACACCTAAGAAACAAAGCAACGGAGACTACGGCACTTCCACTTATGGTCTTATAGATCAAGGAAATTAAAATCAAAAACAGACAGCCACTCCAAAGTTTCAGACGGCTCTGTTTACAGGAATCTCGTCTACGGTACAAGTTAAATATCCCAGAATGTGAGAAATGGATAAAGAAGTTGTGGTACACACATTCAATGGAATATCACTCAGCAATGAAATCTATGTCATCAGGCCCATCGTGGCATAATGAGTGGATTCAGGTACGATGATTCTAAGTGAAATAAGTCACACAGAAAATGAAACATCATAAGATATCACTAATACACGGAATGTAAACTTGGCTACACATGAACTGAATTACAAAACAGAACAGGGTCTCAAATTTAGAAAACCAACTTATGCTTGCTTAAGGGGAAAAGTGAGTTGGGGTGCTGCATAAAACCAGAGATAGAAATTAGCACAGATACCTTTCCATAAGCCAAATATGTAATAGTCAAGACCTAGCCCTTGCTCAACGAAATGGACTAAACACCCCATATTCAACGCCTAGGAATACACCTGACTAGTAAGTATCTTCAAACCCATGGATTTATATGTCTCCATAAGAGACTCAAGTGTGTGTACAGCGGCATGAATGCAGCAGAGAAAATCCGATAAATCCCATTATCAAAATGAATTACAAAAACAAACACAATGACAGTGAAATAGAGAGCAATTCTTAAATAATTCATTCAGGGCTTGTGATGCAACCTGGATTTACCACATCTACAACCAGAGCTGAGTGAGACATAAGGCTGTACACTTCGGCCTGATAGCATTGGTGAGGTTCGTTGAGAAAATGCAGGCCCTTTGAAGTCATACTGCATGGTACCCATTCCATGGGTCCCAACTCTCCAGGTTGAAGGGATTCTTCCTTCAGGTAAAACATGCATGGGCAACCCAGAATATGGTCCACCGTGTGACCGGGAAAACTTTTTAAATGCGTCTCAGTTTTCGTCCCCTCGTACTCGGTTTTACCATTCCAGACGCTTTACTAACACTCTCCCCACTTGGAGAGTCAGTGCCTTTAACCTCCTGTTTGGCACAGTTTGGAATTTCTGCGCAAGATGAACAGGAATAGGGAGAACCAATGAGAGATTAGCTGTAGGTGTCTGCACGAACAAATTTAACGCTCATTTCCCACCAGGAAGAGGAATTAGCCAAAGGCTCAGCATGCCGTGTCGGAACCAGATTAGGGCCTGAAGCAATCCTGCGGTTTTGCGGCCAGCTCACAAGAAAGCGAGTTGAAGAAAGGAGCTCAGGGGCGCTTTAATTCACAAACATGCAGAGTTATAAATGACAGCTATCGTCCAAAAATATATTGAAGTAAGGCTGCAAAGAGGACTTGAACGCGGGGCAGAATTCCAGGAATACGATTTCAGGAGGTAGACGGGAAGTCCTCTGAAAGTATAGGAGAAGAGGCAGAACCTCGACAATGATGCACTTGGTCAAAAAGGGCATATGCGTTTCTTCCAGGGCCCTTATTAAAGAGGGTAGGAGGCTCCCAGCATGCTTCAGTGGCCAACAGAGGGCCTACGTCGCCAAGGCGACATGAGCCATCCAGGCAGGAGTGACCTCACATCAGAGGGCCCACCTCACAGAAGGGTAAGGAACCCAGTCAAGATCAGACTCTCACCAGAGTGCCCACATAAGCAAGGGGCTGGGAACCAGGCAGGAGTGTCCTCACACCCGTGGGGCCACATCATCGAAAGTTGAGGTACCCAGCACATGTGGCCTCAAACCAGAGGACCCACATCACCATGGGTCTCGGAGCGAGGCAGGCAGGATTAACCTCAAAACACATGGCCCATTGTATAAAAAAGGTGAGGAATCCAGCAGTTGGAACATCCCAGCAGGCGGCCCAGAGCACCGAGGCTATGGGATCCAGGCAGTGATGAACTCACAACAGAGGGCCCTCATCGTGATACTGTAAGCAACCCAGCCGTTGTAACCTCAGAGCACAAGGCCCACATCCCCATGGGGAAGGGAACCAAGCAGGAGTGTCATCGCACCAGTGGGCACACATCAGAAAAGGTGGGGAGCCCAGCAGTTAGGGCCGGACGCCAGAGGGCCCTCATCACTGAGGAGAGGAGGCTCCAGGCAAGCTCCAACTGCTACCAGAAGGCCGACGTCGCCAATGCAGGGTGTGCCAGCCAGGCAGGAGTGACCTCAGAGCAGAGGGCCAACCACACAAAAGTGTGAGGAACCCAAAGAGGATCAGACTCTCACCGGAGGGCCCACATCACCAAGGGAATGGAAACCAGGCAGGAGTGTTCTCACACCAGTGTGGTCACATCACCGAAATGTGACGGACCCAGCACACGTGGCCTCAAACTACAGGACACACATCACCAAGGGGCTGGGAGTGAGGCAGGCAGGAGGAGCCTCCAAACAGAGGGCCCATAGCGTAAAAAAGGTGAGGGATCCCGCAGTTGGAACCTCCCAGCAGGTGGCCAGGAGCAGCGAGGCTATGGGATCCAGGCCTGACTGAACTCAAAACAGAGGGCCCTCATTATGAAACTGTGAGCAACCCAGCCGTTGGGACCTTAGAGCAGAAGGCCCACATTCCCATGGGGTTGGGATCCTGGCAGGAGTGTACTCGCACCACAGGGCGCACATCAGAAAATTTTGGGAGCCCAGGAGTTAGGGTCTGACGCCAGAGGGCCCTCATTACCGAGGGGAGGAGACTCCCAGCAGGCACCAACTCCCAACTGAGGGCCCACGTCGCCACGTTGACGTGTGCCAGCCAGGCAGGAGTGACCTCACAGCAGAGGGCCTACCTCACAGAAGGGTGAGGAACCCAGCCAGGATAAGACTCTCACCAGAGGGCCCACATCACCAAGGGGATCGGAACAAGGCAGGAGTGTCCTCACACCAGTGTGGCCACATTATAGAAAGGTGAGGAACCCAGCACATGTGGCCTAAACCAGAGGACCCACATTTCCAAGGTGCTCCGAGTGAGGCAGGCAGGAGTAGCCTAACAACACAGGGCCCACAGAATAAAAAATGTGAGGAATCCAGCAGTTTGAACCTCCCAGCAGGTGGCCCAGAGCATGGAGTCTATGGGATCCAGGCCACAGTGAACTCACAGCAGAGGGCCCACATCATGAAACTGTGAGCAACCCAGCCAGTGGGACCTCAGAGCAGAAGGCCCACATCCCCATGGGGATGGGAACCTCGCAGGAGTGTCCTCGCACAACTTAGCACGTATCAGAAAATGTGGGAACCCAGCAGTTATGGCCTGGCGCCAGAGGGCCCTCATCACGGAGGAGAGGAGGCTACCAGCAGGCTCCAAATGCCACCAGAGGGCCGACGTCACCAAGGCAATGGGAGCAAGCCAGGCAGGAGTTACCTCACAGCAGAGGGCCCACCTCACAGAAGTGTGAGGAATCCAGACAGGATCAGACTCTAACCAGGGGGCCCACATCACCAAGGGGATGGGAACCAGGCAGGAGTGTTCTCACACCAGTGGGGCCACATCAATAAAGGTGAGGAAACTGGTACATGTGGCCTTAAACAAGAGGACCTACATCACAAATGGGCTGGGAGTGAGTCAGGAAGTAGGAGCATGAAAACACAGGACCCAAAGAATAAAAAAGGTAAGGAATCCAGCAGTAGGAACCTCCCAGCAGGCCGCTCAGAGCACAGAGGCTATGGGATCTAGGCCTGGGTGAACTAACACCAGAGAGCCAACATCATGAAACGGTGAACAACACAGGTGTTGGGACCTTAGAGCAGAAGGCCCACATGCCCATGGGGATGGGAACCTCGCAGGAGTGTCCTCGCACCACTTAGCACGTATCAGAAAATGTGGGTACCCAGCAGTTAGGGCCTGAGGCAAGAGGGCCCCCATCACCGAGGGGAGCTTCCCAGCAGGCTCCAACTGCCACAAGAGGGCCGATGTTGCCCAGGTGGGGTGTGCCAGCCAGGCAGGAGTGACCTCACAGCAGAGGGCCCCCCTCACAGAAGGGTGAGGACCCCAGCCAGGATCAGACTCTCACCAGAGGGCCCACATCATCAAGGGGATAGGAACCAGGCAGGAGTGTCCTCACACCAGTGGGGCCACATCATCGAAAGGTGAGGGACCCAGCATAAGTGGCCTCAAACAAGAGGACACACATCACCAAGGGGCTGGGAGTGAGGCAGGCAGGAGGAGTCTCAAAACAGAGGGTCCATAGAAGAAAAAAGGTGAGGAATCCCGCAGTTGGAACCTCCCAGGAGGTGGCCAGGAGCAGCGAGGCTATGGGATCCAGGCCGGAGAGAACTCACAGCAGAGGGCCCTCATCATGAAACTGAGCAACCCACGGTTGGGACCACAGAGCAGAAGGCCCACATTCCCATGGGGTTGGGAACCTGGCAGGAGTGTACTCGAACCACAGGGCGCATATCAGAAGATATTGGGAGCCCAGGAGTTAGGGTCTGACGCCAGAGGGCCCTCATTACTGAGGGGAGGAGACACCCAGCAGGCACCAAATCCCACCAGAGGGCCGACGTCGCCAAGGCGGGGTGTGCCAGCCAGGCAGGAGTGACCTCAGAGAAGAGGGCCCACCTCACAGAAGTGTGAGGAACCCAACTAGGATCAGACTCTCACCGGAGGGCCCACATCACCAAGGGGATGGGAACCAGGCAGGAGTGTCCTCACACCAGTGGGGCCACATCAGCCAAAGGTGAGGAACCCAGCACATGTGGCCTCAAACCACAGGACACACATCACCAAGGGGCTAGGAGTGAGGCAGGTGTCTGGAGGGGCACATTTAACTCTAATTTCCCACCAGGAAGTGGAATGAACCAAAGTCTCAGAGTGCCGTGCCGGACCCTGATTACGGCCTGAAGCAAACCTGCGGTTCTGTGGCCAGTTTTCAAGGAAACGAGTTAAGAAAGGAAATCACGGGCACTGTAATTCACAAACCTGCAGTGTTATAAATGACAGCTATTGGCAAAATTATATGGAAGTAAGTCTGCAAAGAGGACTTGAAAACGAGGCAGAATTGCAGGAATCATATTTCAGGAGGTAGATTGGAATTGCATTTAAAGCATGTGAAAAGCGGCAGATCTTTGACACTGATGCACTTGGACAAAAGTGCGTAAACATTTTTTCCTGAATATATTCAGGAAAAAACACATATGCCCTTTTTGGCCAACCAAGCACTCGAGAAATGGAAATCCGCACTACAATGAAGTCTCATTTCCCATTCGTCAAAAGGGCCATCTGAAAAAAGTGTAAAAACCAGAAACACAGGACAGGCCATGGAGAACAGGGAGCCTTGTTATGCTGATGGGCGGGATGTAAATTGCCAACAGACACTCTGGAGATGTTTATGGTGTATCCTGAAACATCTGAAAAACAAAGCTACAGACCCTAGGGCACTTCCACTTTTGGCCCTATAGCTTAGGAAAATTAAAATCAACAAGACACAGCCAACACCAAATTTAGGGCTGCTGTGTTTACAAGAACCTTGAGTCCAGTACAAATTAAATATCCCAGAAAGAAAAAAATGGATAAAGGAGTTGTGCTACTTACGTACAACGGAATATCACTCAGCAATGAAATCAATGTCATCAGGCCTGTAGCAGCAAATTGAGTGGATTTAAGTATGATGATTCTAAGAGAAATAGGTCACACAGAGAAAGATAATTATCATAAGATATCACTAATAGAGAGAGTGTAAACTTGGCTACACATAAACTGAATTCCAAAACCGAACAGAGTCTCACATTTAGATAAAAACTTATGCTTGCTTAAGGGGAAAGTTGAGTTGGGGTGCTGTATAAAACCAGAGATTGAAATTAGCACACATACCGTTCCATAAGCCAAATATGTAATAGACAAGACCTACTCTTTGCTCAACGAAATAGACTCATCCATGGTGTATCACCTCACACCTGTTAGAATGGGCATCATCAGAAAATCTACAAACAACAAATGCTGGAAAGGGTGTGGAGATAAGGAACCCTCTTCCACTATTGTTGGGAATGTAAATTGATACAGTCACTGTGGAGAACATTATGGAGTTTCTTATAAAACTAAGAATAGAATTACCATATGATACAGCAATCCCACTACTGGGCATATACCCAGACAAAACCATAAATCAAAAAGAGACATTCACCGCAATGTTCATTGCATCACTATTTACAATATCCAGGTAATGGAAGCAACCTAAATGCCCACAGACAGACGAATGCATAAAGAAGTGGTACATATATAAAATGGAATATTACTAAGCCATAAAAAGGAATGAAATTGGGTCATTTGTAGAGACGTTGATGGATCTAGAGACTGTCATACAGAGTGAAGTAAGTCAGAAAGAGAAAAACAAATCTTGTCTATTAATGCATATATGTGGAACCTAGAAAAATTGTACAGATGAACCGTTTTGCCAGGCAGAAATAGAGCAACAGATGTAGACAACAAACGTATGGACACCAAGGGGGGAAAGCTGTTGGGGGGTGGTGGTGGCAGGAATTGAGAGATTGGGATTGGCATGTATACATTTATATGTATAAAATAGATAACCAAAAAGAACCTGCTGTATAAAAAAATAAAATAAAATTCAAATTACAAAAAGTAAAACAGAAAAAATATTCTTCCCTTCACATACATGTATTTATATGAATAAATTATTTCCATGCTTATATCTGTAAATACAAAAAAGAGGAATATAATCTACCTTGAACCAAAAACGAAAAAAAAACAGAACCCACCAGTTACACAGAGGAAAACCGTATCAGGGCACTTGCTCCAGTTGTAAACAATTCTGAAGTTGGTCAGTGGTGGGGAATCATCTCCCATTCAGCCAGCAGGCCCCACGCAACAAGCATCCTCATTGCAAAGCTGGGGGATCGTGCCGAGGCATCTGTGAGTAAACGTGGGCTGAGCCCGAGGCCAGCTGCTGCTGAAATGTTCCCACCCTTCCCAGGTAAAACACCTGAATATGTACAAGGACTTGAAAGCCTAGAGGAAGGGCCATGGAGCCACATGAGTGACAGCATGCCAGCCGACTTGGTGCCTGCAGGCCAGCCAGGATGGTCCTGGCCCTGGGTGCTCTTCTGGAAGCTTTCCATTTCCCTGCCTGAGATACCCCTGCTGTCCCGGCCCCCACTGCTTTCTTCCTCACTCACCTCTGCCCAGGGAGAAATTCCAGCGGCAGGTATGGGTGACACATCCTCTTCTTTAGCAGGTGGCATCTTGGCAACTGCTGCAGAAAGTCCAGCAGAGCCCCACTCACACTGGGCCACCCACAAAGCCGTGGCCTCTCACTCCCTCCCACCAGTCCAGCCCCAAGACTGCTGACAGGGCAGAGAAAATGGCGTCAGGCACAGCTGCAGGGGCTCTTGCTGCCTGGAGCGGTGTTTATATTGATCTGAACCCAGGCACACCTGGGGAGGTCTGGCCGGCACGGTCGGGCTTCCCAGGCCAGCCAATAATCACCCCTCAGGGGCTCACAGTTGCAGAAACTGGAACTTGCTGAATCGGCCAGGTCCAAGGAACAGGTGTGGGCTCCTGAGAGTCAGGATAGACAAGGGGCTGCAGCTCTGGCTTGTTTTCTAATTATATTATCTGGCCCATGAGTGGGAGACAACTTCAAGAAAACCCTCTCCTAATGAGAGGAACCCAGGAGTCAGGGAGAGGAGGGGTGGCTGGTGGGTGGAGACAGAGGCCTGGTGCCCCGGGTGCAGTGGAAGTCTCTGGAAGACCAGGTGGAGGGAGGCCACACAGAGTGATGCCCAGGGTCACAGACCTGTCGGAGCTGCTGTTTGTTAGTTCAAGTCCTGCTCTGAGGTGCTCTGTGTCAGATCTGAGTGACAGGTGAGCTGGGAGTGCTCTGCAATGAGGGCGATATGCACGGTTCCTGTGTTCCCAGCCCTGCCATGGTACCTGCAAGGGTAGCTCTGTATCCTGGGAGGGGCCTGACCACGAGAGCCCCATGGGCTGCAGGGGAACCTGCCCAGGGAACCCCATATCCTGGGAGGGGCCTGAACACGAGAGCCCCGTGGGCTGGGGTGGGGGTGGGGTACCTGCCCAGGTGAGCTCCATATCCTGGGATTGGCCTGACCTCGAGAGCCCCATGGGCTGCTGGAGTCCTGGTAAAGGATGTCAGGACAGTCAGTGAAGCCACCGAGGATATACCTCCAGTAGTTCCTAAATCCTACACCCTGCTGGTCATTCTACCAACCACCAGGACATGGTATTCTGTATTAGTCTTCAATGATGCCTTCTTTTGTATTCTATTAGTCCCAGAGTCACAAGAAATTTTGGCTTGTGAGTGGCAGGACTCAACATACAACTAAAACAATACTTCCGGGCCGTGTTGCCCCAAGGGTTCAAAAATTCCCACACCATCTTTGGGGAAAGCTCAGCTAAAGAACTAAAAGTTCTACCTCTGGAAAAGGAAACACTCCTTCAATATGCAGACGACATTCTGATCGCCAGCCCTACTAAGGAGACCTCTGAACTACGAAGCCAATAAAGGATACAAGTTGTCCAAGAAAAAGCTCAAATATCACAGACTACGGTGACCTGCCTGGGCTTCATTCTCACAGAAGGTCGGAGAAGCCCATCCCAGGAAAGGGAAGAAACAATTTACAGCCTTACCCATTTCTGAAACTAGAAGACAGCTTAGGGGTTCCTGGGGAGGCCAGGGTTTGCTGCTTCTGGATCCCTAACTACAGTCTACGAGCTCGGCCTCTATATGAAACACTGAAAGGAAAAGATGATGATCCTTTTGAATAGAATGCAGAAGTGGCCTTTCAAGAATGGAAAGAGCAGTCAATTCAGACCCTTGCCCTGGAACTCCCTAATTTAGCTAAACCCTTTGACCTTTACATTCCTGGTGAACGGTGAATCTCCATTGGAGTATTAGTGCAAAACATGGGACCACTTGAAATGGAACAATGCAAGAATGCGATCCAGGTAGGATAAACTACGGTCACCAAGGGGCTTGGCCCACCGCCACATCTGGCCAAGATACTGGCAGTATCTGAAAACCTGGAAATCAGCAGCCCAAAAGGCCACCTCCCTCCTAAGGGAAAAGGACCCCACGTGGTGATCCTAACACCCAACCATGCCCTGAAGTTGCAGGGTTGGCTCCATGGGCACACTGACCTTGAGCGAGGAGGCCCTCCAACTCCAACCTCCATAGAGATAACCGGGGCAAAGGGGCACCATGAAGACTCGTGTGAAGGTGTCTGCACGGGCAAATTTAACACTCATTTCCCACCAGGAAGAGGAATTAACCAAAGGCTCAGCATGCCGTGCCGGAACCAGATTAGGGCCTGAAGCAATCCTGCGGGTTTGCGGCCAGCTCACAAGAAAGCGAGTTGAAGAAAGGAGCTCAGGGACACTGTAATTCACAAACCTGCAGAGTCATAAATGACAGCTATCACCCAAAAATATATTGAAGGAAGGCTGTGAAGAGGACTTGAAAGCGGGGCAGAATTGCAAGAAAACGATTTCAGGGGGTAGACTGGAATTGCATTTAAAGCATAGGAAAAGAGGCAGAACGTCGACAAGGATGCACTTGGCCAAAAAGGGCGTATGCGTTTTTTCCTGAATATATTCAGGAAAAAACGCATACGCCCTTTTTGGCCAACCAAGCAAGCATGTTAAAGAAATCTGCACTACAATGAAGTCTCACTGCCCCCCGTTCAAAAGGGCCATCTGAAAAAAGTGTAAAATCCAGAAAGGCAGCACAGGCCATGGAGAACAGGGAGCCTTGTTATGCTGATGGGCGGGATGTAAATTGCCAACAGCCACTCTGGAGATGTGTATGGTGTTTCCTCAAAAACCTAAAAAACAAAGCAACGGAGCCTACGGCATTACCACTTATTTTCCTATAGCTTAGGGAAATTAAAATCAAAAACACACAGCCACCGCAAAGTTTCTGTTTACGGCTCTGTTTACAAGAACCTCGTCTACGGTACAAGTTAAATATCCCAGAAAGCGAAAAATGGATAAAGAAGTGTGGTACGTACGTACAAAGGAATATCACTCACCAATGAAATCTATGTCATCAGGCCCATCGCGGCATAATGAGTGGATTCACGTACGATGATTCTAAGTGAAATAGGTCACACAGAAAATGAAACATCATAAGATATCACTAATACACGGAATGTAAACTTGGCTACACATGAACTGAATTACAAAACAGAACAGGGTCTCAAATTTAGAAAACCAACTTATGCTTGCTTAAGGGGAAAGGTGAGTTGTGGTGCTGCATAAAACCAGAGATAGAAATTAGCACAGATACCTTTCCATAAGCCAAATATATAATAGTCAAGACCTAGCCCTTGCTCAACGAAATGGACTAAACACCCCATATTCAACGCCTACGATTACACATGACTAGTAAGAATCTTCAAACCCATGGATTTATATGTCTCCATAAGAGACTCAAGTGTGTGTACAGCGGCATGAATGTAGCAGAGAAAATCCGATAAAACCCATTATCAAAATGAATTACAAAAACAAACACAATGACAGTGAAATAGAGAGCAATTCTTAAATAATTCATTCAGGGCTTGTGATGCAACCTGGATTTACCACATCTACACCCAGAGCTGAGTGAGACATAAGGCTGGACACTTCGGGCTGATAGCATTGGTGAGGTTCGATGAGCAAATGCAGACCCTTTGAAGTCATACTGCATGGTACCCATTCCATGGGTCCCAACTCTCCAGGTTTAAGGGATTCTTCCTTCAGCTAAAACATGCATGGGAAACCCACAATACAGTGCACTGTGTGACCGGAAAACGTTTTCAAATGCATCTCAGTTTTCGTCCCCTTTTACTCGGGTTCACCATTCCAGACCGTTTACTAACACTCTCCCCACTTGGAGAGTCAGTGCCTTTAACCTCCTGTTTGGCACAGTGTGCAATTTCTGCGCAAGATGAACAGGAATAGGGAGAACCAATGAGAGACTAGCTGTAGGTGTCTGGACGGGCAAATGGAATGCTCATTTCCCACCAGGAAGAGGAATTAACCAAAGGCTCAGCATGCCGTGCCGGAACCAGAATAGGGCCTGAAGCATTCCTGCGGGTTTGCGGCCAGCTCACAAGAAAGCGAGTTGAAGAAAGGAGCTCAGGGGCACTGTAATTCACAAACCTGCAGAGTTATAAATGACAGCTATCGTCCAAAAATATATTGAAGGAAGGCTGCGAAGAGGACTGGAAAGCGGGGCAGAATTGCAGGAAAACGATTTCAGGGGGTAGACTGGAATTGCATTTAAAGCATAGGAAAAGAGGCAGAACGTCGACAATGATGCACTTGGCCAAAAAGGGCGTATGCGTTTTTTCCTGAATATATTCAGGAAAAAACGCATACGCACTTTTTGGCCAACCAAGCAAGCATGTTAAAGAAATCTGCACTACAATGAAGTCTCACTGCCCCCCGTTCAAAAGGGCCATCTGAAAAAAGTGTAAAATCCAGAAAGGCAGCACCGGCCATGGAGAACAGGGAGCCTTGTTATGCTGATGGGCGGGATGTAAATTGCCAACAGCCACTCTGGAGATGTGTATGGTGTTTCCTCAAAAACCTAAAAAACAAAGCAACGGAGCCTACGGCATTACCACTTATTTTCCTATAGCTTAGGGAAATTAAAATCAAAAACACACAGCTACCGCAAAGTTTCTGTTTACGGCTCTGTTTACAAGAACCTCGTCTACGGTACAAGTTAAATATCCCAGAAAGCGAAAAATGGATAAAGAAGTGTGGTACGTACGTACAAAGGAATATCACTCACCAATGAAATCTATGTCATCAGGCCCATCGCGGCATAATGAGTGGATTCACGTACGATGATTCTAAGTGAAATAGGTCACACAGAAAATGAAACATCATAAGATATCACTAATACACGGAATGTAAACTTGGCTACACATGAACTGAATTACAAAACAGAACAGGGTCTCAAATTTAGAAAACCAACTTATGCTTGCTTAAGGGGAAAGGTGAGTTGTGGTGCTGCATAAAACCAGAGATAGAAATTAGCACAGATACCTTTCCATAAGCCAAATATATAATAGTCAAGACCTAGCCCTTGCTCAACGAAATGGACTAAACACCCCATATTCAACGCCTACGATTACACATGACTAGTAAGAATCTTCAAACCCATGGATTTATATGTCTCCGTAAGAGACTCAAGTGTGTGTACAGCGGCATAAACGCAGCAGTGAAAATCCGATAAATCCCATTATCAAAATAAATTACAAAAACAAAACACAATGACAGTGAAATAGAGAGCAATTCTTAAATAATTCATTCAGGGCTTGTGATGCAACGTGGATTTACCACATCTACACCCCGAGCTGAGTGAGACATAAGGCTGGACACTTCGGGCTGATAGCATTGGTGACGTTCGGTGAGCAAAGGCAACCCTTTGAAGTCATACTGCGTGGTACCCATTCCATGGGTCCCAACTCTCCAGGTTGAAGGGATTCTTCCTTCAGGTAAAACATGCATGGGCAACCCAGAATATGGTCCACCGTGTGACCGGGAAAACTTTTTAAATGCGTCTCAGTTTTCGTCCCCTTGTACTCGGTTTTACCATTCCAGACGCTTTACTAACACTCTCCCCACTTGGAGAGTCAGTGCCTTTAACCTCCTGTTTGGCACAGTTTGGAATTTCTGCGCAAGATGAACAGGAATAGGGAGAACCAATGAGAGATTAGCTGTAGGTGTCTGCACGAACAAATTTAACGCTCATTTCCCACCAGGAAGAGGAATTAGCCAAAGGCTCAGCATGCCGTGTCGGAACCAGATTAGGGCCTGAAGCAATCCTGCGGTTTTGCGGCCAGCTCACAAGAAAGCGAGTTGAAGAAAGGAGCTCAGGGGCGCTGTATTCACAAACCTGCAGAGTTATAAATGACAGCTATCATCCAAAAATATATTGAAGTAAGGCTGCAAAGAGGACTTGAACGCGGGGCAGAATTCCAGGAATACGATTTCAGGAGGTAGACGGGAAGTCCTCTGAAAGTATAGGAGAAGAGGCAGAACCTCGACAATGATGCACTTGGTCAAAAAGGGCATATGCGTTTCTTCCAGGGCCCTTATTAAAGAGGGTAGGAGGCTCCCAGCATGCTTCAGTGGCCAACAGAGGGCCTACGTCCCCAAGGCGACATGAGCCATCCAGGCAGGAGTGACCTCACATCAGAGGGCCCACCTCACAGAAGGGTAAGGAACCCAGTCAAGATCAGACTCTCACCAGAGTGCCCACATAAGCAAGGGGCTGGGAACCAGGCAGGAGTGTCCTCACACCCGTGGGGCCACATCATCGAAAGTTGAGGTACCCAGCACATGTGGCCTCAAACCAGAGGACCCACATCACCATGGGTCTTGGAGCGAGGCAGGCAGGATTAACCTCAAAACACATGGCCCATTGTATAAAAAAGGTGAGGAATCCAGCAGTTGGAACATCCCAGCAGGCGGCCCAGAGCACCGAGGCTATGGGATCCAGGCAGTGATGAACTCACAGCAGAGGGCCCTCATCGTGATACTGTAAGCAACCCAGCCGTTGTAACCTCAGAGCACAAGGCCCACATCCCCATGGGGAAGGGAACCAAGCAGGAGTGTCATCGCACCAGTGGGCACACATCAGAAAAGGTGGGGAGCCCAGCAGTTAGGGCCGGACGCCAGAGGGCCCTCATCACTGAGGAGAGGAGGCTCCCAGCAAGCTCCAACTGCTACCAGAAGGCCGACGTCGCCAATGCAGGGTGTGCCAGCCAGGCAGGAGTGACCTCAGAGCAGAGGGCCAACCACACAAAAGTGTGAGGAACCCAAAGAGGATCAGACTCTCACCGGAGGGCCCACATCACCAAGGGAATGGAAACCAGGCAGGAGTGTTCTCACACCAGTGTGGTCACATCACCGAAATGTGACGGACCCAGCACACGTGGCCTCAAACTACAGGACACACATCACCAAGGGGCTGGGAGTGAGGCAGGCAGGAGGAGCCTCCAAACAGAGGGCCCATAGCGTAAAAAAGGTGAGGGATCCCGCAGTTGGAACCTCCCAGCAGGTGGCCAGGAGCAGCGAGGCTATGGGATCCAGGCCTGACTGAACTCAAAACAGAGGGCCCTCATTATGAAACTGTGAGCAACCCAGCCGTTGGGACCTTAGAGCAGAAGGCCCACATCCCCATGGGGTTGGGATCCTGGCAGGAGTGTACTCGCACCACAGGGCGCACCTCAGAAAATTTTGGGAGCCCAGGAGTTAGGGTCTGACGCCAGAGGGCCCTCATTACCGAGGGGAGGAGACTCCCAGCAGGCACCAACTCCCAACTGAGGGCCCACGTCGCCACGTTGACGTGTGCCAGCCAGGCAGGAGTGACCTCACAGCAGAGGGCCTACCTCACAGAAGGGTGAGGAACCCAGCCAGGATAAGACTCTCACCAGAGGGCCCACATCACCAAGGGGATCGGAACAAGGCAGGAGTGTCCTCACACCAGTGGGGCCACATTATAGAAAGGTGAGGAACCCAGCACATGTGGCCTAAACCAGAGGACCCACATTTCCAAGGTGCTCCGAGTGAGGCAGGCAGGAGTAGCCTAACAACACAGGGCCCACAGAATAAAAAATGTGAGGAATCCAGCAGTTTGAACCTCCCAGCAGGTGGCCCAGTGCATGGAGTCTATGGGATCCAGGCCACAGTGAACTCACAGCAGAGGGCCCACATCATGAAACTGTGAGCAACCCAGCCAGTGGGACCTCAGAGCAGAAGGCCCACATCCCCATGGGGATGGGAACCTTGCAGGAGTGTCCTCGCACAACTTAGCACGTATCAGAAAATGTGGGAACCCAGCAGTTATGGCCGGGCGCAAGAGGGCCCTCATCACGGAGGAGAGGAGGCTACCAGCAGGCTCCAAATGCCACCAGAGGGCCGACGTCACCAAGGCAATGGGAGCAAGCCAGGCAGGAGTTACCTCACAGCAGAGGGCCCACCTCACAGAAGTGTGAGGAATCCAGACAGGATCAGACTCTCACCAGAGGGCCCACATCACCAAGGGGATGGGAACCAGGCAGGAGTGTCCTCACACCAGTGGGGCCACATCAATAAAGGTGAGGAAACTGGTACATGTGGCCTTAAACAAGAGGACCTACATCACAAATGGGCTGGGAGTGAGTCAGGAAGTAGGAGCATGAAAACACAGGACACAAAGAATAAAAAAGGTAAGGAATCCAGCAGTAGGAACCTCCCAGCAGGCCGCTCAGAGCACAGAGGCTATGGGATCTAGGCCTGGGTGAACTAACACCAGAGAGCCAACACCATGAAACGGTGAACAACACAGGTGTTGGGACTTTAGAGCAGAAGGCCCACATGTCCATGGGGATGGGAACCTCGCAGGAGTGTCCTCGCACCACTTAGCACGTATCAGAAAATGTGGGTACCCAGCAGTTAGGGCCTGAGGCAAGAGGGCCCCCATCACCGAGGGGAGGTTCCCAGCAGGCTCCAACTGCCACAAGAGGGCCGATGTTGCCCAGGTGGGGTGTGCCAGCCAGGCAGGAGTGACCTCACAGCAGAGGGCCCCCCTCACAGAAGGGTGAGGAACCCAGCCAGGATCAGACTCTCACCAGAGGGTCCACATCATCAAGGGGATAGGAACCAGGCAGGAGTGTCCTCACACCAGTGGCACCACATCATCGAAAGGCGAGGGACCCAGCATACGTGGCCTCAAACCAGAGGACACACATCACCAAGGGGCTGGGAGTGAGGCAGGCCGGAGGAGTCTCAAAACAGAGGGCCCATAGAAGAAAAAAGGTGAGGAATCCCGCAGTTGTAACCACCCAGCAGGTGGCCAGGAGCAGCGAGGCTATGGGATCCAGGCCGGAGAGAACTCACAGCAGAGGGCCCTCATCATGAAACTGAGCAACCCACGGTTGGGACCTCAGAGCAGAAGGTCCACATTCCCATGGGGTTGGGAACCTGGCAGGAGTGTACTCGAACCACAGGGCGCATATCAGAAAATATTGGGAGCCCAGGAGTTAGGGTCTGACGCCAGAGGGCCCTCATTACCGAGGGGAGGAGACACCCAGCAGGCACCAAATCCCACCAGAGGGCCGACGTCGCCAAGGCGGGGTGTGCCAGCCGGCAGGAGTGACCTCAGAGAAGAGGGCCCACCTCACAGAAGTGTGAGGAACCCAACCAGGATCAGACTCTCACCGGAGGGCCCACATCACCAAGGGGATGGGAACCAGGCAGGAGTGTCCTCACACCAGTGGGGCCACATCAGCCAAAGGTGAGGAACCCAGCACATGTGGCCTCAAACCACAGGACACACATCACCAAGGGGCTAGGAGTGAGGCAGGTGTCTGGAGGGGCACATTTAACTCTAATTTCCCACCAGGAAGTGGAATGAACCAAAGTCTCAGAGTGCCGTGCCGGACCCTGATTACGGCCTGAAGCAAACCTGCGGTTCTGTGGCCAGTTTTCAAGGAAACGAGTTAAGAAAGGAAATCACGGGCACTGTAATTCACAAACCTGCAGTGTTATAAATGACAGCTATTGGCAAAATTATATGGAGGTAAGTCTGCAAAGAAGACTTGAAAACGAGGCAGAATTGCAGGAATCATATTTCAGGAGGTAGATTGGAATTGCATTTAAAGCATGTGAAAAGCGGCAGATCTTTGACAGTGATGCACTTGGACAAAAGTGTGTAAACATTTTTTCCTGAATATATTCAGGAAAAAACACATATGCCCTTTTTGGCCAACCAAGCACTCGAGAAATGGAAATCCGCACTACAATGAAGTCTCATTTCCCATTCGTCAAAAGGGCCATCTGAAAAAAGTGTAAAAACCAGAAACACAGGACAGGCCATGGAGAACAGGGAGCCTTGTTATGCTGATGGGCGGGATGTAAATTGCCAACAGACACTCTGGAGATGTTTATGGTGTATCCTGAAACATCTGAAAAACAAAGCTACAGACCCTAGGGCACTTCCACTTTTGGCCCTATAGCTTAGGAAAATTAAAATCAACAAGACACAGCCAACACCAAATTTAGGGCTGCTGTGTTTACAAGAACCTTGAGTCCAGTACAAATTAAATATCCCAGAAAGAAAAAAATGGATAAAGGAGTTGTGCTACTTACGTACAACGGAATATCACTCAGCAATGAAATCAATGTCATCAGGCCTGTAGCAGCAAATTGAGTGGATTTAAGTATGATGATTCTAAGAGAAATAGGTCACACAGAGAAAGAGAATTATCATAAGATATCACTAATAGAGAGAGTGTAAACTTGGCTACACATAAACTGAATTCCAAAACCGAACAGAGTCTCACATTTAGATAAAAACTTATGCTTGCTTAAGGGGAAAGTTGAGTTGGGGTGCTGTATAAAACCAGAGATTGAAATTAGCACACATACCGTTCCATAAGCCAAATATGTAATAGACAAGACCTACTCTTTGCTCAACGAAATAGACTCATCCATGGTGTATCACCTCACACCTGTTAGAATGGGCATCATCAGAAAATCTACAAACAACAAATGCTGGAAAGGGTGTGGAGATAAGGAACCCTCTTCCACTATTGTTGGGAATGTAAATTGATACAGTCACTGTGGAGAACATTATGGAGTTTCTTATAAAACTAAGAATAGAATTACCATATGATACAGCAATCCCACTACTGGGCATATACCCAGACAAAACCATAAATCAAAAAGAGACATTCACCGCAATGTTCATTGCATCACTATTTACAATATCCAGGTAATGGAAGCAACCTAAATGCCCACAGACAGACGAATGCATAAAGACGTGGTACATATATAAAATGGAATATTACTAAGCCATAAAAAGGAATGAAATTGGGTCATTTGTAGAGACGTTGATGGATCTAGAGACTGTCATACAGAGTGAAGTAAGTCAGAAAGAGAAAAACAAATCTTGTCTATTAATGCATATATGTGGAACCTAGAAAAATTGTACAGATGAACCGTTTTGCCAGGCAGAAATAGAGCAACAGATGTAGACAACAAACGTATGGACACCAAGGGGGGAAAGCTGTTGGGGGGTGGTGGTGGCAGGAGTTGAGAGATTGGGATTGGCATGTATACATTTATATGTATAAAATAGATAACCAAAAAGAACCTGCTGTATAAAAAAATAAAATAAAATTCAAATTACAAAAAGTAAAACAGAAAAAATATTCTTCCCTTCACATACATGTATTTATATGAATAAATTATTTCCATGCTTATATGTGTAAATACAAAAAAGAGGAATAAAATCTACCTTGAACCAAAAACGAAAAAAAGAAAAAAAAACAGAACCCACCAGTTACACAGAGGAAAACCGTATCAGGGCACTTGCTCCAGTTGTAAACAATTCTGAAGTTGGTCAGTGGTGGGGAATCATCTCCCATTCAGCCAGCAGGCCCCACGCAACAAGCGTCCTCATTGCAAAGCTGGGGGACCGTGCCGAGGCATCTGTGAGTAAACGTGGGCTGAGCCCCAGGCCAGCTGCTGCTGAAATGTTCCCACCCTTCCCAGGTAAAACACCTGAATATGTACAAGGACTTGAAAGCCTAGAGGAAGGGCCATGGAGCCACATGAGTGACAGCATGCCAGCCGACTTGGTGCCTGCAGGCCAGCCAGGATGGTCCTGGCCCTGGGTGCTCTTCTGGAAGCTTTCCATTTCCCTGCCTGAGATACCCCTGCTGTCCCGGCCCCCACTGCTTTCTTCCTCACTCACCTCTGCCCAGGGAGAAATTCCAGCGGCAGGTATGGGTGACACATCCTCTTCTTTAGCAGGTGGCATCTTGGCAACTGCTGCAGAAAGTCCAGCAGAGCCCCACTCACACTGGGCCACCCACAAAGCCGTGGCCTCTCACTCCCTCCCACCAGTCCAGCCCCAAGACTGCTAACAGGGCAGAGAAAATGGCGTCAGGCACAGCTGCAGGGGCTCTTGCTGCCTGGAGCGGTGTTTATATTGATCTGAACCCAGGCACACCTGGGGAGGTCTGGCCGGCACGGTCGGGCTTCCCAGGCCAGCCAATAATCACCCCTCAGGGGCTCACAGTTGCAGAAACTGGAACTTGCTGAATCGGCCAGGTCCAAGGAACAGGTGTGGGCTCCTGAGAGTCAGGATAGACAAGGGGCTGCAGCTCTGGCTTGTTTTCTAATTATATTATCTGGCCCATGAGTGGGAGACAACTTCAAGAAAACCCTCTCCTAATGAGAGGAACCCAGGAGTCAGGGAGAGGAGGGGTGGCTGGTGGGTGGAGACAGAGGCCTGGTGCCCCGGGTGCAGTGGAAGTCTCTGGAAGACCAGGTGGAGGGAGGCCACACAGAGTGATGCCCAGGGTCACAGACCTGTCGGAGCTGCTGTTTGTTAGTTCAAGTCCTGCTCTGAGGTGCTCTGTGTCAGATCTGAGTGACAGGTGAGCTGGGAGTGCTCTGCAATGAGGGCGATATGCACGGTTCCTGTGTTCCCAGCCCTGCCATGGTACCTGCAAGGGTAGCTCTGTATCCTGGGAGGGGCCTGACCACGAGAGCCCCATGGGCTGCAGGGGAACCTGCCCAGGGAACCCCATATCCTGGGAGGGGCCTGAACACGAGAGCCCCGTGGGCTGGGGTGGGGGTGGGGTACCTGCCCAGGTGAGCTCCATATCCTGGGATTGGCCTGACCTCGAGAGCCCCATGGGCTGCTGGAGTCCTGGTAAAGGATGTCAGGACAGTCAGTGAAGCCACCGAGGATATACCTCCAGTAGTTCCTAAATCCTACACCCTGCTGGTCATTCTACCAACCACCAGGACATGGTATTCTGTATTAGTCTTCAATGATGCCTTCTTTTGTATTCTATTAGTCCCAGAGTCACAAGAAATTTTGGCTTGTGAGTGGCAGGACTCAACATACAACTAAAACAATACTTCCGGGCCGTGTTGCCCCAAGGGTTCAAAAATTCCCACACCATCTTTGGGGAAAGCTCAGCTAAAGAACTAAAAGTTCTACCTCTGGAAAAGGAAACACTCCTTCAATATGCAGACGACATTCTGATCGCCAGCCCTACTAAGGAGACCTCTGAACTACCAAGCCAATAAAGGATACAAGTTGTCCAAGAAAAAGCTCAAATATCACAGACTACGGTGACCTGCCTGGGCTTCATTCTCACAGAAGGTCGGAGAAGCCCATCCCAGGAAAGGGAAGAAACAATTTACAGCCTTACCCATTTCTGAAACTAGAAGACAGCTTAGGGGTTCCTGGGGAGGCCAGGGTTTGCTGCTTCTGGATCCCTAACTACAGTCTACGAGCTCGGCCTCTATATGAAACACTGAAAGGAAAAGATGATGATCCTTTTGAATAGAATGCAGAAGTGGCCTTTCAAGAATGGAAAGAGCAGTCAATTCAGACCCTTGCCCTGGAACTCCCTAATTTAGCTAAACCCTTTGACCTTTACATTCCTGGTGAACGGTGAATCTCCATTGGAGTATTAGTGCAAAACATGGGAACACTTGAAATGGAACAATGCAAGAATGCGATCCAGGTAGGATAAACTACGGTCACCAAGGGGCTTGGCCCACCGCCACATCTGGCCAAGATACTGGCAGTATCTGAAAACCTGGAAATCAGCAGCCCAAAAGGCCACCTCCCTCCTAAGGGAAAAGGACCCCACGTGGTGATCCTAACACCCAACCATGCCCTGAAGTTGCAGGGTTGGCTCCATGGGCACACTGACCTTGAGCGAGGAGGCCCTCCAACTCCAACCTCCATAGAGATAACCGGGGCAAAGGGGCACCATGAAGACTCGTGTGAAGGTGTCTGCACGGGCAAATTTAACACTCATTTCCCACCAGGAAGAGGAATTAACCAAAGGCTCAGCATGCCGTGCCGGAACCAGATTAGGGCCTGAAGCAATCCTGCGGGTTTGCGGCCAGCTCACAAGAAAGCGAGTTGAAGAAAGGAGCTCAGGGACACTGTAATTCACAAACCTGCAGAGTCATAAATGACAGCTATCACCCAAAAATATATTGAAGGAAGGCTGCGAAGAGGACTTGAAAGCGGGGCAGAATTGCAAGAAAACGATTTCAGGGGGTAGACTGGAATTGCATTTAAAGCATAGGAAAAGAGGCAGAACGTCGACAAGGATGCACTTGGCCAAAAAGGGCGTATGCGTTTTTTCCTGAATATATTCAGGAAAAAACGCATACGCCCTTTTTGGCCAACCAAGCAAGCATGTTAAAGAAATCTGCACTACAATGAAGTCTCACTGCCCCCCGTTCAAAAGGGCCATCTGAAAAAAGTGTAAAATCCAGAAAGGCAGCACAGGCCATGGAGAACAGGGAGCCTTGTTATGCTGATGGGCGGGATGTAAATTGCCAACAGCCACTCTGGAGATGTGTATGGTGTTTCCTCAAAAACCTAAAAAACAAAGCAACGGAGCCTACGGCATTACCACTTATTTTCCTATAGCTTAGGGAAATTAAAATCAAAAACACACAGCCACCGCAAAGTTTCTGTTTACGGCTCTGTTTACAAGAACCTCGTCTACGGTACAAGTTAAATATCCCAGAAAGCGAAAAATGGATAAAGAAGTGTGGTACGTACGTACAAAGGAATATCACTCACCAATGAAATCTATGTCATCAGGCCCATCGCGGCATAATGAGTGGATTCACGTACGATGATTCTAAGTGAAATAGGTCACACAGAAAATGAAACATCATAAGATATCACTAATACACGGAATGTAAACTTGGCTACACATGAACTGAATTACAAAACAGAACAGGGTCTCAAATTTAGAAAACCAACTTATGCTTGCTTAAGGGGAAAGGTGAGTTGTGGTGCTGCATAAAACCAGAGATAGAAATTAGCACAGATACCTTTCCATAAGCCAAATATATAATAGTCAAGACCTAGCCCTTGCTCAACGAAATGGACTAAACACCCCATATTCAACGCCTACGATTACACATGACTAGTAAGAATCTTCAAACCCATGGATTTATATGTCTCCATAAGAGACTCAAGTGTGTGTACAGCGGCATGAATGTAGCAGAGAAAATCCGATAAAACCCATTATCAAAATGAATTACAAAAACAAACACAATGACAGTGAAATAGAGAGCAATTCTTAAATAATTCATTCAGGGCTTGTGATGCAACCTGGATTTACCACATCTACACCCAGAGCTGAGTGAGACATAAGGCTGGACACTTCGGGCTGATAGCATTGGTGAGGTTCGATGAGCAAATGCAGACCCTTTGAAGTCATACTGCATGGTACCCATTCCATGGGTCCCAACTCTCCAGGTTTAAGGGATTCTTCCTTCAGCTAAAACATGCATGGGAAACCCACAATACAGTGCACTGTGTGACCGGAAAACGTTTTCAAATGCATCTCAGTTTTCGTCCCCTTTTACTCGGGTTCACCATTCCAGACCGTTTACTAACACTCTCCCCACTTGGAGAGTCAGTGCCTTTAACCTCCTGTTTGGCACAGTGTGCAATTTCTGCGCAAGATGAACAGGAATAGGGAGAACCAATGAGAGACTAGCTGTAGGTGTCTGGACGGGCAAATGGAATGCTCATTTCCCACCAGGAAGAGGAATTAACCAAAGGCTCAGCATGCCGTGCCGGAACCAGAATAGGGCCTGAAGCATTCCTGCGGGTTTGCGGCCAGCTCACAAGAAAGCGAGTTGAAGAAAGGAGCTCAGGGGCACTGTAATTCACAAACCTGCAGAGTTATAAATGACAGCTATCGTCCAAAAATATATTGAAGGAAGGCTGCGAAGAGGACTGGAAAGCGGGGCAGAATTGCAGGAAAACGATTTCAGGGGGTAGACTGGAATTGCATTTAAAGCATAGGAAAAGAGGCAGAACGTCGACAATGATGCACTTGGCCAAAAAGGGCGTATGCGTTTTTTCCTGAATATATTCAGGAAAAAACACATACGCACTTTTTGGCCAACCAAGCAAGCATGTTAAAGAAATCTGCACTACAATGAAGTCTCACTGCCCCCCGTTCAAAAGGGCCATCTGAAAAAAGTGTAAAATCCAGAAAGGCAGCACCGGCCATGGAGAACAGGGAGCCTTGTTATGCTGATGGGCGGGATGTAAATTGCCAACAGCCACTCTGGAGATGTGTATGGTGTTTCCTCAAAAACCTAAAAAACAAAGCAACGGAGCCTACGGCATTACCACTTATTTTCCTATAGCTTAGGGAAATTAAAATCAAAAACACACAGCCACCGCAAAGTTTCTGTTTACGGCTCTGTTTACAAGAACCTCGTCTACGGTACAAGTTAAATATCCCAGAAAGCGAAAAATGGATAAAGAAGTGTGGTACGTACGTACAAAGGAATATCACTCACCAATGAAATCTATGTCATCAGGCCCATCGCGGCATAATGAGTGGATTCACGTACGATGATTCTAAGTGAAATAGGTCACACAGAAAATGAAACATCATAAGATATCACTAATACACGGAATGTAAACTTGGCTACACATGAACTGAATTACAAAACAGAACAGGGTCTCAAATTTAGAAAACCAACTTATGCTTGCTTAAGGGGAAAGGTGAGTTGTGGTGCTGCATAAAACCAGAGATAGAAATTAGCACAGATACCTTTCCATAAGCCAAATATATAATAGTCAAGACCTAGCCCTTGCTCAACGAAATGGACTAAACACCCCATATTCAACGCCTACGATTACACATGACTAGTAAGAATCTTCAAACCCATGGATTTATATGTCTCCGTAAGAGACTCAAGTGTGTGTACAGCGGCATAAACGCAGCAGTGAAAATCCGATAAATCCCATTATCAAAATAAATTACAAAAACAAAACACAATGACAGTGAAATAGAGAGCAATTCTTAAATAATTCATTCAGGGCTTGTGATGCAACGTGGATTTACCACATCTACACCCCGAGCTGAGTGAGACATAAGGCTGGACACTTCGGGCTGATAGCATTGGTGACGTTCGGTGAGCAAAGGCAACCCTTTGAAGTCATACTGCGTGGTACCCATTCCATGGGTCCCAACTCTCCAGGTTGAAGGGATTCTTCCTTCAGGTAAAACATGCATGGGCAACCCAGAATATGGTCCACCGTGTGACCGGGAAAACTTTTTAAATGCGTCTCAGTTTTCGTCCCCTTGTACTCGGTTTTACCATTCCAGACGCTTTACTAACACTCTCCCCACTTGGAGAGTCAGTGCCTTTAACCTCCTGTTTGGCACAGTTTGGAATTTCTGCGCAAGATGAACAGGAATAGGGAGAACCAATGAGAGATTAGCTGTAGGTGTCTGCACGAACAAATTTAACGCTCATTTCCCACCAGGAAGAGGAATTAGCCAAAGGCTCAGCATGCCGTGTCGGAACCAGATTAGGGCCTGAAGCAATCCTGCGGTTTTGCGGCCAGCTCACAAGAAAGCGAGTTGAAGAAAGGAGCTCAGGGGCGCTGTATTCACAAACCTGCAGAGTTATAAATGACAGCTATCATCCAAAAATATATTGAAGTAAGGCTGCAAAGAGGACTTGAACGCGGGGCAGAATTCCAGGAATACGATTTCAGGAGGTAGACGGGAAGTCCTCTGAAAGTATAGGAGAAGAGGCAGAACCTCGACAATGATGCACTTGGTCAAAAAGGGCATATGCGTTTCTTCCAGGGCCCTTATTAAAGAGGGTAGGAGGCTCCCAGCATGCTTCAGTGGCCAACAGAGGGCCTACGTCCCCAAGGCGACATGAGCCATCCAGGCAGGAGTGACATCACATCAGAGGGCCCACCTCACAGAAGGGTAAGGAACCCAGTCAAGATCAGACTCTCACCAGAGTGCCCACATAAGCAAGGGGCTGGGAACCAGGCAGGAGTGTCCTCACACCCGTGGGGCCACATCATCGAAAGTTGAGGTACCCAGCACATGTGGCCTCAAACCAGAGGACCCACATCACCATGGGTCTTGGAGCGAGGCAGGCAGGATTAACCTCAAAACACATGGCCCATTGTATAAAAAAGGTGAGCAATCCAGCAGTTGGAACATCCCAGCAGGCGGCCCAGAGCACCGAGGCTATGGGATCCAGGCAGTGATGAACTCACAGCAGAGGGCCCTCATCGTGATACTGTAAGCAACCCAGCCGTTGTAACCTCAGAGCACAAGGCCCACATCCCCATGGGGAAGGGAACCAAGCAGGAGTGTCATCGCACCAGTGGGCACACATCAGAAAAGGTGGGGAGCCCAGCAGTTAGGGCCGGACGCCAGAGGGCCCTCATCACTGAGGAGAGGAGGCTCCCAGCAAGCTCCAACTGCTACCAGAAGGCCGACGTCGCCAATGCAGGGTGTGCCAGCCAGGCAGGAGTGACCTCAGAGCAGAGGGCCAACCACACAAAAGTGTGAGGAACCCAAAGAGGATCAGACTCTCACCGGAGGGCCCACATCACCAAGGGAATGGAAACCAGGCAGGAGTGTTCTCACACCAGTGTGGTCACATCACCGAAATGTGACGGACCCAGCACACGTGGCCTCAAACTACAGGACACACATCACCAAGGGGCTGGGAGTGAGGCAGGCAGGAGGAGCCTCCAAACAGAGGGCCCATAGCGTAAAAAAGGTGAGGGATCCCGCAGTTGGAACCTCCCAGCAGGTGGCCAGGAGCAGCGAGGCTATGGGATCCAGGCCTGACTGAACTCAAAACAGAGGGCCCTCATTATGAAACTGTGAGCAACCCAGCCGTTGGGACCTTAGAGCAGAAGGCCCACATCCCCATGGGGTTGGGATCCTGGCAGGAGTGTACTCGCACCACAGGGCGCACCTCAGAAAATTTTGGGAGCCCAGGAGTTAGGGTCTGACGCCAGAGGGCCCTCATTACCGAGGGGAGGAGACTCCCAGCAGGCACCAACTCCCAACTGAGGGCCCACGTCGCCACGTTGACGTGTGCCAGCCAGGCAGGAGTGACCTCACAGCAGAGGGCCTACCTCACAGAAGGGTGAGGAACCCAGCCAGGATAAGACTCTCACCAGAGGGCCCACATCACCAAGGGGATCGGAACAAGGCAGGAGTGTCCTCACACCAGTGGGGCCACATTATAGAAAGGTGAGGAACCCAGCACATGTGGCCTAAACCAGAGGACCCACATTTCCAAGGTGCTCCGAGTGAGGCAGGCAGGAGTAGCCTAACAACACAGGGCCCACAGAATAAAAAATGTGAGGAATCCAGCAGTTTGAACCTCCCAGCAGGTGGCCCAGTGCATGGAGTCTATGGGATCCAGGCCACAGTGAACTCACAGCAGAGGGCCCACATCATGAAACTGTGAGCAACCCAGCCAGTGGGACCTCAGAGCAGAAGGCCCACATCCCCATGGGGATGGGAACCTTGCAGGAGTGTCCTCGCACAACTTAGCACGTATCAGAAAATGTGGGAACCCAGCAGTTATGGCCGGGCGCAAGAGGGCCCTCATCACGGAGGAGAGGAGGCTACCAGCAGGCTCCAAATGCCACCAGAGGGCCGACGTCACCAAGGCAATGGGAGCAAGCCAGGCAGGAGTTACCTCACAGCAGAGGGCCCACCTCACAGAAGTGTGAGGAATCCAGACAGGATCAGACTCTCACCAGAGGGCCCACATCACCAAGGGGATGGGAACCAGGCAGGAGTGTCCTCACACCAGTGGGGCCACATCAATAAAGGTGAGGAAACTGGTACATGTGGCCTTAAACAAGAGGACCTACATCACAAATGGGCTGGGAGTGAGTCAGGAAGTAGGAGCATGAAAACACAGGACACAAAGAATAAAAAAGGTAAGGAATCCAGCAGTAGGAACCTCCCAGCAGGCCGCTCAGAGCACAGAGGCTATGGGATCTAGGCCTGGGTGAACTAACACCAGAGAGCCAACACCATGAAACGGTGAACAACACAGGTGTTGGGACTTTAGAGCAGAAGGCCCACATGTCCATGGGGATGGGAACCTCGCAGGAGTGTCCTCGCACCACTTAGCACGTATCAGAAAATGTGGGTACCCAGCAGTTAGGGCCTGAGGCAAGAGGGCCCCCATCACCGAGGGGAGGTTCCCAGCAGGCTCCAACTGCCACAAGAGGGCCGATGTTGCCCAGGTGGGGTGTGCCAGCCAGGCAGGAGTGACCTCACAGCAGAGGGCCCCCCTCACAGAAGGGTGAGGAACCCAGCCAGGATCAGACTCTCACCAGAGGGTCCACATCATCAAGGGGATAGGAACCAGGCAGGAGTGTCCTCACACCAGTGGCACCACATCATCGAAAGGCGAGGGACCCAGCATACGTGGCCTCAAACCAGAGGACACACATCACCAAGGGGCTGGGAGTGAGGCAGGCCGGAGGAGTCTCAAAACAGAGGGCCCATAGAAGAAAAAAGGTGAGGAATCCCGCAGTTGTAACCACCCAGCAGGTGGCCAGGAGCAGCGAGGCTATGGGATCCAGGCCGGAGAGAACTCACAGCAGAGGGCCCTCATCATGAAACTGAGCAACCCACGGTTGGGACCTCAGAGCAGAAGGTCCACATTCCCATGGGGTTGGGAACCTGGCAGGAGTGTACTCGAACCACAGGGCGCATATCAGAAAATATTGGGAGCCCAGGAGTTAGGGTCTGACGCCAGAGGGCCCTCATTACCGAGGGGAGGAGACACCCAGCAGGCACCAAATCCCACCAGAGGGCCGACGTCGCCAAGGCGGGGTGTGCCAGCCGGCAGGAGTGACCTCAGAGAAGAGGGCCCACCTCACAGAAGTGTGAGGAACCCAACCAGGATCAGACTCTCACCGGAGGGCCCACATCACCAAGGGGATGGGAACCAGGCAGGAGTGTCCTCACACCAGTGGGGCCACATCAGCCAAAGGTGAGGAACCCAGCACATGTGGCCTCAAACCACAGGACACACATCACCAAGGGGCTAGGAGTGAGGCAGGTGTCTGGAGGGGCACATTTAACTCTAATTTCCCACCAGGAAGTGGAATGAACCAAAGTCTCAGAGTGCCGTGCCGGACCCTGATTACGGCCTGAAGCAAACCTGCGGTTCTGTGGCCAGTTTTCAAGGAAACGAGTTAAGAAAGGAAATCACGGGCACTGTAATTCACAAACCTGCAGTGTTATAAATGACAGCTATTGGCAAAATTATATGGAAGTAAGTCTGCAAAGAAGACTTGAAAACGAGGCAGAATTGCAGGAATCATATTTCAGGAGGTAGATTGGAATTGCATTTAAAGCATGTGAAAAGCGGCAGATCTTTGACAGTGATGCACTTGGACAAAAGTGTGTAAACATTTTTTCCTGAATATATTCAGGAAAAAACACATATGCCCTTTTTGGCCAACCAAGCACTCGAGAAATGGAAATCCGCACTACAATGAAGTCTCATTTCCCATTCGTCAAAAGGGCCATCTGAAAAAAGTGTAAAAACCAGAAACACAGGACAGGCCATGGAGAACAGGGAGCCTTGTTATGCTGATGGGCGGGATGTAAATTGCCAACAGACCCTCTGGAGATGTTTATGGTGTATCCTGAAACATCTGAAAAACAAAGCTACAGACCCTAGGGCACTTCCACTTTTGGCCCTATAGCTTAGGAAAATTAAAATCAACAAGACACAGCCAACACCAAATTTAGGGCTGCTGTGTTTACAAGAACCTTGAGTCCAGTACAAATTAAATATCCCAGAAAGAAAAAAATGGATAAAGGAGTTGTGCTACTTACGTACAACGGAATATCACTCAGCAATGAAATCAATGTCATCAGGCCTGTAGCAGCAAATTGAGTGGATTTAAGTATGATGATTCTAAGAGAAATAGGTCACACAGAGAAAGATAATTATCATAAGATATCACTAATAGAGAGAGTGTAAACTTGGCTACACATAAACTGAATTCCAAAACCGAACAGAGTCTCACATTTAGATAAAAACTTATGCTTGCTTAAGGGGAAAGTTGAGTTGGGGTGCTGTATAAAACCAGAGATTGAAATTAGCACACATACCGTTCCATAAGCCAAATATGTAATAGACAAGACCTACTCTTTGCTCAACGAAATAGACTCATCCATGGTGTATCACCTCACACCTGTTAGAATGGGCATCATCAGAAAATCTACAAACAACAAATGCTGGAAAGGGTGTGGAGATAAGGAACCCTCTTCCACTATTGTTGGGAATGTAAATTGATACAGTCACTGTGGAGAACATTATGGAGTTTCTTATAAAACTAAGAATAGAATTACCATATGATACAGCAATCCCACTACTGGGCATATACCCAGACAAAACCATAAATCAAAAAGAGACATTCACCGCAATGTTCATTGCATCACTATTTACAATATCCAGGTAATGGAAGCAACCTAAATGCCCACAGACAGACGAATGCATAAAGACGTGGTACATATATAAAATGGAATATTACTAAGCCATAAAAAGGAATGAAATTGGGTCATTTGTAGAGACGTTGATGGATCTAGAGACTGTCATACAGAGTGAAGTAAGTCAGAAAGAGAAAAACAAATCTTGTCTATTAATGCATATATGTGGAACCTAGAAAAATTGTACAGATGAACCGTTTTGCCAGGCAGAAATAGAGCAACAGATGTAGACAACAAACGTATGGACACCAAGGGGGGAAAGCTGTTGGGGGGTGGTGGTGGCAGGAGTTGAGAGATTGGGATTGGCATGTATACATTTATATGTATAAAATAGATAACCAAAAAGAACCTGCTGTATAAAAAAATAAAATAAAATTCAAATTACAAAAAGTAAAACAGAAAAAATATTCTTCCCTTCACATACATGTATTTATAT
This sequence comes from Delphinapterus leucas, assembly GCF_059928025.1. NCBI lineage: Eukaryota > Metazoa > Chordata > Mammalia > Artiodactyla > Monodontidae > Delphinapterus > Delphinapterus leucas. The sequence continues at coordinate 8,227,417 of NW_028322237.1, forward strand.
GAATAAATTATTTCCATGCTTATATGTGTAAATACAAAAAAGAGGAATAAAATCTACCTTGAACCAAAAACGAAAAAAAGAAGAAAAAACAGAACCCACCAGTTACACAGAGGAAAACCGTATCAGGGCACTTGCTCCAGTTGTAAACAATTCTGAAGTTGGTCAGTGGTGGGGAATCATCTCCCATTCAGCCAGCAGGCCCCACGCAACAAGCGTCCTCATTGCAAAGCTGGGGGACCGTGCCGAGGCATCTGTGAGTAAACGTGGGCTGAGCCCCAGGCCAGCTGCTGCTGAAATGTTCCCACCCTTCCCAGGTAAAACACCTGAATATGTACAAGGACTTGAAAGCCTAGAGGAAGGGCCATGGAGCCACATGAGTGACAGCATGCCAGCCGACTTGGTGCCTGCAGGCCAGCCAGGATGGTCCTGGCCCTGGGTGCTCTTCTGGAAGCTTTCCATTTCCCTGCCTGAGATACCCCTGCTGTCCCGGCCCCCACTGCTTTCTTCCTCACTCACCTCTGCCCAGGGAGAAATTCCAGCGGCAGGTATGGGTGACACATCCTCTTCTTTAGCAGGTGGCATCTTGGCAACTGCTGCAGAAAGTCCAGCAGAGCCCCACTCACACTGGGCCACCCACAAAGCCGTGGCCTCTCACTCCCTCCCACCAGTCCAGCCCCAAGACTGCTAACAGGGCAGAGAAAATGGCGTCAGGCACAGCTGCAGGGGCTCTTGCTGCCTGGAGCGGTGTTTATATTGATCTGAACCCAGGCACACCTGGGGAGGTCTGGCCGGCACGGTCGGGCTTCCCAGGCCAGCCAATAATCACCCCTCAGGGGCTCACAGTTGCAGAAACTGGAACTTGCTGAATCGGCCAGGTCCAAGGAACAGGTGTGGGCTCCTGAGAGTCAGGATAGACAAGGGGCTGCAGCTCTGGCTTGTTTTCTAATTATATTATCTGGCCCATGAGTGGGAGACAACTTCAAGAAAACCCTCTCCTAATGAGAGGAACCCAGGAGTCAGGGAGAGGAGGGGTGGCTGGTGGGTGGAGACAGAGGCCTGGTGCCCCGGGTGCAGTGGAAGTCTCTGGAAGACCAGGTGGAGGGAGGCCACACAGAGTGATGCCCAGGGTCACAGACCTGTCGGAGCTGCTGTTTGTTAGTTCAAGTCCTGCTCTGAGGTGCTCTGTGTCAGATCTGAGTGACAGGTGAGCTGGGAGTGCTCTGCAATGAGGGCGATATGCACGGTTCCTGTGTTCCCAGCCCTGCCATGGTACCTGCAAGGGTAGCTCTGTATCCTGGGAGGGGCCTGACCACGAGAGCCCCATGGGCTGCAGGGGAACCTGCCCAGGGAACCCCATATCCTGGGAGGGGCCTGAACACGAGAGCCCCGTGGGCTGGGGTGGGGGTGGGGTACCTGCCCAGGTGAGCTCCATATCCTGGGATTGGCCTGACCTCGAGAGCCCCATGGGCTGCTGGAGTCCTGGTAAAGGATGTCAGGACAGTCAGTGAAGCCACCGAGGATATACCTCCAGTAGTTCCTAAATCCTACACCCTGCTGGTCATTCTACCAACCACCAGGACATGGTATTCTGTATTAGTCTTCAATGATGCCTTCTTTTGTATTCTATTAGTCCCAGAGTCACAAGAAATTTTGGCTTGTGAGTGGCAGGACTCAACATACAACTAAAACAATACTTCCGGGCCGTGTTGCCCCAAGGGTTCAAAAATTCTCACACCATCTTTGGGGAAAGCTCAGCTAAAGAACTAAAAGTTCTACCTCTGGAAAAGGAAACACTCCTTCAATATGCAGACGACATTCTGATCGCCAGCCCTACTAAGGAGACCTCTGAACTACCAAGCCAATAAAGGATACAAGTTGTCCAAGAAAAAGCTCAAATATCACAGACTACGGTGACCTGCCTGGGCTTCATTCTCACAGAAGGTCGGAGAAGCCCATCCCAGGAAAGGGAAGAAACAATTTACAGCCTTACCCATTTCTGAAACTAGAAGACAGCTTAGGGGTTCCTGGGGAGGCCAGGGTTTGCTGCTTCTGGATCCCTAACTACAGTCTACGAGCTCGGCCTCTATATGAAACACTGAAAGGAAAAGATGATGATCCTTTTGAATAGAATGCAGAAGTGGCCTTTCAAGAATGGAAAGAGCAGTCAATTCAGACCCTTGCCCTGGAACTCCCTAATTTAGCTAAACCCTTTGACCTTTACATTCCTGGTGAACGGTGAATCTCCATTGGAGTATTAGTGCAAAACATGGGAACACTTGAAATGGAACAATGCAAGAATGCGATCCAGGTAGGATAAACTACGGTCACCAAGGGGCTTGGCCCACCGCCACATCTGGCCAAGATACTGGCAGTATCTGAAAACCTGGAAATCAGCAGCCCAAAAGGCCACCTCCCTCCTAAGGGAAAAGGACCCCACGTGGTGATCCTAACACCCAACCATGCCCTGAAGTTGCAGGGTTGGCTCCATGGGCACACTGACCTTGAGCGAGGAGGCCCTCCAACTCCAACCTCCATAGAGATAACCGGGGCAAAGGGGCACCATGAAGACTCGTGTGAAGGTGTCTGCACGGGCAAATTTAACACTCATTTCCCACCAGGAAGAGGAATTAACCAAAGGCTCAGCATGCCGTGCCGGAACCAGATTAGGGCCTGAAGCAATCCTGCGGGTTTGCGGCCAGCTCACAAGAAAGCGAGTTGAAGAAAGGAGCTCAGGGACACTGTAATTCACAAACCTGCAGAGTCATAAATGACAGCTATCACCCAAAAATATATTGAAGGAAGGCTGCGAAGAGGACTTGAAAGCGGGGCAGAATTGCAAGAAAACGATTTCAGGGGGTAGACTGGAATTGCATTTAAAGCATAGGAAAAGAGGCAGAACGTCGACAAGGATGCACTTGGCCAAAAAGGGCGTATGCGTTTTTTCCTGAATATATTCAGGAAAAAACGCATACGCCCTTTTTGGCCAACCAAGCAAGCATGTTAAAGAAATCTGCACTACAATGAAGTCTCACTGCCCCCCGTTCAAAAGGGCCATCTGAAAAAAGTGTAAAATCCAGAAAGGCAGCACAGGCCATGGAGAACAGGGAGCCTTGTTATGCTGATGGGCGGGATGTAAATTGCCAACAGCCACTCTGGAGATGTGTATGGTGTTTCCTCAAAAACCTAAAAAACAAAGCAACGGAGCCTACGGCATTACCACTTATTTTCCTATAGCTTAGGGAAATTAAAATCAAAAACACACAGCCACCGCAAAGTTTCTGTTTACGGCTCTGTTTACAAGAACCTCGTCTACGGTACAAGTTAAATATCCCAGAAAGCGAAAAATGGATAAAGAAGTGTGGTACGTACGTACAAAGGAATATCACTCACCAATGAAATCTATGTCATCAGGCCCATCGCGGCATAATGAGTGGATTCACGTACGATGATTCTAAGTGAAATAGGTCACACAGAAAATGAAACATCATAAGATATCACTAATACACGGAATGTAAACTTGGCTACACATGAACTGAATTACAAAACAGAACAGGGTCTCAAATTTAGAAAACCAACTTATGCTTGCTTAAGGGGAAAGGTGAGTTGTGGTGCTGCATAAAACCAGAGATAGAAATTAGCACAGATACCTTTCCATAAGCCAAATATATAATAGTCAAGACCTAGCCCTTGCTCAACGAAATGGACTAAACACCCCATATTCAACGCCTACGATTACACATGACTAGTAAGAATCTTCAAACCCATGGATTTATATGTCTCCATAAGAGACTCAAGTGTGTGTACAGCGGCATGAATGTAGCAGAGAAAATCCGATAAAACCCATTATCAAAATGAATTACAAAAACAAACACAATGACAGTGAAATAGAGAGCAATTCTTAAATAATTCATTCAGGGCTTGTGATGCAACCTGGATTTACCACATCTACACCCAGAGCTGAGTGAGACATAAGGCTGGACACTTCGGGCTGATAGCATTGGTGAGGTTCGATGAGCAAATGCAGACCCTTTGAAGTCATACTGCATGGTACCCATTCCATGGGTCCCAACTCTCCAGGTTTAAGGGATTCTTCCTTCAGCTAAAACATGCATGGGAAACCCACAATACAGTGCACTGTGTGACCGGAAAACGTTTTCAAATGCATCTCAGTTTTCGTCCCCTTTTACTCGGGTTCACCATTCCAGACCGTTTACTAACACTCTCCCCACTTGGAGAGTCAGTGCCTTTAACCTCCTGTTTGGCACAGTGTGCAATTTCTGCGCAAGATGAACAGGAATAGGGAGAACCAATGAGAGACTAGCTGTAGGTGTCTGGACGGGCAAATGGAATGCTCATTTCCCACCAGGAAGAGGAATTAACCAAAGGCTCAGCATGCCGTGCCGGAACCAGAATAGGGCCTGAAGCATTCCTGCGGGTTTGCGGCCAGCTCACAAGAAAGCGAGTTGAAGAAAGGAGCTCAGGGGCACTGTAATTCACAAACCTGCAGAGTTATAAATGACAGCTATCGTCCAAAAATATATTGAAGGAAGGCTGCGAAGAGGACTGGAAAGCGGGGCAGAATTGCAGGAAAACGATTTCAGGGGGTAGACTGGAATTGCATTTAAAGCATAGGAAAAGAGGCAGAACGTCGACAATGATGCACTTGGCCAAAAAGGGCGTATGCGTTTTTTCCTGAATATATTCAGGAAAAAACGCATACGCACTTTTTGGCCAACCAAGCAAGCATGTTAAAGAAATCTGCACTACAATGAAGTCTCACTGCCCCCCGTTCAAAAGGGCCATCTGAAAAAAGTGTAAAATCCAGAAAGGCAGCACCGGCCATGGAGAACAGGGAGCCTTGTTATGCTGATGGGCGGGATGTAAATTGCCAACAGCCACTCTGGAGATGTGTATGGTGTTTCCTCAAAAACCTAAAAAACAAAGCAACGGAGCCTACGGCATTACCACTTATTTTCCTATAGCTTAGGGAAATTAAAATCAAAAACACACAGCCACCGCAAAGTTTCTGTTTACGGCTCTGTTTACAAGAACCTCGTCTACGGTACAAGTTAAATATCCCAGAAAGCGAAAAATGGATAAAGAAGTGTGGTACGTACGTACAAAGGAATATCACTCACCAATGAAATCTATGTCATCAGGCCCATCGCGGCATAATGAGTGGATTCACGTACGATGATTCTAAGTGAAATAGGTCACACAGAAAATGAAACATCATAAGATATCACTAATACACGGAATGTAAACTTGGCTACACATGAACTGAATTACAAAACAGAACAGGGTCTCAAATTTAGAAAACCAACTTATGCTTGCTTAAGGGGAAAGGTGAGTTGTGGTGCTGCATAAAACCAGAGATAGAAATTAGCACAGATACCTTTCCATAAGCCAAATATATAATAGTCAAGACCTAGCCCTTGCTCAACGAAATGGACTAAACACCCCATATTCAACGCCTACGATTACACATGACTAGTAAGAATCTTCAAACCCATGGATTTATATGTCTCCGTAAGAGACTCAAGTGTGTGTACAGCGGCATAAACGCAGCAGTGAAAATCCGATAAATCCCATTATCAAAATAAATTACAAAAACAAAACACAATGACAGTGAAATAGAGAGCAATTCTTAAATAATTCATTCAGGGCTTGTGATGCAACGTGGATTTACCACATCTACACCCCGAGCTGAGTGAGACATAAGGCTGGACACTTCGGGCTGATAGCATTGGTGACGTTCGGTGAGCAAAGGCAACCCTTTGAAGTCATACTGCGTGGTACCCATTCCATGGGTCCCAACTCTCCAGGTTGAAGGGATTCTTCCTTCAGGTAAAACATGCATGGGCAACCCAGAATATGGTCCACCGTGTGACCGGGAAAACTTTTTAAATGCGTCTCAGTTTTCGTCCCCTTGTACTCGGTTTTACCATTCCAGACGCTTTACTAACACTCTCCCCACTTGGAGAGTCAGTGCCTTTAACCTCCTGTTTGGCACAGTTTGGAATTTCTGCGCAAGATGAACAGGAATAGGGAGAACCAATGAGAGATTAGCTGTAGGTGTCTGCACGAACAAATTTAACGCTCATTTCCCACCAGGAAGAGGAATTAGCCAAAGGCTCAGCATGCCGTGTCGGAACCAGATTAGGGCCTGAAGCAATCCTGCGGTTTTGCGGCCAGCTCACAAGAAAGCGAGTTGAAGAAAGGAGCTCAGGGGCGCTGTATTCACAAACCTGCAGAGTTATAAATGACAGCTATCATCCAAAAATATATTGAAGTAAGGCTGCAAAGAGGACTTGAACGCGGGGCAGAATTCCAGGAATACGATTTCAGGAGGTAGACGGGAAGTCCTCTGAAAGTATAGGAGAAGAGGCAGAACCTCGACAATGATGCACTTGGTCAAAAAGGGCATATGCGTTTCTTCCAGGGCCCTTATTAAAGAGGGTAGGAGGCTCCCAGCATGCTTCAGTGGCCAACAGAGGGCCTACGTCCCCAAGGCGACATGAGCCATCCAGGCAGGAGTGACATCACATCAGAGGGCCCACCTCACAGAAGGGTAAGGAACCCAGTCAAGATCAGACTCTCACCAGAGTGCCCACATAAGCAAGGGGCTGGGAACCAGGCAGGAGTGTCCTCACACCCGTGGGGCCACATCATCGAAAGTTGAGGTACCCAGCACATGTGGCCTCAAACCAGAGGACCCACATCACCATGGGTCTTGGAGCGAGGCAGGCAGGATTAACCTCAAAACACATGGCCCATTGTATAAAAAAGGTGAGCAATCCAGCAGTTGGAACATCCCAGCAGGCGGCCCAGAGCACCGAGGCTATGGGATCCAGGCAGTGATGAACTCACAGCAGAGGGCCCTCATCGTGATACTGTAAGCAACCCAGCCGTTGTAACCTCAGAGCACAAGGCCCACATCCCCATGGGGAAGGGAACCAAGCAGGAGTGTCATCGCACCAGTGGGCACACATCAGAAAAGGTGGGGAGCCCAGCAGTTAGGGCCGGACGCCAGAGGGCCCTCATCACTGAGGAGAGGAGGCTCCCAGCAAGCTCCAACTGCTACCAGAAGGCCGACGTCGCCAATGCAGGGTGTGCCAGCCAGGCAGGAGTGACCTCAGAGCAGAGGGCCAACCACACAAAAGTGTGAGGAACCCAAAGAGGATCAGACTCTCACCGGAGGGCCCACATCACCAAGGGAATGGAAACCAGGCAGGAGTGTTCTCACACCAGTGTGGTCACATCACCGAAATGTGACGGACCCAGCACACGTGGCCTCAAACTACAGGACACACATCACCAAGGGGCTGGGAGTGAGGCAGGCAGGAGGAGCCTCCAAACAGAGGGCCCATAGCGTAAAAAAGGTGAGGGATCCCGCAGTTGGAACCTCCCAGCAGGTGGCCAGGAGCAGCGAGGCTATGGGATCCAGGCCTGACTGAACTCAAAACAGAGGGCCCTCATTATGAAACTGTGAGCAACCCAGCCGTTGGGACCTTAGAGCAGAAGGCCCACATCCCCATGGGGTTGGGATCCTGGCAGGAGTGTACTCGCACCACAGGGCGCACCTCAGAAAATTTTGGGAGCCCAGGAGTTAGGGTCTGACGCCAGAGGGCCCTCATTACCGAGGGGAGGAGACTCCCAGCAGGCACCAACTCCCAACTGAGGGCCCACGTCGCCACGTTGACGTGTGCCAGCCAGGCAGGAGTGACCTCACAGCAGAGGGCCTACCTCACAGAAGGGTGAGGAACCCAGCCAGGATAAGACTCTCACCAGAGGGCCCACATCACCAAGGGGATCGGAACAAGGCAGGAGTGTCCTCACACCAGTGGGGCCACATTATAGAAAGGTGAGGAACCCAGCACATGTGGCCTAAACCAGAGGACCCACATTTCCAAGGTGCTCCGAGTGAGGCAGGCAGGAGTAGCCTAACAACACAGGGCCCACAGAATAAAAAATGTGAGGAATCCAGCAGTTTGAACCTCCCAGCAGGTGGCCCAGTGCATGGAGTCTATGGGATCCAGGCCACAGTGAACTCACAGCAGAGGGCCCACATCATGAAACTGTGAGCAACCCAGCCAGTGGGACCTCAGAGCAGAAGGCCCACATCCCCATGGGGATGGGAACCTTGCAGGAGTGTCCTCGCACAACTTAGCACGTATCAGAAAATGTGGGAACCCAGCAGTTATGGCCGGGCGCAAGAGGGCCCTCATCACGGAGGAGAGGAGGCTACCAGCAGGCTCCAAATGCCACCAGAGGGCCGACGTCACCAAGGCAATGGGAGCAAGCCAGGCAGGAGTTACCTCACAGCAGAGGGCCCACCTCACAGAAGTGTGAGGAATCCAGACAGGATCAGACTCTCACCAGAGGGCCCACATCACCAAGGGGATGGGAACCAGGCAGGAGTGTCCTCACACCAGTGGGGCCACATCAATAAAGGTGAGGAAACTGGTACATGTGGCCTTAAACAAGAGGACCTACATCACAAATGGGCTGGGAGTGAGTCAGGAAGTAGGAGCATGAAAACACAGGACACAAAGAATAAAAAAGGTAAGGAATCCAGCAGTAGGAACCTCCCAGCAGGCCGCTCAGAGCACAGAGGCTATGGGATCTAGGCCTGGGTGAACTAACACCAGAGAGCCAACACCATGAAACGGTGAACAACACAGGTGTTGGGACTTTAGAGCAGAAGGCCCACATGTCCATGGGGATGGGAACCTCGCAGGAGTGTCCTCGCACCACTTAGCACGTATCAGAAAATGTGGGTACCCAGCAGTTAGGGCCTGAGGCAAGAGGGCCCCCATCACCGAGGGGAGGTTCCCAGCAGGCTCCAACTGCCACAAGAGGGCCGATGTTGCCCAGGTGGGGTGTGCCAGCCAGGCAGGAGTGACCTCACAGCAGAGGGCCCCCCTCACAGAAGGGTGAGGAACCCAGCCAGGATCAGACTCTCACCAGAGGGTCCACATCATCAAGGGGATAGGAACCAGGCAGGAGTGTCCTCACACCAGTGGCACCACATCATCGAAAGGCGAGGGACCCAGCATACGTGGCCTCAAACCAGAGGACACACATCACCAAGGGGCTGGGAGTGAGGCAGGCCGGAGGAGTCTCAAAACAGAGGGCCCATAGAAGAAAAAAGGTGAGGAATCCCGCAGTTGTAACCACCCAGCAGGTGGCCAGGAGCAGCGAGGCTATGGGATCCAGGCCGGAGAGAACTCACAGCAGAGGGCCCTCATCATGAAACTGAGCAACCCACGGTTGGGACCTCAGAGCAGAAGGTCCACATTCCCATGGGGTTGGGAACCTGGCAGGAGTGTACTCGAACCACAGGGCGCATATCAGAAAATATTGGGAGCCCAGGAGTTAGGGTCTGACGCCAGAGGGCCCTCATTACCGAGGGGAGGAGACACCCAGCAGGCACCAAATCCCACCAGAGGGCCGACGTCGCCAAGGCGGGGTGTGCCAGCCGGCAGGAGTGACCTCAGAGAAGAGGGCCCACCTCACAGAAGTGTGAGGAACCCAACCAGGATCAGACTCTCACCGGAGGGCCCACATCACCAAGGGGATGGGAACCAGGCAGGAGTGTCCTCACACCAGTGGGGCCACATCAGCCAAAGGTGAGGAACCCAGCACATGTGGCCTCAAACCACAGGACACACATCACCAAGGGGCTAGGAGTGAGGCAGGTGTCTGGAGGGGCACATTTAACTCTAATTTCCCACCAGGAAGTGGAATGAACCAAAGTCTCAGAGTGCCGTGCCGGACCCTGATTACGGCCTGAAGCAAACCTGCGGTTCTGTGGCCAGTTTTCAAGGAAACGAGTTAAGAAAGGAAATCACGGGCACTGTAATTCACAAACCTGCAGTGTTATAAATGACAGCTATTGGCAAAATTATATGGAAGTAAGTCTGCAAAGAAGACTTGAAAACGAGGCAGAATTGCAGGAATCATATTTCAGGAGGTAGATTGGAATTGCATTTAAAGCATGTGAAAAGCGGCAGATCTTTGACAGTGATGCACTTGAACAAAAGTGTGTAAACATTTTTTCCTGAATATATTCAGGAAAAAACACATATGCCCTTTTTGGCCAACCAAGCACTCGAGAAATGGAAATCCGCACTACAATGAAGTCTCATTTCCCATTCGTCAAAAGGGCCATCTGAAAAAAGTGTAAAAACCAGAAACACAGGACAGGCCATGGAGAACAGGGAGCCTTGTTATGCTGATGGGCGGGATGTAAATTGCCAACAGACCCTCTGGAGATGTTTATGGTGTATCCTGAAACATCTGAAAAACAAAGCTACAGACCCTAGGGCACTTCCACTTTTGGCCCTATAGCTTAGGAAAATTAAAATCAACAAGACACAGCCAACACCAAATTTAGGGCTGCTGTGTTTACAAGAACCTTGAGTCCAGTACAAATTAAATATCCCAGAAAGAAAAAAATGGATAAAGGAGTTGTGCTACTTACGTACAACGGAATATCACTCAGCAATGAAATCAATGTCATCAGGCCTGTAGCAGCAAATTGAGTGGATTTAAGTATGATGATTCTAAGAGAAATAGGTCACACAGAGAAAGATAATTATCATAAGATATCACTAATAGAGAGAGTGTAAACTTGGCTACACATAAACTGAATTCCAAAACCGAACAGAGTCTCACATTTAGATAAAAACTTATGCTTGCTTAAGGGGAAAGTTGAGTTGGGGTGCTGTATAAAACCAGAGATTGAAATTAGCACACATACCGTTCCATAAGCCAAATATGTAATAGACAAGACCTACTCTTTGCTCAACGAAATAGACTCATCCATGGTGTATCACCTCACACCTGTTAGAATGGGCATCATCAGAAAATCTACAAACAACAAATGCTGGAAAGGGTGTGGAGATAAGGAACCCTCTTCCACTATTGTTGGGAATGTAAATTGATACAGTCACTGTGGAGAACATTATGGAGTTTCTTATAAAACTAAGAATAGAATTACCATATGATACAGCAATCCCACTACTGGGCATATACCCAGACAAAACCATAAATCAAAAAGAGACATTCACCGCAATGTTCATTGCATCACTATTTACAATATCCAGGTAATGGAAGCAACCTAAATGCCCACAGACAGACGAATGCATAAAGACGTGGTACATATATAAAATGGAATATTACTAAGCCATAAAAAGGAATGAAATTGGGTCATTTGTAGAGACGTTGATGGATCTAGAGACTGTCATACAGAGTGAAGTAAGTCAGAAAGAGAAAAACAAATCTTGTCTATTAATGCATATATGTGGAACCTAGAAAAATTGTACAGATGAACCGTTTTGCCAGGCAGAAATAGAGCAACAGATGTAGACAACAAACGTATGGACACCAAGGGGGGAAAGCTGTTGGGGGGTGGTGGTGGCAGGAGTTGAGAGATTGGGATTGGCATGTATACATTTATATGTATAAAATAGATAACCAAAAAGAACCTGCTGTATAAAAAAATAAAATAAAATTCAAATTACAAAAAGTAAAACAGAAAAAATATTCTTCCCTTCACATACATGTATTTATATGAATAAATTATTTCCATGCTTATATGTGTAAATACAAAAAAGAGGAATAAAATCTACCTTGAACCAAAAACGAAAAAAAGAAGAAAAAACAGAACCCACCAGTTACACAGAGGAAAACCGTATCAGGGCACTTGCTCCAGTTGTAAACAATTCTGAAGTTGGTCAGTGGTGGGGAATCATCTCCCATTCAGCCAGCAGGCCCCACGCAACAAGCGTCCTCATTGCAAAGCTGGGGGACCGTGCCGAGGCATCTGTGAGTAAACGTGGGCTGAGCCCCAGGCCAGCTGCTGCTGAAATGTTCCCACCCTTCCCAGGTAAAACACCTGAATATGTACAAGGACTTGAAAGCCTAGAGGAAGGGCCATGGAGCCACATGAGTGACAGCATGCCAGCCGACTTGGTGCCTGCAGGCCAGCCAGGATGGTCCTGGCCCTGGGTGCTCTTCTGGAAGCTTTCCATTTCCCTGCCTGAGATACCCCTGCCGTCCCGGCCCCCACTGCTTTCTTCCTCACTCACCTCTGCCCAGGGAGAAATTCCAGCGGCAGGTATGGGTGACACATCCTCTTCTTTAGCAGGTGGCATCTTGGCAACTGCTGCAGAAAGTCCAGCAGAGCCCCACTCACACTGGGCCACCCACAAAGCCGTGGCCTCTCACTCCCTCCCACCAGTCCAGCCCCAAGACTGCTGACAGGGCAGAGAAAATGGCGTCAGGCACAGCTGCAGGGGCTCTTGATGCCTGGAGCGGTGTTTATATTGATCTGAACCCAGGCACACCTGGGGAGGTCTGGCCGGCACGGTCGGGCTTCCCAGGCCAGCCAATAATCACCCCTCAGGGGCTCACAGTTGCAGAAACTGGAACTTGCTGAATCGGCCAGGTCCAAGGAACAGGTGTGGGCTCCTGAGAGTCAGGATAGACAAGGGGCTGCAGCTCTGGCTTGTTTTCTAATTATATTATCTGGCCCATGAGTGGGAGACAACTTCAAGAAAACCCTCTCCTAATGAGAGGAACCCAGGAGTCAGGGAGAGGAGGGGTGGCTGGTGGGTGGAGACAGAGGCCTGGTGCCCCGGGTGCAGTGGAAGTCTCTGGAAGACCAGGTGGAGGGAGGCCACACAGAGTGATGCCCAGGGTCACAGACCTGTCGGAGCTGCTGTTTGTTAGTTCAAGTCCTGCTCTGAGGTGCTCTGTGTCAGATCTGAGTGACAGGTGAGCTGGGAGTGCTCTGCAATGAGGGCGATATGCACGGTTCCTGTGTTCCCAGCCCTGCCATGGTACCTGCAAGGGTAGCTCTGTATCCTGGGAGGGGCCTGACCACGAGAGCCCCATGGGCTGCAGGGGAACCTGCCCAGGGAACCCCATATCCTGGGAGGGGCCTGAACACGAGAGCCCCATGGGCTGGGGTGGGGGTGGGGTACCTGCCCAGGTGAGCTCCATATCCTGGGATTGGCCTGACCTCGAGAGCCCCATGGGCTGCTGGAGTCCTGGTAAAGGATGTCAGGACAGTCAGTGAAGCCACCGAGGATATACCTCCAGTAGTTCCTAAATCCTACACCCTGCTGGTCATTCTACCAACCACCAGGACATGGTATTCTGTATTAGTCTTCAATGATGCCTTCTTTTGTATTCTATTAGTCCCAGAGTCACAAGAAATTTTGGCTTGTGAGTGGCAGGACTCAACATACAACTAAAACAATACTTCCGGGCCGTGTTGCCCCAAGGGTTCAAAAATTCCCACACCATCTTTGGGGAAAGCTCAGCTAAAGAACTAAAAGTTCTACCTCTGGAAAAAGAAACACACGTTCAATATGCAGACGACATTCTGATCGCCAGCCCTACTAAGGAGACCTCTGAACTACCAAGCCAATAAAGGATACAAGTTGCCCAAGAAAAAGCTCAAATATCACAGACTACGGTGACCTGCCTGGGCTTCATTCTCACAGAAGGTCGGAGAAGCCCATCCCAGGAAAGGGAAGAAACAATTTACAGCCTTACCCATTTCTGAAACTAGAAGACAGCTTAGGGGTTCCTGGGGAAGCCAGGGTTTGCTGCTTCTGGATCCCTAACTACAGTCTACTAGCTGGGCCTCTATATGAAACACTGAAAGGAAAAGATGATGATCCTTTTGAATAGAATGCAGAAGTGGCCTTTCAAGAATGGAAAGAGCAGTCAATTCAGACCCTTGGCCTGGAACTCCCTAATTTAGCTAAACCCTTTGACCTTTACATTCCTGGTGAACGGTGAATCGCCATTGGAGTATTAGTGCAAAACCTGGGACCACTTGAAATGGAACAATGCAAGAATGCGATCCAGGTAGGATAAACTACGGTCACCAAGGGGCTTGGCCCACCGCCACATCTGGCCAAGATACTGGCAGTATCTGAAAACCTGGAAATCAGCAGCCCAAAAGGCCACCTCCCTCCTAAGGGAAAAGGACCCCACGTGGTGATCCTAACACCCAACCATGCCCTGAAGTTGCAGGGTTGGCTCCATGGGCACACTGACCTTGAGCGAGGAGGCCCTCCAACTCCAACCTCCATAGAGATAACCGGGGCAAAGTGGCACCATGAAGACTCGTGTGAAGGTGTCTGCACGGGCAAATTTAACGCTCATTTCCCACCAGGAAGAGGAATTAACCAAAGGCTCAGCATGCCGTGCCGGAACCAGATTAGGGCCTGAAGCAATCCTGCGGGTTTGCGGCCAGCTCACAAGAAAGCGAGTTGAAGAAAGGAGCTCAGGGACACTGTAATTCACAAACCTGCAGAGTTATAAATGACAGCTATTACCCAAAAATATATTGAAGGAAGGCTGCGAAGAGGACTTGAAAGCGGGGCAGAATTGCAAGAAAACGATTTCAGGGGGTAGACTGGAATTGCATTTAAAGCATAGGAAAAGAGGCAGAACGTCGACAATGATGCACTTGGCCAAAAAGGGCGTATGCGTTTTTTCCTGAATATATTCAGGAAAAAACGCATACGCCCTTTTTGGCCAACCAAGCAAGCATGTTAAAGAAATCTGCACTACAATGAAGTCTCACTGCCCCCCGTTCAAAAGGGCCATCTGAAAAAAGTGTAAAATCCAGAAAGGCAGCACAGGCCATGGAGAACAGGGAGCCTTGTTATGCTGATGGGCGGGATGTAAATTGCCAACAGCCACTCTGGAGATGTGTATGGTGTTTCCTCAAAAACCTAAAAAACAAAGCAATGGAGCCTACGGCATTACCACTTATTTTCCTATAGCTTAGGGAAATTAAAATCAAAAACACACAGCAACCGCAAAGTTTCTGTTTACGGGTCTGTTTACAAGAACCTCGTCTACGGTACAAGTTAAATATCCCAGAAAGCGAAAAATGGATAAAGAAGTGTGGTACGTACGTACAAAGGAATATCACTCACCAATGAAATCTATGTCATAAGGCCCGTCGCGGCATAATGAGTGGATTCAGGTACGATGATTCTAAGTGAAATAGGTCACACAGAAAATGAAACATCATAAGATATCACTAATACACGGAATGTAAACTTGGCTACACATGAACTGAATTACAAAACAGAACAGGGTCTCAAATTTAGAAAACCAACTTATGCTTGCTTAAGGGGAAAGGTGAGTTGTGGTGCTGCATAAAACCAGAGATAGAAATTAGCACAGATACCTTTCCATAAGCCAAATATGTAATAGTCAAGACCTAGCCCTTGCTCAACGAAATGGACTAAACACCCCATATTCAACGCCTAGGATTACACATGACTAGTAAGAACCTTCAAACCCATGGATTTATATGTCTCCGTAAGAGACTCAAGTGTGTGTACAGCGGCATGAATGCAGCAGAGAAAATCCGATAAAACCCATTATCAAAATGAATTACAAAAACAAACACAATGACAGTGAAATAGAGAGCAATTCTTAAATAATTCATTCAGGGCTTGTGATGCAACCTGGATTTACCACATCTACACCCAGAGCTGAGTGAGACATAAGGCTGGACACTTCGGGCTGATAGCATTGGTGAGGTTCGATGAGCAAATGCAGACCCTTTGAAGTCATACTGCATGGTACCCATTCCATGGGTCCCAACTCTCCAGGTTTAAGGGATACTTCCTTCAGCTAAAACATGCATGGGAAACCCACAGTACAGTGCACTGTGTGACCGGGAAACGTTTTCAAATGCATCTCAGTTTTCGTCCCCTTTTACTCGGGTTCACCATTCCAGACCGTTTACTAACACTCTCCCCACTTGGAGAGTCAGTGCCTTTAACCTCCTGTTTGGCACAGTTTGCAATTTCTGCGCAAGATGAACAGGAATAGGGAGAACCAATGAGAGACTAGCTGTAGGTGTCTGGACAGGCAAATGGAACGCTCATTTCCCACCAGGAAGAGGAATTAACCAAAGGCTCAGCATGCCGTGCCGGAACCAGATTAGGGCCTGAAGCATTCCTGCGGGTTTGCGGCCAGCTCACAAGAAAGCGAGTTGAAGAAAGGAGCTCAGGGGCACTGTAATTCACAAACCTGCAGAGTTATAAATGACAGCTATCGTCCAAAAATATATTGAAGGAAGGCTGCGAAGAGGACTGGAAAGCGGGGCAGAATTGCAGGAAAACGAGTTCAGGGGGTAGACTGGAATTGCATTTAAAGCATAGGAAAAGAGGCAGAACGTCGACAATGATGCACTTGGCCAAAAAGGGCGTATGCGTTTTTTCCTGAATATATTCAGGAAAAAACGCATACGCCCTTTTTGGCCAACCAAGCCAGCATGTTAAAGAAATCTGCACTACAAAGAAGTCTCACTGTCCCCCGTTCAAAAGGGCCATCTGAAAAAAGTGTAAAATCCAGAAAGGCAGCACAGGCCATGGAGAACAGGGAGCCTTGTTATGCTGATGGGCGGGATGTAAATTGCCAACAGCCACTCTGGAGAAGTGTATGGTGTTTCCTGAAACACCTAAGAAACAAAGCAACGGAGACTACGGCACTTCCACTTATGGTCTTATAGATCACGGAAATTAAAATCAAAAACAGACAGCCACCCCAAAGTTTCAGACGGCTCTGTTTACAGGAATCTCGTCTACGGTACAAGTTAAATATCCCAGAATGTGAAAAATGGATAAAGAAGTTGTGGTACACACATTCAATGGAATATCACTCAGCAATGAAATCTATGTCATCAGGCCCATCGTGGCATAATGAGTGGATTCAGGTACGATGATTCTAAGTGAAATAAGTCACACAGAAAATGAAACATCATAAGATATCACTAATACACGGAATGTAAACTTGGCTACACATGAACTGAATTACAAAACAGAACAGGGTCTCAAATTTAGAAAACCACCTTATGCTTGCTTAAGGGGAAAAGTGAGTTGGGGTGCTGCATAAAACCAGAGATAGAAATTAGCACAGATACCTTTCCATAAGCCAAATATGTAATAGTCAAGACCTAGCCCTTGCTCAACGAAATGGACTAAACACCCCATATTCAACGCCTAGGAATACACCTGACTAGTAAGTATCTTCAAACCCATGGATTTATATGTCTCCATAAGAGACTCAAGTGTGTGTACAGCGGCATGAATGCAGCAGAGAAAATCCGATAAATCCCATTATCAAAATGAATTACAAAAACAAACACAATGACAGTGAAATAGAGAGCAATTCTTAAATAATTCATTCAGGGCTTGTGATGCAACCTGGATTTACCACATCTACAACCAGAGCTGAGTGAGACATAAGGCTGTACACTTCAGCCTGATAGCATTGGTGAGGTTCGTTGAGAAAATGCAGGCCCTTTGAAGTCATACTGCATGGTACCCATTCCATGGGTCCCAACTCTCCAGGTTTAAGGGATTCTTCCTTCAGCTAAAACATGCATGGGAAACCCACAGTATGGTGCACCGTGTGACCGGGAAACCTTTTCAAATGCATCTCAGTTTTCGTCCCCTTTTACTCGGGTTCACGATTGAAGACCCTTTACTAATACTCTCCCCACTTCGAGAGTCAGTGCCTTTAACCTCCTGTTTGGCACAGTTTGCAATTTCTGCGCAAGATGAACAAGAATAGGGAGAACCAATGAGAGACTAGCTCTAGGTGTCTGCACGTTCAAATATAACACTCATTTCCCACCAGGAAGAGGAAGTTACCAAAGGATCAGCATGCTGTGCCGGAACCAGATTAGGGCATGAAGCAATCCTGTGGGTTTGCGGCCAGCTCACAAGAAAGCGAGTAGAAGAAAGGAGCTCAGGCGCACTGTCATTCACAAACCTGCAGAGTTATAAATGTCAGCTATTGTCCAAAAACGTATTGAAGTAAGGCTGCGTAGAGGACTTGAAAGCGGGGCAGAATTGCAGGAAAACGAGTTCAGGGGCAGACTGGAATTGCATTTAAAGCATAAGGAAAGAGACAGAAAGTCGACAATGATGCACTTGGTCAAAAAGGGCGTATGCGTTTTTTCCTGAATATATTCAAGAAAAAACACATACGCCCTTTTTGGCCAAACAAGCAAGCCTGTAAAGAAATCTGCATTACAATGAAGTCTCACTGCCCCCCTGTCAAAAGGGACATCTGAAAAAAGTGAAAAATCCAGAAAGGCAGGACAGGCCATGGAGAACAGGGAGCCTTGTTATGCTGATGGGCGGGATGTAACTTGCCAACAGCCACTCTGGAGAAGTGTATGGTGTTTCCTCAAACACCTAAAAAACTAAGCAACGGAGCCTACGGCACTTCAACTTATGGTTCTATAGCTTAGGGAAATTAAAATCAAAAAGACACAGCCACCCATAAATTTTGGACGGCTCTGCTTACAAGAACCTCATTTACGGTACAAGTGAAATATCCCAGAAAGCAAAAAATGGATAAAGAAGTTGTTGTACGTACGTACAATGGAATATCACTCAGCAATGAAATCTATGTCATGAGGCCCGTCGCGGCATAATGAGTGGATTCAGGTACGATCATTCTAAGTTAACTAAGTCACACAGAAAAAGAAACACCATAAGATATCTCAAATACACGGAATGCAAACATGGCTGCACATGAATTCAATTACAAAACAGAAAAGGGTCTCAAATTTAGAAAACCAACTTATGCTTGCTTAAGGGGAAAGGTGAGTTGTGGTGCTGCATAAAACCAGAGATTGAAATTAGCACAGATACCTTTCCATAAGCAAATATGTAATAGTCAGGACCTACTCCTTGCTCCACGAAATGGACTCAACACCCCATATTCAATGCCTAGGAATATACCTGACTAGTAAGAATCTGAAAACCCATGGATTTATATGTCTCCATAAGAGAATCAAGCATGTGTACAGCGGCATAAACGCAGCAGTGAAAATCCGATAAATCCCATTATCAAAATAAATTACAAAAACAAAACACAATGACAGTGAAATAGAGAGCAATTCTTAAATAATTCATTCAGGGCTTGTGATGCAACGTGGATTTACCACATCTACACCGCGAGCTGAGTGAGACATAAGGCTGGACACTTCGGGCTGATAGCATTGGTGACGTTCGGTGAGCAAAGGCAACCCTTTGAAGTCATACTGCGTGGTACCCATTCCATGGGTCCCAACTCTCCAGGTTGAAGGGATTCTTCCTTCAGGTAAAACATGCATGGGCAACCCAGAATATGGTCCACCGTGTGACCGGGAAAACTTTTTAAATGCGTCTCAGTTTTCGTCCCCTCGTACTCGGTTTTACCATTCCAGATGCTTTACTAACACTCTCCCCACTTGGAGAGTCAGTGCCTTTAACCTCCTGTTTGGCACAGTTTGCAATTTCTGCGCAAGATGAACAGGAATAGGGAGAACCAATGAGAGATTAGCTGTAGGTGTCTGCACGAACAAATTTAACGCTCATTTCCCACCAGGAAGAGGAATTAGCCAAAGGCTCAGCATGCTGTGTCGGAACCAGATTAGGGCCTGAAGCAATCCTGCGGTTTTGCGGCCAGCTCACAAGAAAGCGAGTTGAAGAAAGGAGCTCAGGGGCAGTGTAATTCACAAACCTGCAGAGTTATAAATGACAGCTATCGTCCAAAAATATATTGAAGTAAGGCTGCAAAGAGGACTTGAACGCGGGGCAGAATTCCAGGAATACGATTTCAGGAGGTAGACGGGAAGTCCTCTGAAAGTATAGGAGAAGAGGCAGAACCTCGACAATGATGCACTTGGTCAAAAAGGGCATATGCGTTTCTTCCAGGGCCCTTATTAAAGAGGGTAGGAGGCTCCCAGCATGCTGCAGTGGCCAACAGAGGGCCTACGTCGCCAAGGCGACATGAGCCATCCAGGCAGGAGTGACCTCACATCAGAGGGCCCACCTCACAGAAGGGTAAGGAACCCAGTCAAGATCAGACTCTCACCAGAGTGCCCACATAAGCAAGGGGCTGGGAACCAGGCAGGAGTGTCCTCACACCCGTGGGGCCACATCATCGAAAGTTGAGGTACCCAGCACATGTGGCCTCAAACCAGAGGACCCACATCACCATGGGTCTCGGAGCGAGGCAGGCAGGATTAACCTCAAAACACATGGCCCATTGTATAAAAAAGGTGAGCAATCCAGCAGTTGGAACATCCCAGCAGGCGGCCCAGAGCACCGAGGCTATGGGATCCAGGCAGTGATGAACTCACAACAGAGGGCCCTCATCGTGATACTGTAAGCAACCCAGCCGTTGTAACCTCAGAGCACAAGGCCCACATCCCCATGGGGAAGGGAACCAAGCAGGAGTGTCATCGCACCAGTGGGCACACATCAGAAAAGGTGGGGAGCCCAGCAGTTAGGGCCGGACGCCAGAGGGCCCTCATCACTGAGGAGAGGAGGCTCCCAGCAAGCTCCAACTGCTACCAGAAGGCCGACGTCGCCAATGCAGGGTGTGCCAGCCAGGCAGGAGTGACCTCAGAGCAGAGGGCCAACCACACAAAAGTGTGAGGAACCCAAAGAGGATCAGACTCTCACCGGAGGGCCCACATCACCAAGGGAATGGAAACCAGGCAGGAGTGTTCTCACACCAGTGTGGTCACATCACCGAAATGTGACGGACCCAGCACACGTGGCCTCAAACTACAGGACACACATCACCAAGGGGCTGGGAGTGAGGCAGGCAGGAGGAGCCTCCAAACAGAGGGCCCATAGCGTAAAAAAGGTGAGGGATCCCGCAGTTGGAACCTCCCAGCAGGTGGCCAGGAGCAGCGAGGCTATGGGATCCAGGCCTGACTGAACTCAAAACAGAGGGCCCTCATTATGAAACTGTGAGCAACCCAGCCGTTGGGACCTTAGAGCAGAAGGCCCACATTCCCATGGGGTTGGGATCCTGGCAGGAGTGTACTCGCACCACAGGGCGCACATCAGAAAATTTTGGGAGCCCAGGAGTTAGGGTCTGACGCCAGAGGGCCCTCATTACCGAGGGGAGGAGACTCCCAGCAGGCACCAACTCCCAACTGAGGGCCCACGTCGCCACGTTGACGTGTGCCAGCCAGGCAGGAGTGACCTCACAGCAGAGGGCCTACCTCACAGAAGGGTGAGGAACCCAGCCAGGATAAGACTCTCACCAGAGGGCCCACATCACCAAGGGGATCGGAACAAGGCAGGAGTGTCCTCACACCAGTGTGGCCACATTATAGAAAGGTGAGGAACCCAGCACATGTGGCCTAAACCAGAGGACCCACATTTCCAAGGTGCTCCGAGTGAGGCAGGCAGGAGTAGCCTAACAACACAGGGCCCACAGAATAAAAAATGTGAGGAATCCAGCAGTTTGAACCTCCCAGCAGGTGGCCCAGAGCATGGAGTCTATGGGATCCAGGCCACAGTGAACTCACAGCAGAGGGCCCACATCATGAAACTGTGAGCAACCCAGCCAGTGGGACCTCAGAGCAGAAGGCGCACATCCCCATGGGGATAGGAACCTCGCAGGAGTGTCCTCGCACAACTTAGCACGTATCAGAAAATGTGGGAACCCAGCAGTTATGGCCTGGCGCCAGAGGGCCCTCATCACGGAGGAGAGGAGGCTACCAGCAGGCTCCAAATGCCACCAGAGGGCCGACGTCACCAAGGCAATGGGAGCAAGCCAGGCAGGAGTTACCTCACAGCAGAGGGCCCACCTCACAGAAGTGTGAGGAGCCCAAACAGGATCAGACTCTAACCAGAGCGCCCACATCACCAAGGGGATGGAAACCAGGCAGGAGTGTCCTCACACCAGTGGGGCCACATCAGCGAAAGGTGAGGAACACAGCACATGTGGCCTCAAACAAGGGGACACACATCACGAAAGGGCTGGGAGTGAGGCATGCAGGAGGAGACTCACAACAGAGCGCCCATAGAATAAAAAAGGTGAGGAACCCCGCAGTTGGAAGCTCCAAGCAGGTGGCCCAGAGCACCGAGGCTATGGGATCCATGCCGGAGTGAATTCACAGCAGAGGGCCCACATTCTGACACTGTGAGCAACCCAGCCGTTGGGACCTCAGGGCAGAAAGCCCACATCCCCATGGGGATGGGACCCTGGCTGGAGTGTATTCGCACGACAGGGCGCACATCAGAAAATTTTGGGAGCGCATGAGTTAGGGCCTGACGCCAGAGGCCCCTCATTACCGAGGGGAGGAGACTCCCAGCAGGCACCAACTCCCAACTGAGGGCCCACATTGCCAAGGTGACGTGTGCCAGCCAGGCAGGAGTGACCTCACAGCAGAGGGCCCACCTCCCAGAAGTGTGAGGAATCCAGACAGGATCAGACTCTCACCAGAGGGCCCCCATCACCAAGGGGATGGGAACCAGGCAGGAGTGTCCTCACACCAGTGGGGCCACATCAATAAAGGTGAGGAAACCGGTACATGTGGCCTTAAACCAGAGGACCTACATCACAAATGGGCTGGGAGTGAGTCAGGAAGTAGGAGCATGAAAACACAGGACACAAAGAATAAAAAAGGTAAGGAATCCAGCAGTAGGAACCTCCCAGCAGGCCGCTCAGAGCACAGAGGCTATGGGATCTAGGCCTGGGTGAACTAACACCAGAGAGCCAACATCATGAAACGGTGAACAACACAGGTGTTGGGACCTTAGAGCAGAAGGCCCACATGCCCATGGGGATGGGAACCTCGCAGGAGTGTCCTCGCACCACTTAGCACGTATCAGAAAATGTGGGTACCCAGCAGTTAGGGCCTGAGGCAAGAGGGCCCCCATCACTGAGGGGAGGTTCCCAGCAGGCTCCAACTGCCACAAGAGGGCCGATGTTGCCCAGGAGGGGTGTGCCAGCCAGGCAGGAGTGACCTCACAGCAGACGGCCCCCCTCACAGAAGGGTGAGTAACCCAGCCAGGATCAGACTCTCACCAGAGGGCCCACATCATTAAGGGGATAGGAACCAGGCAGGAGTGTCCTCACACCAGTGGGGCCACATCATCGAAAGGCGAGGGACCCAGCATACGTGGCCTCAAACCAGAGGACACACATCACCAAGAGGCTGGGAGTGAGGCAGGCAGGAGGAGTCTCAAAACAGAGGGTCCATAGAAGAAAAAAGGTGAGGAATCCCGCAGTTGGAACCTCCCAGCAGGTGGCCAGGAGCAGCGAGGCTATGGGATCCAAGCCGGAGAGAACTCACAGCAGAGGGCCCTCATCATGAAACTGAGCAACCCACGGTTGGGACCTCAGAGCAGAAGTCCCACATTCCCATGGGGTTGGGAACCTGGCAGGAATGTACTCGAACCACAGGGCGCATATCAGAAAATATTGGGAGCTCAGGAGTTAGGGTCTGACGCCAGAGGGCCCTCATTACCGAGGGGAGGAGACACCCAGCAGGCACCAAATCCCACCAGAGAGCCGACGTCGCAAAGGCGGGGTGTGCCAGCCAGGCAGGAGTGACCTCAGAGAAGAGGGCCCACCTCACAGAAGTGTGAGGAACCCAACCAGGATCAGACTCTCACCGGAGGGCCCACATCACCAAGGGGATGGGAACCAGGCAGGAGTGTCTCACACCAGTGGGGCCACATCAGCCAAAGGTGAGGAACCCAGCACATGTGGCCTCAAACCACAGGACACACATCACCAAGGGGCTAGGAGTGAGGCAGGTGTCTGGAGGGGCACATTTAACTCTAATTTCCCACCAGGAAGTGGAATGAACCAAAGTCTCAGAGTGCCGTGCCGGACCCTGATTACGGCCTGAAGCAAACCTGCGGTTCTGTGGCCAGTTTTCAAGGAAACGAGTTAAGAAAGGAAATCACGGGCACTGTAATTCACAAACCTGCAGTGTTATAAATGACAGTTATTGGCAAAATTATATGGAAGTAAGTCTGCAAAGAGGACTTGAAAACGAGGCAGAATTGCAGGAATCATATTTCAGGAGGTAGATTGGAATTGCATTTAAAGCATGTGAAAAGCGGCAGATCTTTGACAGTGATGCACTTGGACAAAAGTGCGTAAACATTTTTTCCTGAATATATTCAGGAAAAAACACATATGCCCTTTTTGGCCAACCAAGCACTCGAGAAATGGAAATCCGCACTACAATGAAGTCTCATTTCCCATTCGTCAAAAGGGCCATCTGAAAAAAGTGTAAAAACCAGAAACACAGGACAGGCCATGGAGAACAGGGAGCCTTGTTATGCTGATGGGCGGGATGTAAATTGCCAACAGACACTCTGGAGATGTTTATGGTGTATCCTGAAACATCTGAAAAACAAAGCTACAGACCCTAGGGCACTTCCACTTTTGGCCCTATAGCTTAGGAAAATTAAAATCAACAAGACACAGCCAACACCAAATTTAGGGCTGCTGTGTTTACAAGAACCTTGAGTCCAGTACAAATTAAATATCCCAGAAAGAAAAAAATGGATAAAGGAGTTGTGCTACTTACGTACAACGGAATATCACTCAGCAATGAAATCAAAGTCATCAGGCCTGTAGCACCAAATTGAGTGGATTTAAGTATGATGATTCTAAGAGAAATAGGTCACACAGAGAAAGATAATTATCATAAGATATCACTAATAGAGAGAGTGTAAACTTGGCTACACATAAACTGAATTCCAAAACCGAACAGAGTCTCACATTTAGATAAAAACTTATGCTTGCTTAAGGGGAAAGTTGAGTTGGGGTGCTGTATAAAACCACAGATTGAAATTAGCACACATACCGTTCCATAAGCCAAATATGTAATAGACAAGACCTACTCTTTGCTCAACGAAATAGACTCATCCATGGTGTATCACCTCACACCTGTTAGAATGGGCATCATCAGAAAATCTACAAACAACAAATGCTGGAAAGGGTGTGGAGATAAGGAACCCTCTTCCACTATTGTTGGGAATGTAAATTGATACAGTCACTGTGGAGAACATTATGGAGTTTCTTATAAAACTAAGAATAGAATTACCATATGATACAGCAATCACACTACTGGGCATATACCCAGACAAAACCATAAATCAAAAAGAGACATTCACCGCAATGTTCATTGCATCACTATTTACAATATCCAGGTAATGGAAGCAACCTAAATGCCCACAGACAGACGAATGCATAAAGATGTGGTACATATATAAAATGGAATATTACTAAGCCATAAAAAGGAATGAAATTGGGTCATTTGTAGAGATGTTGATGGATCTAGAGACTGTCATACGGAGTGAAGTAAGTCAGAAAGAGAAAAACAAATCTTGTCTATTAATGCCTATATGTGGAACCTAGAAAAATTGTACAGATGAACCGTTTTGCCAGGCAGAAATAGAGCAACAGATGTAGACAACAAACGTATGGACACCAAGGGGGGAAAGCTGTTGGGGTGTGGTGGTGGGAGGAGTTGAGAGACTGGGATTGGCATGTATACCTTTATATGTATAAAATAGATAACCAAAAAGAACCTGCTGTATAAAAAAATAAAATAAAATTCAAATTACAAAAAGTAAAACAGAAAAAATATTCTTCCCTTCACATACATGTATTTATATGAATAAATTATTTCCATGCTTATATCTGTAAATACAAAAAAGAGGAATAAAATCTACCTTGAACCAAAAACGAAAAAAAAACAGAACCCACCAGTTACACAGAGGAAAACCGTATCAGGGCACTTGCTCCAGTTGTAAACAATTCTGAAGTTGTTCAGTGGTGGGGAATCATCCCCCATTCAGCCAGCAGGCCCCACGCAACAAGCGTCCTCATTGCAAAGCTGGGGGACCATGCCGAGGCATCTGTGAGTAAACGTGGGCTGAGCCCCAGGCCAGCTGCTGCTGAAATGTTCCCACCCTTCCCAGGTAAAACACCTGAATATGTACAAGGACTTGAAAGCCTAGAGGAAGGGCCATGGAGCCACATGAGTGACAGCATGCCAGCCGACTTGGTGCCTGCAGGCCAGCCAGGATGGTCCTGGCCCTGGGTGCTCTTCTGGAAGCTTTCCATTTCCCTGCCTGAGATACCCCTGCTGTCCCGGCCCCCACTGCTTTCTTCCTCACTCACCTCTGCCCAGGGAGAAATTCCAGCGGCAGGTATGGGTGACACATCCTCTTCTTTAGCAGGTGGCATCTTGGCAACTGCTGCAGAAAGTCCAGCAGAGCCCCACTCACACTGGGCCACCCACAAAGCCGTGGCCTCTCACTCCCTCCCACCAGTCCAGCCCCAAGACTGCTGACAGGGCAGAGAAAATGGCGTCAGGCACAGCTGCAGGGGCTCTTGATGCCTGGAGCGGTGTTTATATTGATCTGAACCCAGGCACACCTGGGGAGGTCTGGCCGGCACGGTCGGGCTTCCCAGGCCAGCCAATAATCACCCCTCAGGGGCTCACAGTTGCAGAAACTGGAACTTGCTGAATCGGCCAGGTCCAAGGAACAGGTGTGGGCTCCTGAGAGTCAGGATAGACAAGGGGCTGCAGCTCTGGCTTGTTTTCTAATTATATTATCTGGCCCATGAGTGGGAGACAACTTCAAGAAAACCCTCTCCTAATGAGAGGAACCCAGGAGTCAGGGAGAGGAGGGGTGGCTGGTGGGTGGAGACAGAGGCCTGGTGCCCCGGGTGCAGTGGAAGTCTCTGGAAGACCAGGTGGAGGGAGGCCACACAGAGTGATGCCCAGGGTCACAGACCTGTGGGAGCTGCTGTTTGTTAGTTCAAGTCCTGCTCTGAGGTGCTCTGTGTCAGATCTGAGTGACAGGTGAGCTGGGAGTGCTCTGCAATGAGGGCGATATGCAGGGTTCCTGTGTTCCCAGCCCTGCCATGGTACCTGCAAGGGTAGCTCTGTATCCTGGGAGGGGCCTGACCACGAGAGCCCCATGGGCTGCAGGGGAACCTGCCCAGGGAACCCCATATCCTGGGAGGGGCCTGAACACGAGAGCCCCATGGGCTGGGGTGGGGGTGGGGTACCTGCCCAGGTGAGCTCCATATCCTGGGATTGGCCTGACCTCGAGAGCCCCATGGGCTGCTGGAGTCCTGGTAAAAGATGTCAGGACAGTCAGTGAAGCCACCGAGGATATACCTCCAGTAGTTCCTAAATCCTACACCCTGCTGGTCATTCTACCAACCACCAGGACATGGTATTCTGTATTAGTCTTCAATGATGCCTTCTTTTGTATTCTATTAGTCCCAGAGTCACAAGAAATTTTGGCTTGTGAGTGGCAGGACTCAACATACAACTAAAACAATACTTCCGGGCCGTGTTGCCCCAAGGGTTCAAAAATTCCCACACCATCTTTGGGGAAAGCTCAGCTAAAGAACTAAAAGTTCTACCTCTGGAAAAGGAAACACTCCTTCAATATGCAGACGACATTCTGATCGCCAGCCCTACTAAGGAGACCTCTGAACTACCAAGCCAATAAAGGATACAAGTTGTCCAAGACAAAGCTCAAATATCACAGACTACGGTGACCTGCCTGGGCTTCATTCTCACAGAAGGTCGGAGAAGCCCATCCCAGGAAAGGGAAGAAACAATTTACAGCCTTACCCATTTCTGAACCTAGAAGACAGCTTAGGGGTTCCTGGGGAGGCCAGGGTTTGCTGCTTCTGGATCCCTAACTACAGTCTACTAGCTGGGCCTCTATATGAAACACTGAAAGGAAAAGATGATGATCCTTTTGAATAGAATGCAGAAGTGGCCTTTCAAGAATGGAAAGAGCAGTCAATTCAGACCCTTGCCCTGGAACTCCCTAATTTAGCTAAACCCTTTGACCTTTACATTTCTGGTGAACGGTGAATCGCCATTGGAGTATTAGTGCAAAACCTGGGACCACTTGAGATGGAACAATGCAAGAATGCGATCCAGGTAGGATAAACTGCGGTCACCAAGGGGCTTGGCCCACCGCCACATCTGGCCAAGATACTGGCAGTATCTGAAAACCTGGAAATCAGCAGCCCAAAAGGCCACCTCCCTCCTAAGGGAAAAGGACCCCACGTGGTGATCCTAACACCCAACCATGCCCTGAAGTTGCAGGGTTGGCTCCATGGGCACACTGACCTTGAGCGAGGAGGCCCTCCAACTCCAACCTCCATAGAGATAACCGGGGCAAAGTGGCACCATGAAGACTCGTGTGAAGGTGTCTGCACGGGCAAATTTAACGCTCATTTCCCACCAGGAAGAGGAATTAACCAAAGGCTCAGCATGCCGTGCCGGAACCAGATTAGGGCCTGAAGCAATCCTGCGGGTTTGCGGCCAGCTCACAAGAAAGCGAGTTGAAGAAAGGAGCTCAGGGACACTGTAATTCACAAACCTGCAGAGTTATAAATGACAGCTATTACCCAAAAATATATTGAAGGAAGGCTGCGAAGAGGACTTGAAAGCGGGGCAGAATTGCAAGAAAACGATTTCAGGGGGTAGACTGGAATTGCATTTAAAGCATAGGAAAAGAGGCAGAACGTCGACAATGATGCACTTGGCCAAAAAGGGCGTATGCGTTTTTTCCTGAATATATTCAGGAAAAAACGCATACGCCCTTTTTGGCCAACCAAGCAAGCATGTTAAAGAAATCTGCACTACAATGAAGTCTCACTGCCCCCCATTCAAAAGGGCCATCTGAAAAAAGTGTAAAATCCAGAAAGGCAGCACAGGCCATGGAGAACAGGGAGCCTTGTTATGCTGATGGGCGGGATGTAAATTGCCAACAGCCACTCTGGAGATGTGTATGGTGTTTCCTCAAAAACCTAAAAAACAAAGCAATGGAGCCTACGGCATTACCACTTATTTTCCTATAGCTTAGGGAAATTAAAATCAAAAACACACAGCCACCGCAAAGTTTCTGTTTACGGGTCTGTTTACAAGAACCTCGTCTACGGTACAAGTTAAATATCCCAGAAAGCGAAAAATGGATAAAGAAGTGTGGTACGTACGTACAAAGGAATATCACTCACTAATGAAATCTATGTCATAAGGCCCGTCGCGGCATAATGAGTGGATTCAGGTACGATGATTCTAAGTGAAATAGGTCACACAGAAAATGAAACATCATAAGATATCACTAATACACGGAATGTAAACTTGGCTACACATGAACTGAATTACAAAACAGAACAGGGTCTCAAATTTAGAAAACCAACTTATGCTTGCTTAAGGGGAAAGGTGAGTTGTGGTGCTGCATAAAACCAGAGATAGAAATTAGCACAGATACCTTTCCATAAGCCAAATATGTAATAGTCAAGACCTAGCCCTTGCTCAACGAAATGGACTAAACACCCCATATTCAACGCCTAGGATTACACATGACTAGTAAGAACCTTCAAACCCATGGATTTATATGTCTCCGTAAGAGACTCAAGTGTGTGTACAGCGGCATGAATGCAGCAGAGAAAATCCGATAAAACCCATTATCAAAATGAATTACAAAAACAAACACAATGACAGTGAAATAGAGAGCAATTCTTAAATAATTCATTCAGGGCTTGTGATGCAACCTGGATTTACCACATCTACACCCAGAGCTGAGTGAGACATAAGGCTGGACACTTCGGGCTGATAGCATTGGTGAGGTTCGATGAGCAAATGCAGACCCTTTGAAGTCATACTGCATGGTACCCATTCCATGGGTCCCAACTCTCCAGGTTTAAGGGATACTTCCTTCAGCTAAAACATGCATGGGAAACCCACAGTACAGTGCACTGTGTGACCGGGAAACGTTTTCAAATGCATCTCAGTTTTCGTCCCCTTTTACTCGGGTTCACGATTGAAGACCCTTTACTAATACTCTCCCCACTTCGAGAGTCAGTGCCTTTAACCTCCTGTTTGGCACAGTTTGCAATTTCTGCGCAAGATGAACAAGAATAGGGAGAACCAATGAGAGACTAGCTCTAGGTGTCTGCACGTTCAAATATAACACTCATTTCCCACCAGGAAGAGGAAGTTACCAAAGGATCAGCATGCTGTGCCGGAACCAGATTAGGGCATGAAGCAATCCTGTGGGTTTGCGGCCAGCTCACAAGAAAGCGAGTAGAAGAAAGGAGCTCAGGCGCACTGTCATTCACAAACCTGCAGAGTTATAAATGTCAGCTATTGTCCAAAAACGTATTGAAGTAAGGCTGCGTAGAGGACTTGAAAGCGGGGCAGAATTGCAGGAAAACGAGTTCAGGGGCAGACTGGAATTGCATTTAAAGCATAAGGAAAGAGACAGAAAGTCGACAATGATGCACTTGGTCAAAAAGGGCGTATGCGTTTTTTCCTGAATATATTCAAGAAAAAACACATACGCCCTTTTTGGCCAAACAAGCAAGCCTGTAAAGAAATCTGCATTACAATGAAGTCTCACTGCCCCCCTGTCAAAAGGGACATCTGAAAAAAGTGAAAAATCCAGAAAGGCAGGACAGGCCATGGAGAACAGGGAGCCTTGTTATGCTGATGGGCGGGATGTAACTTGCCAACAGCCACTCTGGAGAAGTGTATGGTGTTTCCTCAAACACCTAAAAAACTAAGCAACGGAGCCTACGGCACTTCAACTTATGGTTCTATAGCTTAGGGAAATTAAAATCAAAAAGACACAGCCACCCATAAATTTTGGACGGCTCTGCTTACAAGAACCTCATTTACGGTACAAGTGAAATATCCCAGAAAGCAAAAAATGGATAAAGAAGTTGTTGTACGTACGTACAATGGAATATCACTCAGCAATGAAATCTATGTCATGAGGCCCGTCGCGGCATAATGAGTGGATTCAGGTACGATCATTCTAAGTTAACTAAGTCACACAGAAAAAGAAACACCATAAGATATCTCAAATACACGGAATGCAAACATGGCTGCACATGAATTCAATTACAAAACAGAAAAGGGTCTCAAATTTAGAAAACCAACTTATGCTTGCTTAAGGGGAAAGGTGAGTTGTGGTGCTGCATAAAACCAGAGATTGAAATTAGCACAGATACCTTTCCATAAGCAAATATGTAATAGTCAGGACCTACTCCTTGCTCCACGAAATGGACTCAACACCCCATATTCAATGCCTAGGAATATACCTGACTAGTAAGAATCTGAAAACCCATGGATTTATATGTCTCCATAAGAGAATCAAGCATGTGTACAGCGGCATAAACGCAGCAGTGAAAATCCGATAAATCCCATTATCAAAATAAATTACAAAAACAAAACACAATGACAGTGAAATAGAGAGCAATTCTTAAATAATTCATTCAGGGCTTGTGATGCAACGTGGATTTACCACATCTACACCGCGAGCTGAGTGAGACATAAGGCTGGACACTTCGGGCTGATAGCATTGGTGACGTTCGGTGAGCAAAGGCAACCCTTTGAAGTCATACTGCGTGGTACCCATTCCATGGGTCCCAACTCTCCAGGTTGAAGGGATTCTTCCTTCAGGTAAAACATGCATGGGCAACCCAGAATATGGTCCACCGTGTGACCGGGAAAACTTTTTAAATGCGTCTCAGTTTTCGTCCCCTCGTACTCGGTTTTACCATTCCAGATGCTTTACTAACACTCTCCCCACTTGGAGAGTCAGTGCCTTTAACCTCCTGTTTGGCACAGTTTGGAATTTCTGCGCAAGATGAACAGGAATAGGGAGAACCAATGAGAGATTAGCTGTAGGTGTCTGCACGAACAAATTTAACGCTCATTTCCCACCAGGAAGAGGAATTAGCCAAAGGCTCAGCATGCTGTGTCGGAACCAGATTAGGGCCTGAAGCAATCCTGCGGTTTTGCGGCCAGCTCACAAGAAAGCGAGTTGAAGAAAGGAGCTCAGGGGCAGTGTAATTCACAAACCTGCAGAGTTATAAATGACAGCTATCGTCCAAAAATATATTGAAGTAAGGCTGCAAAGAGGACTTGAACGCGGGGCAGAATTCCAGGAATACGATTTCAGGAGGTAGACGGGAAGTCCTCTGAAAGTATAGGAGAAGAGGCAGAACCTCGACAATGATGCACTTGGTCAAAAAGGGCATATGCGTTTCTTCCAGGGCCCTTATTAAAGAGGGTAGGAGGCTCCCAGCATGCTGCAGTGGCCAACAGAGGGCCTACGTCGCCAAGGCGACATGAGCCATCCAGGCAGGAGTGACCTCACATCAGAGGGCCCACCTCACAGAAGGGTAAGGAACCCAGTCAAGATCAGACTCTCACCAGAGTGCCCACATAAGCAAGGGGCTGGGAACCAGGCAGGAGTGTCCTCACACCCGTGGGGCCACATCATCGAAAGTTGAGGTACCCAGCACATGTGGCCTCAAACCAGAGGACCCACATCACCATGGGTCTCGGAGCGAGGCAGGCAGGATTAACCTCAAAACACATGGCCCATTGTATAAAAAAGGTGAGCAATCCAGCAGTTGGAACATCCCAGCAGGCGGCCCAGAGCACCGAGGCTATGGGATCCAGGCAGTGATGAACTCACAACAGAGGGCCCTCATCGTGATACTGTAAGCAACCCAGCCGTTGTAACCTCAGAGCACAAGGCCCACATCCCCATGGGGAAGGGAACCAAGCAGGAGTGTCATCGCACCAGTGGGCACACATCAGAAAAGGTGGGGAGCCCAGCAGTTAGGGCCGGACGCCAGAGGGCCCTCATCACTGAGGAGAGGAGGCTCCCAGCAAGCTCCAACTGCTACCAGAAGGCCGACGTCGCCAATGCAGGGTGTGCCAGCCAGGCAGGAGTGACCTCAGAGCAGAGGGCCAACCACACAAAAGTGTGAGGAACCCAAAGAGGATCAGACTCTCACCGGAGGGCCCACATCACCAAGGGAATGGAAACCAGGCAGGAGTGTTCTCACACCAGTGTGGTCACATCACCGAAATGTGACGGACCCAGCACACGTGGCCTCAAACTACAGGACACACATCACCAAGGGGCTGGGAGTGAGGCAGGCAGGAGGAGCCTCCAAACAGAGGGCCCATAGCGTAAAAAAGGTGAGGGATCCCGCAGTTGGAACCTCCCAGCAGGTGGCCAGGAGCAGCGAGGCTATGGGATCCAGGCCTGACTGAACTCAAAACAGAGGGCCCTCATTATGAAACTGTGAGCAACCCAGCCGTTGGGACCTTAGAGCAGAAGGCCCACATTCCCATGGGGTTGGGATCCTGGCAGGAGTGTACTCGCACCACAGGGCGCACATCAGAAAATTTTGGGAGCCCAGGAGTTAGGGTCTGACGCCAGAGGGCCCTCATTACCGAGGGGAGGAGACTCCCAGCAGGCACCAACTCCCAACTGAGGGCCCACGTCGCCACGTTGACGTGTGCCAGCCAGGCAGGAGTGACCTCACAGCAGAGGGCCTACCTCACAGAAGGGTGAGGAACCCAGCCAGGATAAGACTCTCACCAGAGGGCCCACATCACCAAGGGGATCGGAACAAGGCAGGAGTGTCCTCACACCAGTGTGGCCACATTATAGAAAGGTGAGGAACCCAGCACATGTGGCCTAAACCAGAGGACCCACATTTCCAAGGTGCTCCGAGTGAGGCAGGCAGGAGTAGCCTAACAACACAGGGCCCACAGAATAAAAAATGTGAGGAATCCAGCAGTTTGAACCTCCCAGCAGGTGGCCCAGAGCATGGAGTCTATGGGATCCAGGCCACAGTGAACTCACAGCAGAGGGCCCACATCATGAAACTGTGAGCAACCCAGCCAGTGGGACCTCAGAGCAGAAGGCGCACATCCCCATGGGGATAGGAACCTCGCAGGAGTGTCCTCGCACAACTTAGCACGTATCAGAAAATGTGGGAACCCAGCAGTTATGGCCTGGCGCCAGAGGGCCCTCATCACGGAGGAGAGGAGGCTACCAGCAGGCTCCAAATGCCACCAGAGGGCCGACGTCACCAAGGCAATGGGAGCAAGCCAGGCAGGAGTTACCTCACAGCAGAGGGCCCACCTCACAGAAGTGTGAGGAGCCCAAACAGGATCAGACTCTAACCAGAGCGCCCACATCACCAAGGGGATGGAAACCAGGCAGGAGTGTCCTCACACCAGTGGGGCCACATCAGCGAAAGGTGAGGAACACAGCACATGTGGCCTCAAACAAGGGGACACACATCACGAAAGGGCTGGGAGTGAGGCATGCAGGAGGAGACTCACAACAGAGCGCCCATAGAATAAAAAAGGTGAGGAACCCCGCAGTTGGAAGCTCCAAGCAGGTGGCCCAGAGCACCGAGGCTATGGGATCCATGCCGGAGTGAATTCACAGCAGAGGGCCCACATTCTGACACTGTGAGCAACCCAGCCGTTGGGACCTCAGGGCAGAAAGCCCACATCCCCATGGGGATGGGACCCTGGCTGGAGTGTATTCGCACGACAGGGCGCACATCAGAAAATTTTGGGAGTGCATGAGTTAGGGCCTGACGCCAGAGGCCCCTCATTACCGAGGGGAGGAGACTCCCAGCAGGCACCAACTCCCAACTGAGGGCCCACATCGCCAAGGTGACGTGTGCCAGCCAGGCAGGAGTGACCTCACAGCAGAGGGCCCACCTCCCAGAAGTGTGAGGAATCCAGACAGGATCAGACTCTCACCAGAGGGCCCCCATCACCAAGGGGATGGGAACCAGGCAGGAGTGTCCTCACACCAGTGGGGCCACATCAATAAAGGTGAGGAAACCGGTACATGTGGCCTTAAACCAGAGGACCTACATCACAAATGGGCTGGGAGTGAGTCAGGAAGTAGGAGCATGAAAACACAGGACACAAAGAATAAAAAAGGTAAGGAATCCAGCAGTAGGAACCTCCCAGCAGGCCGCTCAGAGCACAGAGGCTATGGGATCTAGGCCTGGGTGAACTAACACCAGAGAGCCAACATCATGAAACGGTGAACAACACAGGTGTTGGGACCTTAGAGCAGAAGGCCCACATGCCCATGGGGATGGGAACCTCGCAGGAGTGTCCTCGCACCACTTAGCACGTATCAGAAAATGTGGGTACCCAGCAGTTAGGGCCTGAGGCAAGAGGGCCCCCATCACTGAGGGGAGGTTCCCAGCAGGCTCCAACTGCCACAAGAGGGCCGATGTTGCCCAGGAGGGGTGTGCCAGCCAGGCAGGAGTGACCTCACAGCAGAGGGCCCCCCTCACAGAAGGGTGAGTAACCCAGCCAGGATCAGACTCTCACCAGAGGGCCCACATCATTAAGGGGATAGGAACCAGGCAGGAGTGTCCTCACACCAGTGGGGCCACATCATCGAAAGGCGAGGGACCCAGCATACGTGGCCTCAAACCAGAGGACACACATCACCAAGAGGCTGGGAGTGAGGCAGGCAGGAGGAGTCTCAAAACAGAGGGTCCATAGAAGAAAAAAGGTGAGGAATCCCGCAGTTGGAACCTCCCAGCAGGTGGCCAGGAGCAGCGAGGCTATGGGATCCAAGCCGGAGAGAACTCACAGCAGAGGGCCCTCATCATGAAACTGAGCAACCCACGGTTGGGACCTCAGAGCAGAAGTCCCACATTCCCATGGGGTTGGGAACCTGGCAGGAATGTACTCGAACCACAGGGCGCATATCAGAAAATATTGGGAGCTCAGGAGTTAGGGTCTGACGCCAGAGGGCCCTCATTACCGAGGGGAGGAGACACCCAGCAGGCACCAAATCCCACCAGAGAGCCGACGTCGCAAAGGCGGGGTGTGCCAGCCAGGCAGGAGTGACCTCAGAGAAGAGGGCCCACCTCACAGAAGTGTGAGGAACCCAACCAGGATCAGACTCTCACCGGAGGGCCCACATCACCAAGGGGATGGGAACCAGGCAGGAGTGTCTCACACCAGTGGGGCCACATCAGCCAAAGGTGAGGAACCCAGCACATGTGGCCTCAAACCACAGGACACACATCACCAAGGGGCTAGGAGTGAGGCAGGTGTCTGGAGGGGCACATTTAACTCTAATTTCCCACCAGGAAGTGGAATGAACCAAAGTCTCAGAGTGCCGTGCCGGACCCTGATTACGGCCTGAAGCAAACCTGCGGTTCTGTGGCCAGTTTTCAAGGAAACGAGTTAAGAAAGGAAATCACGGGCACTGTAATTCACAAACCTGCAGTGTTATAAATGACAGTTATTGGCAAAATTATATGGAAGTAAGTCTGCAAAGAGGACTTGAAAACGAGGCAGAATTGCAGGAATCATATTTCAGGAGGTAGATTGGAATTGCATTTAAAGCATGTGAAAAGCGGCAGATCTTTGACAGTGATGCACTTGGACAAAAGTGCGTAAACATTTTTTCCTGAATATATTCAGGAAAAAACACATATGCCCTTTTTGGCCAACCAAGCACTCGAGAAATGGAAATCCGCACTACAATGAAGTCTCATTTCCCATTCGTCAAAAGGGCCATCTGAAAAAAGTGTAAAAACCAGAAACACAGGACAGGCCATGGAGAACAGGGAGCCTTGTTATGCTGATGGGCGGGATGTAAATTGCCAACAGACACTCTGGAGATGTTTATGGTGTATCCTGAAACATCTGAAAAACAAAGCTACAGACCCTAGGGCACTTCCACTTTTGGCCCTATAGCTTAGGAAAATTAAAATCAACAAGACACAGCCAACACCAAATTTAGGGCTGCTGTGTTTACAAGAACCTTGAGTCCAGTACAAATTAAATATCCCAGAAAGAAAAAAATGGATAAAGGAGTTGTGCTACTTACGTACAACGGAATATCACTCAGCAATGAAATCAAAGTCATCAGGCCTGTAGCACCAAATTGAGTGGATTTAAGTATGATGATTCTAAGAGAAATAGGTCACACAGAGAAAGATAATTATCATAAGATATCACTAATAGAGAGAGTGTAAACTTGGCTACACATAAACTGAATTCCAAAACCGAACAGAGTCTCACATTTAGATAAAAACTTATGCTTGCTTAAGGGGAAAGTTGAGTTGGGGTGCTGTATAAAACCAGAGATTGAAATTAGCACACATACCGTTCCATAAGCCAAATATGTAATAGACAAGACCTACTCTTTGCTCAACGAAATAGACTCATCCATGGTGTATCACCTCACACCTGTTAGAATGGGCATCATCAGAAAATCTACAAACAACAAATGCTGGAAAGGGTGTGGAGATAAGGAACCCTCTTCCACTATTGTTGGGAATGTAAATTGATACAGTCACTGTGGAGAACATTATGGAGTTTCTTATAAAACTAAGAATAGAATTACCATATGATACAGCAATCACACTACTGGGCATATACCCAGACAAAACCATAAATCAAAAAGAGACATTCACCGCAATGTTCATTGCATCACTATTTACAATATCCAGGTAATGGAAGCAACCTAAATGCCCACAGACAGACGAATGCATAAAGATGTGGTACATATATAAAATGGAATATTACTAAGCCATAAAAAGGAATGAAATTGGGTCATTTGTAGAGATGTTGATGGATCTAGAGACTGTCATACGGAGTGAAGTAAGTCAGAAAGAGAAAAACAAATCTTGTCTATTAATGCCTATATGTGGAACCTAGAAAAATTGTACAGATGAACCGTTTTGCCAGGCAGAAATAGAGCAACAGATGTAGACAACAAACGTATGGACACCAAGGGGGGAAAGCTGTTGGGGTGTGGTGGTGGGAGGAGTTGAGAGACTGGGATTGGCATGTATACCTTTATATGTATAAAATAGATAACCAAAAAGAACCTGCTGTATAAAAAAATAAAATAAAATTCAAATTACAAAAAGTAAAACAGAAAAAATATTCTTCCCTTCACATACATGTATTTATATGAATAAATTATTTCCATGCTTATATCTGTAAATACAAAAAAGAGGAATAAAATCTACCTTGAACCAAAAACGAAAAAAAAACAGAACCCACCAGTTACACAGAGGAAAACCGTATCAGGGCACTTGCTCCAGTTGTAAACAATTCTGAAGTTGGTCAGTGGTGGGGAATCATCCCCCATTCAGCCAGCAGGCCCCACGCAACAAGCGTCCTCATTGCAAAGCTGGGGGACCATGCCGAGGCATCTGTGAGTAAACGTGGGCTGAGCCCCAGGCCAGCTGCTGCTGAAATGTTCCCACCCTTCCCAGGTAAAACACCTGAATATGTACAAGGACTTGAAAGCCTAGAGGAAGGGCCATGGAGCCACATGAGTGACAGCATGCCAGCCGACTTGGTGCCTGCAGGCCAGCCAGGATGGTCCTGGCCCTGGGTGCTCTTCTGGAAGCTTTCCATTTCCCTGCCTGAGATACCCCTGCTGTCCCGGCCCCCACTGCTTTCTTCCTCACTCACCTCTGCCCAGGGAGAAATTCCAGCGGCAGGTATGGGTGACACATCCTCTTCTTTAGCAGGTGGCATCTTGGCAACTGCTGCAGAAAGTCCAGCAGAGCCCCACTCACACTGGGCCACCCACAAAGCCGTGGCCTCTCACTCCCTCCCACCAGTCCAGCCCCAAGACTGCTGACAGGGCAGAGAAAATGGCGTCAGGCACAGCTGCAGGGGCTCTTGCTGCCTGGAGCGGTGTTTATATTGATCTGAACCCAGGCACACCTGGGGAGGTCTGGCCGGCACGGTCGGGCTTCCCAGGCCAGCCAATAATCACCCCTCAGGGGCTCACAGTTGCAGAAACTGGAACTTGCTGAATCGGCCAGGTCCAAGGAACAGGTGTGGGCTCCTGAGAGTCAGGATAGACAAGGGGCTGCAGCTCTGGCTTGTTTTCTAATTATATTATCTGGCCCATGAGTGGGAGACAACTTCAAGAAAACCCTCTCCTAATGAGAGGAACCCAGGAGTCAGGGAGAGGAGGGGTGGCTGGTGGGTGGAGACAGAGGCCTGGTGCCCCGGGTGCAGTGGAAGTCTCTGGAAGACCAGGTGGAGGGAGGCCACACAGAGTGATGCCCAGGGTCACAGACCTGTCGGAGCTGCTGTTTGTTAGTTCAAGTCCTGCTCTGAGGTGCTCTGTGTCAGATCTGAGTGACAGGTGAGCTGGGAGTGCTCTGCAATGAGGGCGATATGCAGGGTTCCTGTGTTCCCAGCCCTGCCATGGTACCTGCAAGGGTAGCTCTGTATCCTGGGAGGGGCCTGACCACGAGAGCCCCATGGGCTGCAGGGGAACCTGCCCAGGGAACCCCATATCCTGGGAGGGGCCTGAACACGAGAGCCCCATGGGCTGGGGTGGGGGTGGGGTACCTGCCCAGGTGAGCTCCATATCCTGGGATTGGCCTGACCTCGAGAGCCCCATGGGCTGCTGGAGTCCTGGTAAAGGATGTCAGGACAGTCAGTGAAGCCACCGAGGATATACCTCCAGTAGTTCCTAAATCCTACACCCTGCTGGTCATTCTACCAACCACCAGGACATGGTATTCTGTATTAGTCTTCAATGATGCCTTCTTTTGTATTCTATTAGTCCCAGAGTCACAAGAAATTTTGGCTTGTGAGTGGCAGGACTCAACATACAACTAAAACAATACTTCCGGGCCGTGTTGCCCCAAGGGTTCAAAAATTCCCACACCATCTTTGGGGAAAGCTCAGCTAAAGAACTAAAAGTTCTACCTCTGGAAAAGGAAACACTCCTTCAATATGCAGACGACATTCTGATCGCCAGCCCTACTAAGGAGACCTCTGAACTACCAAGCCAATAAAGGATACAAGTTGTCCAAGACAAAGCTCAAATATCACAGACTACGGTGACCTGCCTGGGCTTCATTCTCACAGAAGGTCGGAGAAGCCCATCCCAGGAAAGGGAAGAAACAATTTACAGCCTTACCCATTTCTGAACCTAGAAGACAGCTTAGGGGTTCCTGGGGAGGCCAGGGTTTGCTGCTTCTGGATCCCTAACTACAGTCTACTAGCTGGGCCTCTATATGAAACACTGAAAGGAAAAGATGATGATCCTTTTGAATAGAATGCAGAAGTGGCCTTTCAAGAATGGAAAGAGCAGTCAATTCAGACCCTTGCCCTGGAACTCCCTAATTTAGCTAAACCCTTTGACCTTTACATTCCTGGTGAACGGTGAATCGCCATTGGAGTATTAGTGCAAAACCTGGGACCACTTGAGATGGAACAATGCAAGAATGCGATCCAGGTAGGATAAACTGCGGTCACCAAGGGGCTTGGCCCACCGCCACATCTGGCCAAGATACTGGCAGTATCTGAAAACCTGGAAATCAGCAGCCCAAAAGGCCACCTCCCTCCTAAGGGAAAAGGACCCCACGTGGTGATCCTAACACCCAACCATGCCCTGAAGTTGCAGGGTTGGCTCCGTGGGCACACTGACCTTGAGCGAGGAGGCCCTCCAACTCCAACCTCCATAGAGATAACCGGGGCAAAGTGGCACCATGAAGACTCGTGTGAAGGTGTCTGCACGGGCAAATTTAACGCTCATTTCCCACCAGGAAGAGGAATTAACCAAAGGCTCAGCATGCCGTGCCGGAACCAGATTAGGGCCTGAAGCAATCCTGCGGGTTTGCGGCCAGCTCACAAGAAAGCGAGTTGAAGAAAGGAGCTCAGGGACACTGTAATTCACAAACCTGCAGAGTTATAAATGACAGCTATTACCCAAAAATATATTGAAGGAAGGCTGCGAAGAGGACTTGAAAGCGGGGCAGAATTGCAAGAAAACGATTTCAGGGGGTAGACTGGAATTGCATTTAAAGCATAGGAAAAGAGGCAGAACGTCGACAATGATGCACTTGGCCAAAAAGGGCGTATGCGTTTTTTCCTGAATATATTCAGGAAAAAACGCATACGCCCTTTTTGGCCAACCAAGCAAGCATGTTAAAGAAATCTGCACTACAATGAAGTCTCACTGCCCCCCATTCAAAAGGGCCATCTGAAAAAAGTGTAAAATCCAGAAAGGCAGCACAGGCCATGGAGAACAGGGAGCCTTGTTATGCTGATGGGCGGGATGTAAATTGCCAACAGCCACTCTGGAGATGTGTATGGTGTTTCCTCAAAAACCTAAAAAACAAAGCAATGGAGCCTACGGCATTACCACTTATTTTCCTATAGCTTAGGGAAATTAAAATCAAAAACACACAGCCACCGCAAAGTTTCTGTTTACGGGTCTGTTTACAAGAACCTCGTCTACGGTACAAGTTAAATATCCCAGAAAGCGAAAAATGGATAAAGAAGTGTGGTACGTACGTACAAAGGAATATCACTCACTAATGAAATCTATGTCATAAGGCCCGTCGCGGCATAATGAGTGGATTCAGGTACGATGATTCTAAGTGAAATAGGTCACACAGAAAATGAAACATCATAAGATATCACTAATACACGGAATGTAAACTTGGCTACACATGAACTGAATTACAAAACAGAACAGGGTCACAAATTTAGAAAACCAACTTATGCTTGCTTAAGGGGAAAGGTGAGTTGTGGTGCTGCATAAAACCAGAGATAGAAATTAGCACAGATACCTTTCCATAAGCCAAATATGTAATAGTCAAGACCTAGCCCTTGCTCAACGAAATGGACTAAACACCCCATATTCAACGCCTAGGATTACACATGACTAGTAAGAACCTTCAAACCCATGGATTTATATGTCTCCGTAAGAGACTCAAGTGTGTGTACAGCGGCATGAATGCAGCAGAGAAAATCCGATAAAACCCATTATCAAAATGAATTACAAAAACAAACACAATGACAGTGAAATAGAGAGCAATTCTTAAATAATTCATTCAGGGCTTGTGATGCAACCTGGATTTACCACATCTACACCCAGAGCTGAGTGAGACATAAGGCTGGACACTTCGGGCTGATAGCATTGGTGAGGTTCGATGAGCAAATGCAGACCCTTTGAAGTCATACTGCATGGTACCCATTCCATGGGTCCCAACTCTCCAGGTTTAAGGGATACTTCCTTCAGCTAAAACATGCATGGGAAACCCACAGTACAGTGCACTGTGTGACCGGGAAACGTTTTCAAATGCATCTCAGTTTTCGTCCCCTTTTACTCGGGTTCACGATTGAAGACCCTTTACTAATACTCTCCCCACTTCGAGAGTCAGTGCCTTTAACCTCCTGTTTGGCACAGTTTGCAATTTCTGCGCAAGATGAACAAGAATAGGGAGAACCAATGAGAGACTAGCTCTAGGTGTCTGCACGTTCAAATATAACACTCATTTCCCACCAGGAAGAGGAAGTTACCAAAGGATCAGCATGCTGTGCCGGAACCAGATTAGGGCCTGAAGCATTCCTGCGGGTTTGCGGCCAGCTCACAAGAAAGCGAGTTGAAGAAAGGAGCTCAGGGGCACTGTAATTCACAAACCTGCAGAGTTATAAATGACAGCTATCGTCCAAAAATATATTGAAGGAACGCTGCGAAGAGGACTGGAAAGCGGGGCAGAATTGCAGGAAAACGAGTTCAGGGGGTAGACTGGAATTGCATTTAAAGCATAGGAAAAGAGGCAGAACGTCGACAATGATGCACTTGGCCAAAAAGGGCGTATGCGTTTTTTCCTGAATATATTCAGGAAA
Source organism: Delphinapterus leucas (assembly GCF_059928025.1). Taxonomy (NCBI): domain Eukaryota; kingdom Metazoa; phylum Chordata; class Mammalia; order Artiodactyla; family Monodontidae; genus Delphinapterus; species Delphinapterus leucas. Next base: position 8,269,772 of record NW_028322237.1, read on the forward strand.
AAACGCATACGCCCTTTTTGGCCAACCAAGCCAGCATGTTAAAGAAATCTGCACTACAAAGAAGTCTCACTGCCCCCCGTTCAAAAGGGCCATCTGAAAAAAGTGTAAAATCCAGAAAGGCAGCACAGGCCATGGAGAACAGGGAGCCTTGTTATGCTGATGGGCGGGATGTAAATTGCCAACAGCCACTCTGGAGAAGTGTATGGTGTTTCCTGAAACACCTAAGAAACAAAGCAACGGAGACTACGGCACTTCCACTTATGGTCTTATAGATCACGGAAATTAAAATCAAAAACAGACAGCCACCCCAAAGTTTCAGACGGCTCTGTTTACAGGAATCTCGTCTACGGTACAAGTTAAATATCCCAGAATGTGAAAAATGGATAAAGAAGTTGTGGTACACACATTCAATGGAATATCACTCAGCAATGAAATCTATGTCATCAGGCCCATCGTGGCATAATGAGTGGATTCAGGTACGATGATTCTAAGTGAAATAAGTCACACAGAAAATGAAACATCATAAGATATAACTAATACACGGAATGTAAACTTGGCTACACATGAACTGAATTACAAAACAGAACAGGGTCTCAAATTTAGAAAACCACCTTATGCTTGCTTAAGGGGAAAAGTGAGTTGGGGTGCTGCATAAAACCAGAGATAGAAATTAGCACAGATACCTTTCCATAAGCCAAATATGTAATAGTCAAGACCTAGCCCTTGCTCAACGAAATGGACTAAACACCCCATATTCAACGCCTAGGAATACACCTGACTAGTAAGTATCTTCAAACCCATGGATTTATATGTCTCCATAAGAGACTCAAGTGTGTGTACAGCGGCATGAATGCAGCAGAGAAAATCCGATAAATCCCATTATCAAAATGAATTACAAAAACAAACACAATGACAGTGAAATAGAGAGCAATTCTTAAATCATTCATTCAGGGCTTGTGATGCAACCTGGATTTACCACATCTACAACCAGAGCTGAGTGAGACATAAGGCTGTACACTTCAGCCTGATAGCATTGGTGAGGTTCGTTGAGAAAATGCAGGCCCTTTGAAGGTCATACTGCATGGTACCCATTCCATGGGTCCCAACTCTCCAGGTTTAAGGGATTCTTCCTTCAGCTAAAACATGCATGGGAAACCCACAGTATGGTGCACCGTGTGACCGGGAAACCTTTTCAAATGCATCTCAGTTTTCGTCCCCTTTTACTCGGGTTCACGATTGAAGACCCTTTACTAATACTCTCCCCACTTAGAGAGTCAGTGCCTTTAACCTCCTGTTCGGCACAGTTTGCAATTTCTGCGCAAGATGAACAAGAATAGGGAGAACCAATGAGAGACTAGCTCTAGGTGTCTGCACGTTCAAATATAACACTCATTTCCCACCAGGAAGAGGAATTTACCAAAGGATCAGCATGCTGTGCCGGAACCAGATTAGGGCATGAAGCAATCCTGCGGGTTTGCGGCCAGCTCACAAGAAAGCGAGTAGAAGAAAGGAGGTCAGGCGCACTGTCATTCACAAACCTGCAGAGTTATAAATGTCAGCTATTGTCCAAAAATGTATTGAAGTAAGGCTGCGTAGAGGACTTGAAAGCGGGGCAGAATTGCAGGAAAACGAGTTCAGGGGCAGACTGGAATTGCATTTAAAGCATAAGGAAAGAGACAGAAAGTCGACAATGATGCACTTGGTCAAAAAGGGCGTATGCGTTTTTTCCTGAATATATTCAAGAAAAAACACATACGCCCTTTTTGGCCAAACAAGCAAGCCTGTAAAGAAATCTGCATTACAATGAAGTCTCACTGCCCCCCTGTCAAAAGGGACATCTGAAAAAAGTGAAAAATCCAGAAAGGCAGGACAGGCCATGGAGAACAGGGAGCCTTGTTATGCTGATGGGCGGGATGTAACTTGCCAACAGCCACTCTGGAGAAGTGTATGGTGTTTCCTCAAACACCTAAAAAACTAAGCAACGGAGCCTACGGCACTTCAACTTATGGTTCTATAGCTTAGGGAAATTAAAATCAAAAAGACACAGCGACCCATAAATTTTGGACGGCTCTGCTTACAAGAACCTCATTTACGGTACAAGTGAAATATCCCAGAAAGCAAAAAATGGATAAAGAAGTTGTTGTACGTACGTACAATGGAATATCACTCAGCAATGAAATCTATGTCATGAGGCCCGTCGCGGCATAATGAGTGGATTCAGGTACGATCATTCTAAGTTAACTAAGTCACACAGAAAAAGAAACACCATAAGATATCTCAAATACACGGAATGCAAACATGGCTGCACATGAATTCAATTACAAAACAGAAAAGGGTCTCAAATTTAGAAAACCAACTTATGCTTGCTTAAGGGGAAAGGTGAGTTGTGGTGCTGCATAAAACCAGAGATTGAAATTAGCACAGATACCTTTCCATAAGCAAATATGTAATAGTCAGGACCTACTCCTTGCTCCACGAAATGGACTCAACACCCCATATTCAATGCCTAGGAATATACCTGACTAGTAAGAATCTGAAAACCCATGGATTTATATGTCTCCATAAGAGAATCAAGCATGTGTACAGCGGCATAAACGCAGCAGTGAAAATCCGATAAATCCCATTATCAAAATAAATTACAAAAACAAAACACAATGACAGTGAAATAGAGAGCAATTCTTAAATAATTCATTCAGGGCTTGTGATGCAACGTGGATTTACCACATCTACACCCCGAGCTGAGTGAGACATAAGGCTGGACACTTCGGGCTGATAGCATTGGTGACGTTCGGTGAGCAAAGGCAACCCTTTGAAGTCATACTGCGTGGTACCCATTCCATGGGTCCCAACTCTCCAGGTTGAAGGGATTCTTCCTTCAGGTAAAACATGCATGGGCAACCCAGAATATGGTCCACCGTGTGACCGGGAAAACTTTTTAAATGCGTCTCAGTTTTCGTCCCCTCGTACTCGGTTTTACCATTCCAGATGCTTTACTAACACTCTCCCCACTTGGAGAGTCAGTGCCTTTAACCTCCTGTTTGGCACAGTTTGGAATTTCTGCGCAAGATGAACAGGAATAGGGAGAACCAATGAGAGATTAGCTGTAGGTGTCTGCACGAACAAATTTAACGCTCATTTCCCACCAGGAAGAGGAATTAGCCAAAGGCTCAGCATGCCGTGTCGGAACCAGATTAGGGCCTGAAGCAATCCTGCGGTTTTGCGGCCAGCTCACAAGAAAGCGAGTTGAAGAAAGGAGCTCAGGGGCAGTGTAATTCACAAACCTGCAGAGTTATAAATGACAGCTATCGTCCAAAAATATATTGAAGTAAGGCTGCAAAGAGGACTTGAACGCGGGGCAGAATTCCAGGAATACGATTTCAGGAGGTAGACGGGAAGTCCTCTGAAAGTATAGGAGAAGAGGCAGAACCTCGACAATGATGCACTTGGTCAAAAAGGGCATATGCGTTTCTTCCAGGGCCCTTATTAAAGAGGGTAGGAGGCTCCCAGCATGCTGCAGTGGCCAACAGAGGGCCTACGTCGCCAAGGCGACATGAGCCATCCAGGCAGGAGTGACCTCACATCAGAGGGCCCACCTCACAGAAGGGTAAGGAACCCAGTCAAGATCAGACTCTCACCAGAGTGCCCACATAAGCAAGGGGCTGGGAACCAGGCAGGAGTGTCCTCACACCCGTGGTGCCACATCATCGAAAGTTGAGGTACCCAGCACATGTGGCCTCAAACCAGAGGACCCACATCACCATGGGTCTCGGAGCGAGGCAGGCAGGATTAACCTCAAAACACATGGCCCATTGTATAAAAAAGGTGAGCAATCCAGCAGTTGGAACATCCCAGCAGGCGGCCCAGAGCACCGAGGCTATGGGATCCAGGCAGTGATGAACTCACAACAGAGGGCCCTCATCGTGATACTGTAAGCAACCCAGCCGTTGTAACCTCAGAGCACAAGGCCCACATCCCCATGGGGAAGGGAACCAAGCAGGAGTGTCATCGCACCAGTGGGCACACATCAGAAAAGGTGGGGAGCCCAGCAGTTAGGGCCGGACGCCAGAGGGCCCTCATCACTGAGGAGAGGAGGCTCCCAGCAAGCTCCAACTGCTACCAGAAGGCCGACGTCGCCAATGCAGGGTGTGCCAGCCAGGCAGGAGTGACCTCAGAGCAGAGGGCCAACCACACAAAAGTGTGAGGAACCCAAAGAGGATCAGACTCTCACCGGAGGGCCCACATCACCAAGGGAATGGAAACCAGGCAGGAGTGTTCTCACACCAGTGTGGTCACATCACCGAAATGTGACGGACCCAGCACACGTGGCCTCAAACTACAGGACACACATCACCAAGGGGCTGGGAGTGAGGCAGGCAGGAGGAGCCTCCAAACAGAGGGCCCATAGCGTAAAAAAGGTGAGGAATCCCGCAGTTGGAACCTCCCAGCAGGTGGCCAGGAGCAGCGAGGCTATGGGATCCAGGCCTGACTGAACTCAAAACAGAGGGCCCTCATTATGAAACTGTGAGCAACCCAGCCGTTGGGACCTTAGAGCAGAAGGCCCACATTCCCATGGGGTTGGGATCCTGGCAGGAGTGTACTCGCACCACAGGGCGCACATCAGAAAATTTTGGGAGCCCAGGAGTTAGGGTCTGACGCCAGAGGGCCCTCATTACCGAGGGGAGGAGACTCCCAGCAGGCACCAACTCCCAACTGAGGGCCCACGTCGCCACGTTGACGTGTGCCAGCCAGGCAGGAGTGACCTCACAGCAGAGGGCCTACCTCACAGAAGGGTGAGGAACCCAGCCAGGATAAGACTCTCACCAGAGGGCCCACATCACCAAGGGGATCGGAACAAGGCAGGAGTGTCCTCACACCAGTGTGGCCACATTATAGAAAGGTGAGGAACCCAGCACATGTGGCCTAAACCAGAGGACCCACATTTCCAAGGTGCTCCGAGTGAGGCAGGCAGGAGTAGCCTAACAACACAGGGCCCACAGAATAAAAAATGTGAGGAATCCAGCAGTTTGAACCTCCCAGCAGGTGGCCCAGAGCATGGAGTCTATGGGATCCAGGCCACAGTGAACTCACAGCAGAGGGCCCACATCATGAAACTGTGAGCAACCCAGCCAGTGGGACCTCAGAGCAGAAGGCGCACAGCCCCATGGGGATAGGAACCTCGCAGGAGTGTCCTCGCACAACTTAGCACGTATCAGAAAATGTGGGAACCCAGCAGTTATGGCCTGGCGCCAGAGGGCCCTCATCACGGAGGAGAGGAGGCTACCAGCAGGCTCCAAATGCCACCAGAGGGCCGACGTCACCAAGGCAATGGGAGCAAGCCAGGCAGGAGTTACCTCACAGCAGAGGGCCCACCTCACAGAAGTGTGAGGAGCCCAAACAGGATCAGACTCTAACCAGAGCGCCCACATCACCAAGGGGATGGAAACCAGGCAGGAGTGTCCTCACACCAGTGGGGCCACATCAGCGAAAGGTGAGGAACACAGCACATGTGGCCTCAAACAAGGGGACACACATCACGAAAGGGCTGGGAGTGAGGCATGCAGGAGGAGACTCACAACAGAGCGCCCATAGAATAAAAAAGGTGAGGAACCCCGCAGTTGGAAGCTCCAAGCAGGTGGCCCAGAGCACCGAGGCTATGGGATCCATGCCGGAGTGAATTCACAGCAGAGGGCCCACATTCTGACACTGTGAGCAACCCAGCCGTTGGGACCTCAGGGCAGAAAGCCCACATCCCCATGGGGATGGGACCCTGGCTGGAGTGTATTCGCACGACAGGGCGCACATCAGAAAATTTTGGGAGCGCATGAGTTAGGGCCTGACGCCAGAGGCCCCTCATTACCGAGGGGAGGAGACTCCCAGCAGGCACCAACTCCCAACTGAGGGCCCACATCGCCAAGGTGACGTGTGCCAGCCAGGCAGGAGTGACCTCACAGCAGAGGGCCCACCTCCCAGAAGTGTGAGGAATCCAGACAGGATCAGACTCTCACCAGAGGGCCCCCATCACCAAGGGGATGGGAACCAGGCAGGAGTGTCCTCACACCAGTGGGGCCACATCAATAAAGGTGAGGAAACCGGTACATGTGGCCTTAAACCAGAGGACCTACATCACAAATGGGCTGGGAGTGAGTCAGGAAGTAGGAGCATGAAAACACAGGACACAAAGAATAAAAAAGGTAAGGAATCCAGCAGTAGGAACCTCCCAGCAGGCCGCTCAGAGCACAGAGGCTATGGGATCTAGGCCTGGGTGAACTAACACCAGAGAGCCAACATCATGAAACGGTGAACAACACAGGTGTTGGGACCTTAGAGCAGAAGGCCCACATGCCCATGGGGATGGGAACCTCGCAGGAGTGTCCTCGCACCACTTAGCACGTATCAGAAAATGTGGGTACCCAGCAGTTAGGGCCTGAGGCAAGAGGGCCCCCATCACCGAGGGGAGGTTCCCAGCAGGCTCCAACTGCCACAAGAGGGCCGATGTTGCCCAGGAGGGGTGTGCCAGCCAGGCAGGAGTGACCTCACAGCAGAGGGCCCCCCTCACAGAAGGGTGAGTAACCCAGCCAGGATCAGACTCTCACCAGAGGGCCCACATCATTAAGGGGATAGGAACCAGGCAGGAGTGTCCTCACACCAGTGGGGCCACATCATCGAAAGGCGAGGGACCCAGCATACATGGCCTCAAACCAGAGGACACACATCACCAAGAGGCTGGGAGTGAGGCAGGCAGGAGGAGTCTCAAAACAGAGGGTCCATAGAAGAAAAAAGGTGAGGAATCCCGCAGTTGGAACCTCCCAGCAGGTGGCCAGGAGCAGCGAGGCTATGGGATCCAAGCCGGAGAGAACTCACAGCAGAGGGCCCTCATCATGAAACTGAGCAACCCACGGTTGGGACCTCAGAGCAGAAGTCCCACATTCCCATGGGGTTGGGAACCTGGCAGGAGTGTACTCGAACCACAGGGCGCATATCAGAAAATATTGGGAGCCCAGGAGTTAGGGTCTGACGCCAGAGGGCCCTCATTACCGAGGGGAGGAGACACCCAGCAGGCACCAAATCCCACCAGAGAGCCGACGTCGCAAAGGCGGGGTGTGCCAGCCAGGCAGGAGTGACCTCAGAGAAGAGGGCCCACCTCACAGAAGTGTGAGGAACCCAACCAGGATCAGACTCTCACCGGAGGGCCCACATCACCAAGCGGATGGGAACCAGGCAGGAGTGTCTCACACCAGTGGGGCCACATCAGCCAAAGGTGAGGAACCCAGCACATGTGGCCTCAAACCACAGGACACACATCACCAAGGGGCTAGGAGTGAGGCAGGTGTCTGGAGGGGCACATTTAACTCTAATTTCCCACCAGGAAGTGGAATGAACCAAAGTCTCAGAGTGCCGTGCCGGACCCTGATTACGGCCTGAAGCAAACCTGCGGTTCTGTGGCCAGTTTTCAAGGAAACGAGTTAAGAAAGGAAATCACGGGCACTGTAATTCACAAACCTGCAGTGTTATAAATGACAGTTATTGGCAAAATTATATGGAAGTAAGTCTGCAAAGAGGACTTGAAAACGAGGCAGAATTGCAGGAATCATATTTCAGGAGGTAGATTGGAATTGCATTTAAAGCATGTGAAAAGCGGCAGATCTTTGACAGTGATGCACTTGGACAAAAGTGCGTAAACATTTTTTCCTGAATATATTCAGGAAAAAACACATATGCCCTTTTTGGCCAACCAAGCACTCGAGAAATGGAAATCCGCACTACAATGAAGTCTCATTTCCCATTCGTCAAAAGGGCCATCTGAAAAAAGTGTAAAAACCAGAAACACAGGACAGGCCATGGAGAACAGGGAGCCTTGTTATGCTGATGGGCGGGATGTAAATTGCCAACAGACACTCTGGAGATGTTTATGGTGTATCCTGAAACATCTGAAAAACAAAGCTACAGACCCTAGGGCACTTCCACTTTTGGCCCTATAGCTTAGGAAAATTAAAATCAACAAGACACAGCCAACACCAAATTTAGGGCTGCTGTGTTTACAAGAACCTTGAGTCCAGTACAAATTAAATATCCCAGAAAGAAAAAAATGGATAAAGGAGTTGTGCTACTTACGTACAACGGAATATCACTCAGCAATGAAATCAAAGTCATCAGGCCTGTAGCACCAAATTGAGTGGATTTAAGTATGATGATTCTAAGAGAAATAGGTCACACAGAGAAAGATAATTATCATAAGATATCACTAATAGAGAGAGTGTAAACTTGGCTACACATAAACTGAATTCCAAAACCGAACAGAGTCTCACATTTAGATAAAAACTTATGCTTGCTTAAGGGGAAAGTTGAGTTGGGGTGCTGTATAAAACCAGAGATTGAAATTAGCACACATACCGTTCCATAAGCCAAATATGTAATAGACAAGACCTACTCTTTGCTCAACGAAATAGACTCATCCATGGTGTATCACCTCACACCTGTTAGAATGGGCATCATCAGAAAATCTACAAACAACAAATGCTGGAAAGGGTGTGGAGATAAGGAACCCTCTTCCACTATTGTTGGGAATGTAAATTGATACAGTCACTGTGGAGAACATTATGGAGTTTCTTATAAAACTAAGAATAGAATTACCATATGATACAGCAATCCCACTACTGGGCATATACCCAGACAAAACCATAAATCAAAAAGAGACATTCACCGCAATGTTCATTGCATCACTATTTACAATATCCAGGTAATGGAAGCAACCTAAATGCCCACAGACAGACGAATGCATAAAGAAGTGGTACATATATAAAATGGAATATTACTAAGCCATAAAAAGGAATGAAATTGGGTCATTTGTAGAGATGTTGATGGATCTAGAGACTGTCATACGGAGTGAAGTAAGTCAGAAAGAGAAAAACAAATCTTGTCTATTAATGCCTATATGTGGAACCTAGAAAAATTTTACAGATGAACCGTTTTGCCAGGCAGAAATAGAGCAACAGATGTAGACAACAAACGTATGGACACCAAGGGGGGAAAGCTGTTGGGGTGTGGTGGTGGGAGGAGTTGAGAGACTGGGATTGGCATGTATACCTTTATATGTATAAAATAGATAACCAAAAAGAACCTGCTGTATAAAAAAATAAAATAAAATTCAAATTACAAAAAGTAAAACAGAAAAAATATTCTTCCCTTCACATACATGTATTTATATGAATAAATTATTTCCATGCTTATATCTGTAAATACAAAAAAGAGGAATAAAATCTACCTTGAACCAAAAACGAAAAAAAAACAGAACCCACCAGTTACACAGAGGAAAACCGTATCAGGGCACTTGCTCCAGTTGTAAACAATTCTGAAGTTGGTCAGTGGTGGGGAATCATCCCCCATTCAGCCAGCAGGCCCCACGCAACAAGCGTCCTCATTGCAAAGCTGGGGGACCATGCCGAGGCATCTGTGAGTAAACGTGGGCTGAGCCCCAGGCCAGCTGCTGCTGAAATGTTCCCACCCTTCCCAGGTAAAACACCTGAATATGTACAAGGACTTGAAAGCCTAGAGGAAGGGCCATGGAGCCACATGAGTGACAGCATGCCAGCCGACTTGGTGCCTGCAGGCCAGCCAGGATGGTCCTGGCCCTGGGTGCTCTTCTGGAAGCTTTCCATTTCCCTGCCTGAGATACCCCTGCTGTCCCGGCCCCCACTGCTTTCTTCCTCACTCACCTCTGCCCAGGGAGAAATTCCAGCGGCAGGTATGGGTGACACATCCTCTTCTTTAGCAGGTGGCATCTTGGCAACTGCTGCAGAAAGTCCAGCAGAGCCCCACTCACACTGGGCCACCCACAAAGCCGTGGCCTCTCACTCCCTCCCACCAGTCCAGCCCCAAGACTGCTGACAGGGCAGAGAAAATGGCGTCAGGCACAGCTGCAGGGGCTCTTGATGCCTGGAGCGGTGTTTATATTGATCTGAACCCAGGCACACCTGGGGAGGTCTGGCCGGCACGGTCGGGCTTCCCAGGCCAGCCAATAATCACCCCTCAGGGGCTCACAGTTGCAGAAACTGGAACTTGCTGAATCGGCCAGGTCCAAGGAACAGGTGTGGGCTCCTGAGAGTCAGGATAGACAAGGGGCTGCAGCTCTGGCTTGTTTTCTAATTATATTATCTGGCCCATGAGTGGGAGACAACTTCAAGAAAACCCTCTCCTAATGAGAGGAACCCAGGAGTCAGGGAGAGGAGGGGTGGCTGGTGGGTGGAGACAGAGGCCTGGTGCCCCGGGTGCAGTGGAAGTCTCTGGAAGACCAGGTGGAGGGAGGCCACACAGAGTGATGCCCAGGGTCACAGACCTGTCGGAGCTGCTGTTTGTTAGTTCAAGTCCTGCTCTGAGGTGCTCTGTGTCAGATCTGAGTGACAGGTGAGCTGGGAGTGCTCTGCAATGAGGGCGATATGCACGGTTCCTGTGTTCCCAGCCCTGCCATGGTACCTGCAAGGGTAGCTCTGTATCCTGGGAGGGGCCTGACCACGAGAGCCCCATAGGCTGCAGGGGAACCTGCCCAGGGAACCCCATATCCTGGGAGGGGCCTGAACACGAGAGCCCCATGGGTTGGGGTGGGGGTGGGGTACCTGCCCAGGTGAGCTCCATATCCTGGGATTGGCCTGACCTCGAGAGCCCCATGGGCTGCTGGAGTCCTGGTAAAGGATGTCAGGACAGTCAGTGAAGCCACCGAGGATATACCTCCAGTAGTTCCTAAATCCTACACCCTGCTGGTCATTCTACCAACCACCAGGACATGGTATTCTGTATTAGTCTTCAATGATGCCTTCTTTTGTATTCTATTAGTCCCAGAGTCACAAGAAATTTTGGCTTGTGAGTGGCAGGACTCAACATACAACTAAAACAATACTTCCGGGCCGTGTTGCCCCAAGGGTTCAAAAATTCCCACACCATCTTTGGGGAAAGCTCAGCTAAAGAACTAAAAGTTCTACCTCTGGAAAAAGAAACACACGTTCAATATGCAGACGACATTCTGATCGCCAGCCCTACTAAGGAGACCTCTGAACTACCAAGCCAATAAAGGATACAAGTTGCCCAAGAAAAAGCTCAAATATCACAGACTACGGTGACCTGCCTGGGCTTCATTCTCACAGAAGGTCGGAGAAGCCCATCCCAGGAAAGGGAAGAAACAATTTACAGCCTTACCCATTTCTGAACCTAGAAGACAGCTTAGGGGTTCCTGGGGAAGCCAGGGTTTGCTGCTTCTGGATCCCTAACTACAGTCTACTAGCTGGGCCTCTATATGAAACACTGAAAGGAAAAGATGATGATCCTTTTGAATAGAATGCAGAAGTGGCCTTTCAAGAATGGAAAGAGCAGTCAATTCAGACCCTTGGCCTGGAACTCCCTAATTTAGCTAAACTCTTTGACCTTTACATTCCTGGTGAACGGTGAATCGCCATTGGAGTATTAGTGCAAAACCTGGGACCACTTGAAATGGAACAATGCAAGAATGCGATCCAGGTAGGATAAACTACGGTCACCAAGGGGCTTGGCCCACCGCCACATCTCGCCAAGATACTGGCAGTATCTGAAAACCTGGAAATCAGCAGCCCAAAAGGCCACCTCCCTCCTAAGGGAAAAGGACCCCACGTGGTGATCCTAACACCCAACCATGCCCTGAAGTTGCAGGGTTGGCTCCATGGGCACACTGACCTTGAGCGAGGAGGCCCTCCAACTCCAACCTCCATAGAGATAACCGGGGCAAAGTGGCACCATGAAGACTCGTGTGAAGGTGTCTGCACGGGCAAATTTAACGCTCATTTCCCACCAGGAAGAGGAATTAACCAAAGGCTCAGCATGCCGTGCCGGAACCAGATTAGGGCCTGAAGCAATCCTGCGGGTTTGCGGCCAGCTCACAAGAAAGCGAGTTGAAGAAAGGAGCTCAGGGACACTGTAATTCACAAACCTGCAGAGTTATAAATGACAGCTATTACCCAAAAATATATTGAAGGAAGGCTGCGAAGAGGACTTGAAAGCGGGGCAGAATTGCAAGAAAACGATTTCAGGGGGTAGACTGGAATTGCATTTAAAGCATAGGAAAAGAGGCAGAACGTCGACAATGATGCACTTGGCCAAAAAGGGCGTATGCGTTTTTTCCTGAATATATTCAGGAAAAAACGCATACGCCCTTTTTGGCCAACCAAGCAAGCATGTTAAAGAAATCTGCACTACAATGAAGTCTCACTGCCCCCCGTTCAAAAGGGCCATCTGAAAAAAGTGTAAAATCCAGAAAGGCAGCACAGGCCATGGAGAACAGGGAGCCTTGTTATGCTGATGGGCGGGATGTAAATTGCCAACAGCCACTCTGGAGATGTGTATGGTGTTTCCTCAAAAACCTAAAAAACAAAGCAATGGAGCCTACGGCATTACCACTTATTTTCCTATAGCTTAGGGAAATTAAAATCAAAAACACACAGCCACCGCAAAGTTTCTGTTTACGGGTCTGTTTACAAGAACCTCGTCTACGGTACAAGTTAAATATCCCAGAAAGCGAAAAATGGATAAAGAAGTGTGGTACGTACGTACAAAGGAATATCACTCACTAATGAAATCTATGTCATAAGGCCCGTCGCGGCATAATGAGTGGATTCACGTACGATGATTCTAAGTGAAATAGGTCACACAGAAAATGAAACATCATAAGATATCACTAATACATGGAATGTAAACTTGGCTACACATGAACTGAATTACAAAACAGAACAGGGTCTCAAATTTAGAAAACCAACTTATGCTTGCTTAAGGGGAAAGGTGAGTTGTGGTGCTGCATAAAACCAGAGATAGAAATTAGCACAGATACCTTTCCATAAGCCAAATATGTAATAGTCAAGACCTAGCCCTTGCTCAACGAAATGGACTAAACACCCCATATTCAACGCCTAGGATTACACATGACTAGTAAGAACCTTCAAACCCATGGATTTATATGTCTCCGTAAGAGACTCAAGTGTGTGTACAGCGGCATGAATGCAGCAGAGAAAATCCGATAAAACCCATTATCAAAATGAATTACAAAAACAAACACAATGACAGTGAAATAGAGAGCAATTCTTAAATAATTCATTCAGGGCTTGTGATGCAACCTGGATTTACCACATCTACACCCAGAGCTGAGTGAGACATAAGGCTGGACACTTCGGGCTGATAGCATTGGTGAGGTTCGATGAGCAAATGCAGACCCTTTGAAGTCATACTGCATGGTACCCATTCCATGGGTCCCAACTCTCCAGGTTTAAGGGATACTTCCTTCAGCTAAAACATGCATGGGAAACCCACAGTACAGTGCACTGTGTGACCGGGAAACGTTTTCAAATGCATCTCAGTTTTCGTCCCCTTTTACTCGGGTTCACCATTCCAGACCGTTTACTAACACTCTCCCCACTTGGAGAGTCAGTGCCTTTAACCTCCTGTTTGGCACAGTTTGCAATTTCTGCGCAAGATGAACAGGAATAGGGAGAACCAATGAGAGACTAGCTGTAGGTGTCTGGACAGGCAAATGGAACGCTCATTTCCCACCAGGAAGAGGAATTAACCAAAGGCTCAGCATGCCGTGCCGGAACCAGATTAGGGCCTGAAGCATTCCTGCGGGTTTGCGGCCAGCTCACAAGAAAGCGAGTTGAAGAAAGGAGCTCAGGGGCACTGTAATTCACAAACCTGCAGAGTTATAAATGACAGCTATCGTCCAAAAATATATTGAAGGAAGGCTGCGAAGAGGACTGGAAAGCGGGGCAGAATTGCAGGAAAACGAGTTCAGGGGGTAGACTGGAATTGCATTTAAAGCATAGGAAAAGAGGCAGAACGTCGACAATGATGCACTTGGCCAAAAAGGGCGTATGCGTTTTTTCCTGAATATATTCAGGAAAAAACGCATACGCCCTTTTTGGCCAACCAAGCCAGCATGTTAAAGAAATCTGCACTACAAAGAAGTCTCACTGCCCCCCGTTCAAAAGGGCCATCTGAAAAAAGTGTAAAATCCAGAAAGGCAGCACAGGCCATGGAGAACAGGGAGCCTTGTTATGCTGATGGGCGGGATGTAAATTGCCAACAGCCACTCTGGAGAAGTGTATGGTGTTTCCTGAAACACCTAAGAAACAAAGCAACGGAGACTACGGCACTTCCACTTATGGTCTTATAGATCACGGAAATTAAAATCAAAAACAGACAGCCACCCCAAAGTTTCAGACGGCTCTGTTTACAGGAATCTCGTCTACGGTACAAGTTAAATATCCCAGAATGTGAAAAATGGATAAAGAAGTTGTGGTACACACATTCAATGGAATATCACTCAGCAATGAAATCTATGTCATCAGGCCCATCGTGGCATAATGAGTGGATTCAGGTACGATGATTCTAAGTGAAATAAGTTACACAGAAAATGAAACATCATAAGATATCACTAATACACGGAATGTAAACTTGGCTACACATGAACTGAATTACAAAACAGAACAGGGTCTCATATTTAGAAAACCACTTTATGCTTGCTTAAGGGGAAAAGTTAGTTGTGGTGCTGCATAAAACCAGAGATAGAAATTAGCACAGATACCTTTCCATAAGCCAAATATGTAATAGTCAAGACCTAGCCCTTGCTCAACGAAATGGACTAAACACCCCATATTCAACGCCTAGGAATACACCTGACTAGTAAGTATCTTCAAACCCATGGATTTATATGTCTCCATAAGAGACTCAAGTGTGTGTACAGCGGCATGAATGCAGCAGAGAAAATCCGATAAATCCCATTATCAAAATGAATTACAAAAACAAACACAATGACAGTGAAATAGAGAGCAATTCTTAAATAATTCATTCAGGGCTTGTGATGCAACCTGGATTTACCACATCTACAACCAGAGCTGAGTGAGACATAAGGCTGGACACTTCAGCCTGATAGCATTGGTGAGGTTCGTTGAGAAAATGCAGGCCCTTTGAAGTCATACTGCATGGTACCCATTCCATGGGTCCCAACTCTCCAGGTTGAAGGGATTCTTCCATCAGGTAAAACATGCATGGGCAACCCAGAATATGGTCCACCGTGTGACCGGGAAAACTTTTTAAATGCGTCTCAGTTTTCGTCCCCTCGTACTCGGTTTTACCATTCCAGATGCTTTACTAACACTCTCCCCACTTGGAGAGTCAGTGCCTTCAACCTCCTGTTTGGCACAGTTTGGAATTTCTGCGCAAGATGAACAGGAATAGGGAGAACCAATGAGAGATTAGCTGTAGGTGTCTGCACGAACAAATTTAACGCTCATTTCCCACCAGGAAGAGGAATTAGCCAAAGGCTCAGCATGCCGTGTCGGAACCAGATTAGGGCCTGAAGCAATCCTGCGGTTTTGCGGCCAGCTCACAAGAAAGCGAGTTGAAGAAAGGAGCTCAGGGGCACTGTAATTCACAAACCTGCAGAGTTATAAATGACAGCTATCGTCCAAAAATATATTGAAGTAAGGCTGCAAAGAGGACTTGAACGCGGGGCAGAATTCCAGGAATACGATTTCAGGAGGTAGACGGGAAGTCCTCTGAAAGTATAGGAGAAGAGGCAGAACCTCGACAATGATGCACTTGGTCAAAAAGGGCATATGCGTTTCTTCCAGGGCCCTTATTAAAGAGGGTAGGAGGCTCCCAGCATGCTGCAGTGGCCAACAGAGGGCCTACGTCGCCAAGGCGACATGAGCCATCCAGGCAGGAGTGACCTCACATCAGAGGGCCCACCTCACAGAAGGGTAAGGAACCCAGTCAAGATCAGACTCTCACCAGAGTGCCCACATAAGCAAGGGGCTGGGAACCAGGCAGGAGTGTCCTCACACCCGTGGTGCCACATCATCGAAAGTTGAGGTACCCAGCACATGTGGCCTCAAACCAGAGGACCCACATCACCATGGGTCTCAGAGCGAGGCAGGCAGGATTAACCTCAAAACACATGGCCCATTGTATAAAAAAGGTGAGCAATCCAGCAGTTGGAACATCCCAGCAGGCGGCCCAGAGCACCGAGGCTATGGGATCCAGGCAGTGATGAACTCACAACAGAGGGCCCTCATCGTGATACTGTAAGCAACCCAGCCGTTGTAACCTCAGAGCACAAGGCCCACATCCCCATGGGGAAGGGAACCAAGCAGGAGTGTCATCGCACCAGTGGGCACACATCAGAAAAGGTGGGAAGCCCAGCAGTTAGGGCCGGACGCCAGAGGGCCCTCATCACTGAGGAGAGGAGGCTCCCAGCAAGCTCCAACTGCTATCAGAAGGCCGACGTCGCCAATGCAGGGTGTGCCAGCCAGGCAGGAGTGACCTCAGAGCAGAGGGCCAACCACACAAAAGTGTGAGGAACCCAAAGAGGATCAGACTCTCACCGGAGGGCCCACATCACCAAGGGAATGGAAACCAGGCAGGAGTGTTCTCACACCAGTGTGGTCACATCACCGAAATGTGACGGACCCAGCACACGTGGCCTCAAACTACAGGACACACATCACCAAGGGGCTGGGAGTGAGGCAGGCAGGAGGAGCCTCCAAACAGAGGGCCCATAGCGTAAAAAAGGTGAGGAATCCCGCAGTTGGAACCTCCCAGCAGGTGGCCAGGAGCAGCGAGGCTATGGGATCCAGGCCTGACTGAACTCAAAACAGAGGGCCCTCATTATGAAACTGTGAGCAACCCAGCCGTTGGGACCTTAGAGCAGAAGGCCCACATTCCCATGGGGTTGGGATCCTGGCAGGAGTGTACTCGCACCACAGGGCGCACATCAGAAAATTTTGGGAGCCCAGGAGTTAGGGTCTGACGCCAGAGGGCCCTCATTACCGAGGGGAGGAGACTCCCAGCAGGCACCAACTCCCAACTGAGGGCCCACGTCGCCACGTTGACGTGTGCCAGCCAGGCAGGAGTGACCTCACAGCAGAGGGCCTACCTCACAGAAGGGTGAGGAACCCAGCCAGGATAAGACTCTCACCAGAGGGCCCACATCACCAAGGGGATCGGAACAAGGCAGGAGTGTCCTCACACCAGTGTGGCCACATTATAGAAAGGTGAGGAACCCAGCACATGTGGCCTAAACCAGAGGACCCACATTTCCAAGGTGCTCCGAGTGAGGCAGGCAGGAGTAGCCTAACAACACAGGGCCCACAGAATAAAAAATGTGAGGAATCCAGCAGTTTGAACCTCCCAGCAGGTGGCCCAGAGCATGGAGTCTATGGGATCCAGGCCACAGTGAACTCACAGCAGAGGGCCCACATCATGAAACTGTGAGCAACCCAGCCAGTGGGACCTCAGAGCAGAAGGCGCACAGCCCCATGGGGATAGGAACCTCGCAGGAGTGTCCTCGCACAACTTAGCACGTATCAGAAAATGTGGGAACCCAGCAGTTATGGCCTGGCGCCAGAGGGCCCTCATCACGGAGGAGAGGAGGCTACCAGCAGGCTCCAAATGCCACCAGAGGGCCGACGTCACCAAGGCAATGGGAGCAAGCCAGGCAGGAGTTACCTCACAGCAGAGGGCCCACCTCACAGAAGTGTGAGGAGCCCAAACAGGATCAGACTCTAACCAGAGCGCCCACATCACCAAGGGGATGGAAACCAGGCAGGAGTGTCCTCACACCAGTGGGGCCACATCAGCGAAAGGTGAGGAACACAGCACATGTGGCCTCAAACAAGGGGACACACATCACGAAAGGGCTGGGAGTGAGGCATGCAGGAGGAGACTCACAACAGAGCGCCCATAGAATAAAAAAGGTGAGGAACCCCGCAGTTGGAAGCTCCAAGCAGGTGGCCCAGAGCACCGAGGCTATGGGATCCATGCCGGAGTGAATTCACAGCAGAGGGCCCACATTCTGACACTGTGAGCCACCCAGCCGTTGGGACCTCAGGGCAGAAAGCCCACATCCCCATGGGGATGGGACCCTGGCTGGAGTGTATTCGCACGACAGGGCGCACATCAGAAAATTTTGGGAGCGCATGAGTTAGGGCCTGACGCCAGAGGCCCCTCATTACCGAGGGGAGGAGACTCCCAGCAGGCACCAACTCCCAACTGAGGGCCCACATCGCCAAGGTGACGTGTGCCAGCCAGGCAGGAGTGACCTCACAGCAGAGGGCCCACCTCCCAGAAGTGTGAGGAATCCAGACAGGATCAGACTCTCACCAGAGGGCCCCCATCACCAAGGGGATGGGAACCAGGCAGGAGTGTCCTCACACCAGTGGGGCCACATCAATAAAGGTGAGGAAACCGGTACATGTGGCCTTAAACCAGAGGACCTACATCACAAATGGGCTGGGAGTGAGTCAGGAAGTAGGAGCATGAAAACACAGGACACAAAGAATAAAAAAGGTAAGGAATCCAGCAGTAGGAACCTCCCAGCAGGCCGCTCAGAGCACAGAGGCTATGGGATCTAGGCCTGGGTGAACTAACACCAGAGAGCCAACATCATGAAACGGTGAACAACACAGGTGTTGGGACCTTAGAGCAGAAGGCCCACATGCCCATGGGGATGGGAACCTCGCAGGAGTGTCCTCGCACCACTTAGCACGTATCAGAAAATGTGGGTACCCAGCAGTTAGGGCCTGAGGCAAGAGGGCCCCCATCACCGAGGGGAGGTTCCCAGCAGGCTCCAACTGCCACAAGAGGGCCGATGTTGCCCAGGAGGGGTGTGCCAGCCAGGCAGGAGTGACCTCACAGCAGAGGGCCCCCCTCACAGAAGGGTGAGTAACCCAGCCAGGATCAGACTCTCACCAGAGGGCCCACATCATTAAGGGGATAGGAACCAGGCAGGAGTGTCCTCACACCAGTGGGGCCACATCATCGAAAGGCGAGGGACCCAGCATACATGGCCTCAAACCAGAGGACACACATCACCAAGAGGCTGGGAGTGAGGCAGGCAGGAGGAGTCTCAAAACAGAGGGTCCATAGAAGAAAAAAGGTGAGGAATCCCGCAGTTGGAACCTCCCAGCAGGTGGCCAGGAGCAGCGAGGCTATGGGATCCAAGCCGGAGAGAACTCACAGCAGAGGGCCCTCATCATGAAACTGAGCAACCCACGGTTGGGACCTCAGAGCAGAAGTCCCACATTCCCATGGGGTTGGGAACCTGGCAGGAATGTACTCGAACCACAGGGCGCATATCAGAAAATATTGGGAGCTCAGGAGTTAGGGTCTGACGCCAGAGGGCCCTCATTACCGAGGGGAGGAGACACCCAGCAGGCACCAAATCCCACCAGAGAGCCGACGTCGCAAAGGCGGGGTGTGCCAGCCAGGCAGGAGTGACCTCAGAGAAGAGGGCCCACCTCACAGAAGTGTGAGGAACCCAAACAGGATCAGACTCTCACCGGAGGGCCCACATCACCAAGGGGATGGGAACCAGGCAGGAGTGTCTCACACCAGTGGGGCCACATCAGCCAAAGATGAGGAACCCAGCACATGTGGCCTCAAACCACAGGACACACATCACCAAGGGGCTAGGAGTGAGGCAGGTGTCTGGAGGGGCACATTTAACTCTAATTTCCCACCAGGAAGTGGAATGAACCAAAGTCTCAGAGTGCCGTGCCGGACCCTGATTACGGCCTGAAGCAAACCTGCGGTTCTGTGGCCAGTTTTCAAGGAAACGAGTTAAGAAAGGAAATCACGGGCACTGTAATTCACAAACCTGCAGTGTTATAAATGACAGTTATTGGCAAAATTATATGGAAGTAAGTCTGCAAAGAGGACTTGAAAACGAGGCAGAATTGCAGGAATCATATTTCAGGAGGTAGATTGGAATTGCATTTAAAGCATGTGAAAAGCGGCAGATCTTTGACAGTGATGCACTTGGACAAAAGTGCGTAAACATTTTTTCCTGAATATATTCAGGAAAAAACACATATGCCCTTTTTGGCCAACCAAGCACTCGAGAAATGGAAATCCGCACTACAATGAAGTCTCATTTCCCATTCGTCAAAAGGGCCATCTGAAAAAAGTGTAAAAACCAGAAACACAGGACAGGCCATGGAGAACAGGGAGCCTTGTTATGCTGATGGGCGGGATGTAAATTGCCAACAGACACTCTGGAGATGTTTATGGTGTATCCTGAAACATCTGAAAAACAAAGCTACAGACCCTAGGGCACTTCCACTTTTGGCCCTATAGCTTAGGAAAATTAAAATCAACAAGACACAGCCAACACCAAATTTAGGGCTGCTGTGTTTACAAGAACCTTGAGTCCAGTACAAATTAAATATCCCAGAAAGAAAAAAATGGATAAAGGAGTTGTGCTACTTACGTACAACGGAATATCACTCAGCAATGAAATCAAAGTCATCAGGCCTGTAGCACCAAATTGAGTGGATTTAAGTATGATGATTCTAAGAGAAATAGGTCACACAGAGAAAGATAATTATCATAAGATATCACTAATAGAGAGAGTGTAAACTTGGCTACACATAAACTGAATTCCAAAACCGAACAGAGTCTCACATTTAGATAAAAACTTATGCTTGCTTAAGGGGAAAGTTGAGTTGGGGTGCTGTATAAAACCAGAGATTGAAATTAGCACACATACCGTTCCATAAGCCAAATATGTAATAGACAAGACCTACTCTTTGCTCAACGAAATAGACTCATCCATGGTGTATCACCTCACACCTGTTAGAATGGGCATCATCAGAAAATCTACAAACAACAAATGCTGGATAGGGTGTGGAGATAAGGAACCCTCTTCCACTATTGTTGGGAATGTAAATTGATACAGTCACTGTGGAGAACATTATGGAGTTTCTTATAAAACTAAGAATAGAATTACCATATGATACAGCAATCACACTACTGGGCATATACCCAGACAAAACCATAAATCAAAAAGAGACATTCACCGCAATGTTCATTGCATCACTATTTACAATATCCAGGTAATGGAAGCAACCTAAATGCCCACAGACAGACGAATGCATAAAGAAGTGGTACATATATAAAATGGAATATTACTAAGCCATAAAAAGGAATGAAATTGGGTCATTTGTAGAGATGTTGATGGATCTAGAGACTGTCATACGGAGTGAAGTAAGTCAGAAAGAGAAAAACAAATCTTGTCTATTAATGCCTATATGTGGAACCTAGAAAAATTGTACAGATGAACCGTTTTGCCAGGCAGAAATAGAGCAACAGATGTAGACAACAAACGTATGGACACCAAGGGGGGAAAGCTGTTGGGGTGTGGTGGTGGGAGGAGTTGAGAGACTGGGATTGGCATGTATACCTTTATATGTATAAAATAGATAACCAAAAAGAACCTGCTGTATAAAAAAATAAAATAAAATTCAAATTACAAAAAGTAAAACAGAAAAAATATTCTTCCCTTCACATACATGTATTTATATGAATAAATTATTTCCATGCTTATATCTGTAAATACAAAAAAGAGGAATAAAATCTACCTTGAACCAAAAACGAAAAAAAAACAGAACCCACCAGTTACACAGAGGAAAACCGTATCAGGGCACTTGCTCCAGTTGTAAACAATTCTGAAGTTGGTCAGTGGTGGGGAATCATCCCCCATTCAGCCAGCAGGCCCCACGCAACAAGCGTCCTCATTGCAAAGCTGGGGGACCGTGCCGAGGCATCTGTGAGTAAACGTGGGCTGAGCCCCAGGCCAGCTGCTGCTGAAATGTTCCCACCCTTCCCAGGTAAAACACCTGAATATGTACAAGGACTTGAAAGCCTAGAGGAAGGGCCATGGAGCCACATGAGTGACAGCATGCCAGCCGACTTGGTGCCTGCAGGCCAGCCAGGATGGTCCTGGCCCTGGGTGCTCTTCTGGAAGCTTTCCATTTCCCTGCCTGAGATACCCCTGCTGTCCCGGCCCCCACTGCTTTCTTCCTCACTCACCTCTGCCCAGGGAGAAATTCCAGCGGCAGGTATGGGTGACACATCCTCTTCTTTAGCAGGTGGCATCTTGGCAACTGCTGCAGAAAGTCCAGCAGAGCCCCACTCACACTGGGCCACCCACAAAGCCGTGGCCTCTCACTCCCTCCCACCAGTCCAGCCCCAAGACTGCTGACAGGGCAGAGAAAATGGCGTCAGGCACAGCTGCAGGGGCTCTTGCTGCCTGGAGCGGTGTTTATATTGATCTGAACACAGGCACACCTGGGGAGGGCTGGCCGGCACGGTCGGGCTTCCCAGGCCAGCCAATAATCACCCCTCAGGGGCTCACAGTTGCAGAAACTGGAACTTGCTGAATCGGCCAGGTCCAAGGAACAGGTGTGGGCTCCTGAGAGTCAGGATAGACAAGGGGCTGCAGCTCTGGCTTGTTTTCTAATTATATTATCTGGCCCATGAGTGGGAGACAACTTCAAGAAAACCCTCTCCTAATGAGAGGAACCCAGGAGTCAGGGAGAGGAGGGGTGGCTGGTGGGTGGAGACAGAGGCCTGGTGCCCTGGGTGCAGTGGAAGTCTCTGGAAGACCAGGTGGAGGGAGGCCACACAGAGTGATGCCCAGGGTCACAGACCTGTCGGAGCTGCTGTTTGTTAGTTCAAGTCCTGCTCTGAGGTGCTCTGTGTCAGATCTGAGTGACAGGTGAGCTGGGAGTGCTCTGCAATGAGGGCGATATGCAGGGTTCCTGTGTTCCCAGCCCTGCCATGGTACCTGCAAGGGTAGCTCTGTATCCTGGGAGGGGCCTGACCACGAGAGCCCCATGGGCTGCAGGGGAACCTGCCCAGGGAACCCCATATCCTGGGAGGGGCCTGAACACGAGAGCCCCATGGGCTGGGGTGGGGGTGGGGTACCTGCCCAGGTGAGCTCCATATCCTGGGATTGGCCTGACCTCGAGAGCCCCATGGGCTGCTGGAGTCCTGGTAAAGGATGTCAGGACAGTCAGTGAAGCCACCGAGGATATACCTCCAGTAGTTCCTAAATCCTACACCCTGCTGGTCATTCTACCAACCACCAGGACATGGTATTCTGTATTAGTCTTCAATGATGCCTTCTTTTGTATTCTATTAGTCCCAGAGTCACAAGAAATTTTGGCTTGTGAGTGGCAGGACTCAACATACAACTAAAACAATACTTCCGGGCCGTGTTGCCCCAAGGGTTCAAAAATTCCCACACCATCTTTGGGGAAAGCTCAGCTAAAGAACTAAAAGTTCTACCTCTGGAAAAGGAAACACTCCTTCAATATGCAGACGACATTCTGATCGCCAGCCCTACTAAGGAGACCTCTGAACTACCAAGCCAATAAAGGATACAAGTTGTCCAAGACAAAGCTCAAATATCACAGACTACGGTGACCTGCCTGGGCTTCATTCTCACAGAAGGTCGGAGAAGCCCATCCCAGGAAAGGGAAGAAACAATTTACAGCCTTACCCATTTCTGAACCTAGAAGACAGCTTAGGGGTTCCTGGGGAGGCCAGGGTTTGCTGCTTCTGGATCCCTAACTACAGTCTACTAGCTGGGCCTCTATATGAAACACTGAAAGGAAAAGATGATGATCCTTTTGAATAGAATGCAGAAGTGGCCTTTCAAGAATGGAAAGAGCAGTCAATTCAGACCCTTGCCCTGGAACTCCCTAATTTAGCTAAACCCTTTGACCTTTACATTCCTGGTGAACGGTGAATCGCCATTGGAGTATTAGTGCAAAACCTGGGACCACTTGAGATGGAACAATGCAAGAATGCGATCCAGGTAGGATAAACTGCGGTCACCAAGGGGCTTGGCCCACCGCCACATCTGGCCAAGATACTGGCAGTATCTGAAAACCTGGAAATCAGCAGCCCAAAAGGCCACCTCCTTCCTAAGGGAAAAGGACCCCACGTGGTGATCCTAACACCCAACCATGCCCTGAAGTTGCAGGGTTGGCTCCGTGGGCACACTGACCTTGAGCGAGGAGGCCCTCCAACTCCAACCTCCATAGAGATAACCGGGGAAAAGTGGCACCATGAAGACTCGTGTGAAGGTGTCTGCACGGGCAAATTTAATGCTCATTTCCCACCAGGAAGAGGAATTAACCAAAGGCTCAGCATGCCGTGCCAGAACCAGATTAGGGCCTGAAGCAATCCTGCGGGTTTGCGGCCAGCTCACAAGAAAGCGAGTTGAAGAAAGGAGCTCAGGCACACTGTAATTCACAAACCTGCAGAGTTATAAATGACAGCTATCACCCAAAAATATATTGAAGGAAGGCTGCGAAGAGGACTTGAAAGCGGGGCAGAATTGCAAGAAAACGATTTCAGGGGGTAGACTGGAATTGCATTTAAAGCATAGGAAAAGAGGCAGAACGTCGACAATGATGCACTTGGCCAAAAAGGGCGTATGCGTTTTTTCCTGAATATATTCAGGAAAAAACGCATACGCCCTTTTTGGCCAACCAAGCAAGCATGTTAAAGAAATCTGCACTACAATGAAGTCTCACTGCCCCCCGTTCAAAAGGGCCATCTGAAAAAAGTGTAAAATCCAGAAAGGCAGCACAGGCCATGGAGAACAGGGAGCATTGTTATGCTGATGGGCGGGATGTAAATTGACAACAGCCACTCTGGAGATGTGTATGGTGTTTCCTCAAAAACCTAAAAAACAAAGCAACGGAGCCTACGGCATTACCACTTATTTTCCTATAGCTTAGGCAAATTAAAATCAAAACACACAGCCACCGCAAAGTTTCTGTTTACGGGTCTGTTTACAAGAACCTCGTCTACGGTACAAGTTAAATATCCCAGAAAGCGAAAAATGGATAAAGAAATGTGGTACGTACGTACAAAGGAATATCACTCACCAATGAAATCTATGTCATCAGGCCCGTCGCGGCATAATGAGTGGATTCACGTACGATGATTCTAAGTGAAATAAGTCACACAGAAAATGAAACATCATAAGATATCACTAATACACGGAATGTAAACTTGGCTACACATGAACTGAATTACAAAACAGAACAGGGTCTCAAATTTAGAAAACCAACTTATGCTTGCTTAAGGGGAAAGGTGAGTTGTGGTGCTGCATAAAACCAGAGATAGAAATTAGCACAGATACCTTTCCATAAGCCAAATATGTAATAGTCAAGACCTAGCCCTTGCTCAATGAAATGGACTAAACACCCCATATTCAACGCCTAGGAATACACATGACTAGTAAGAACCTTCAAACCCATGGATTTATATGTCTCCGTAAGAGACTCAAGTGTGTGTACAGCGGCATGAATGCAGCAGAGAAAATCCGATAAAACCCATTATGAAAATGAATTACAAAAACAAACACAATGACAGTGAAATAGAGAGCAATTCTTAAATAATTCATTCAGGGCTTGTGATGCAACCTGGATTTACCACATCTACACCCAGAGCTGAGTGAGACATAAGGCTGGACACTTCGGGCTGATAGCATTGGTGAGGTTCGATGAGCAAATGCAGACCCTTTGAAGTCATACTGCATGGTACCCATTCCATGGGTCCCAACTCTCCAGGTTTAAGGGATTCTTCCTTCAGCTAAAACATGCATGGGAAACCCACAGTACAGTGCACTGTGTGACCGGGAAACGTTTTCAAATGCATCTCAGTTTTCGTCCCCTTTTACTCGGGTTCACCATTCCAGACCGTTTACTAACACTCTCCCCACTTGGAGAGTCAGTGCCTTTAACCTCCTGTTTGGCACAGTTTGCAATTTCTGCGCAAGATGAACAGGAATAGGGAGAACCAATGAGAGACTAGCTGTAGGTGTCTGGACGGGCAAATGGAACGCTCATTTCCCACCAGGAAGAGGAATTAACCAAAGGCTCAGCATGCCGTGCCAGAACCAGATTAGGGCCTGAAGCATTCCTGCGGGTTTGCGGCCAGCTCACAAGAAAGCGAGTTGAAGAAAGGAGCTCAGGGGCACTGTAATTCAGAAACCTGCAGAGTTATAAATGACAGCTATCGTCCAAAAATATATTGAAGGAAGGCTGCGAAGAGGACTGGAAAGCGGGGCAGAATTGCAGGAAAACGATTTCAGGGGGTAGACTGGAATTGCATTTAAAGCATAGGAAAAGAGGCAGAACGTCGACAATGATGCACTTGGCCAAAAAGAGCGTATGCGTTTTTTCCTGAATATATTCAGGAAAAAACGCATACGCTCTTTTTGGCCAACCAAGCCAGCATGTTAAAGAAATCTGCACTACAAAGAAGTCTCACTGCCCCCAGGTCAAAAGGGCCATCTGAAAAAAGTGTAAAATCCAGAAAGACAGCACAGGCCATGGAGAACAGGGAGCCTTGTTATGCTGATGGGCGGGATGTAAATTGCCAGCAGCCACTCTGGAGAAGTGTATGGTGTTTCCTGAAACACCTAAGAAACAAAGCTACGGAGACTACGGCACTTCCACTTATGGTCTTATAGATCACGGAAATTAAAATCAAAAACAGACAGCCATCCCAAAGTTTCAGACGGCTCTGTTTACAGGAACCTCGTCTACGGTACAAGTTAAATATCCCAGAATGTGAAAAATGGATAAAAAAGTTGTGGTACACACATTCAATGGATTATCACTCAGCAATGAAATCTATGTCAT
This sequence comes from Delphinapterus leucas, assembly GCF_059928025.1. Lineage (NCBI taxonomy): Eukaryota > Metazoa > Chordata > Mammalia > Artiodactyla > Monodontidae > Delphinapterus > Delphinapterus leucas. Next base: position 8,296,285 of record NW_028322237.1, read on the forward strand.
CAGGCCCATCATGGCATAATGAGTGGATTCAGGTACGATGATTCTAAGTGAAATAAGTCACACAGAAAATGAAACATCATAAGATATCACTAATACACGGAATGTAAACTTGGCTACACATGAACTGAATTACAAAACAGAACAGGGTCTCAAATTTAGAAAACCACCTTATGCTTGCTTAAGGGGAAAAGTGAGTTGGGGTGCTGCATAAAACCAGAGATAGAAATTAGCACAGATACCTTTCCAAAAGCCAAATATGTAATAGTCAAGACCGAGCCCTTGCTCAACGAAATGGACTGAACACCCCATATTCAACGCCTAGGAATACACCTGACTAGTAAGTATCTTCAAACCCATGGATTTATATGTCTCCATAAGAGACTCAAGTGTGTGTACAGCGGCATGAATGCAGCAGAGAAAATCCGATAAATCCCATTATCAAAATGAATTACAAAAACAAACACAATGACAGTGAAATAGAGAGCAATTCTTAAATAATTCATTCAGGGCTTGTGATGCAACCTGGATTTACCACATCTACAACCAGAGCTGAGTGAGACATAAGGCTGTACACTTCGGCCTGATAGCATTGGTGAGGTTCGTTGAGAAAATGCAGGCCCTTTGAAGTCATACTGCATGGTACCCATTCCATGGGTCCCAACTCTCCAGGTTTAAGGGATTCTTCCTTCAGCTAAAACATGCATGGGAAACCCACAGTATGGTGCACCGTGTGACCGGGAAACCTTTTCAAATGCATCACAGTTTTCGTCCCCTTTTACTCGGGTTCACGATTGAAGACCCTTTACTAATACTCTCCCCACTTAGAGAGTCAGTGCCTTTAACCTCCTGTTTGGCACAGTTTGCAATTTCTGCGCAAGATGAACAAGAATAGGGAGAACCAATGAGAGACTAGCTCTAGGTGTCTGCACGTTCAAATATAACACTCATTTCCCACCAGGAAGAGGAATTTACCAAAGGATCAGCATGCTGTGCCGGAACCAGATTAGGGCATGAAGCAATCCTGCGGGTATGCGGCCAGCTCACAAGAAAGCGAGTAGAAGAAAGGAGCTCAGGCGCACTGTCATTCACAAACCTGCAGAGTTATAAATGTCAGCTATTGTCCAAAAATGTATTGAAGTAAGGCTGCGTAGAGGACTTGAAAGCGGGGCAGAATTGCAGGAAAACGAGTTCAGGGGCAGACTGGAATTGCATTTAAAGCATAAGGAAAGAGACAGAAAGTCGACAATGATGCACTTGGTCAAAAAGGGCGTATGCGTTTTTTCCTGAATATATTCAAGAAAAAACACATACGCCCTTTTTGGCCAAACAAGCAAGCCTGTAAAGAAATATGCATTACAATGAAGTCTCACTGCCCCCCTGTCAAAAGGGACATCTGAAAAAAGTGAAAAATCCAGAAAGGCAGGACAGGCCATGGAGAACAGGGAGCCTTGTTATGCTGATGGGCGGGATGTAACTTGCCAACAGCCACTCTGGAGAAGTGTATGGTGTTTCCTCAAACACCTAAAAAACTAAGCAACGGAGCCTACGGCACTTCAACTTATGGTTCTATAGCTTAGGGAAATTAAAATCAAAAAGACACAGCCACCCATAAATTTTGGACGGCTCTGCTTACAAGAACCTCATTTACGGTACAAGTGAAATATCCCAGAAAGCAAAAAATGGATAAAGAAGTTGTTGTACGTACGTACAATGGAATATCACTCAGCAATGAAATCTATGTCATGAGGCCCGTCGCGGCATAATGAGTGGATTCAGGTACGATCATTCTAAGTTAACTAAGTCACACAGAAAAAGAAACACCATAAGATATCTCAAATACACGGAATGCAAACATGGCTGCACATGAACTCAATTACAAAACAGAAAAGGGTCTCAAATTTAGAAAACCAACTTATGCTTGCTTAAGGGGAAAGGTGAGTTGTGGTCCTGCATAAAACCAGAGATTGAAATTAGCACAGATACCTTTCCATAAGCAAATATGTAATAGTCAGGACCTACTCCTTGCTCCACGAAATGGACTCAACACCCCATATTCAATGCCTAGGAATATACCTGACTAGTAAGAATCTGAAAACCCATGGATTTATATGTCTCCATAAGAGAATCAAGCATGTGTACGGCAGCATAAACGCAGCAGTGAAAATCCGATAAATCCCATTATCAAAATAAATTACAAAAACAAAACACAATGACAGTGAAATAGAGAGCAATTCTTAAATAATTCATTCAGGGCTTGTGATGCAACGTGGATTTACCACATCTACACCCCGAGCTGAGTGAGACATAAGCCTGGACACTTCGGGCTGATAGCATTGGTGACGTTCGGTGAGCAAAGGCAACCCTTTGAAGTCATACTGCGTGGTACCCATTCCATGGGTCCCAACTCTCCAGGTTTAAGGGATTCTTCCTTCAGGTAAAACATGCATGGGCAACCCAGAATATGGTCCACCGTGTGACTGGGAAAACTTTTTAAATGCGTCTCAGTTTTCTTCCCCTCGTACTCGGTTTTACCATTCCAGACGCTTTACTAACACTCTCCCCACTTGGAGAGTCAGTGCCTTTAACCTCCTGTTTGGCACAGTTTGGAATTTCTGCGCAAGATGAACAGGAATAGGGAGAACCAATGAGAGACTAGCTGTAGGTGTCTGGACGGGCAAATGGAACGCTCATTTCCCACCAGGAAGAGGAATTAGCCAAAGGCACAGCATGCCGTGTCGGAACCAGATTAGGACCTGAAGCAATCCTGCGGTTTTGCGGCCAGCTCACAAGAAAGCGAGTTGAAGAAAGGAGCTCAGGGGCACTGTAATTCACAAACCTGCAGAGTTATAAATGACAGCTATCGTCCAAAAATATATTGAAGTAAGGCTGCAAAGAGGACTTGAACGCGGGGCAGAATTCCAGGAATACGATTTCAGGAGGTAGACGGGAAGTCCTCTGAAAGTATAGGAGAAGAGGCAGAACCTCGACAATGATGCACTTGGTCAAAAAGGGCATATGCGTTTCTTCCAGGGCCCTTATTAAAGAGGGTACGAGGCTCCCAGCATGCTGCAGTGGCCAACAGAGGGCCTACGTCGCCAAGGCGACATGAGCCATCCAGGCAGGAGTGACCTCACATCAGAGGGCCCACCTCACAGAAGGGTAAGGAACCCAGTCAAGATCAGACTCTCACCAGAGTGCCCACATAAGCAAGGGCCTGGGAACCAGGCGGGAGTGTCCTCACACCCGTGGGGCCACATCATCGAAAGTTGAGGTACCCAGCACATGTGGCCTCAAACCAGAGGACCCACATCACCATGGGTCTCGGAGCGAGGCAGGCAGGATTAACCTCAAAACACATGGCCCATTGTATAAAAAAGGTGAGGAATCCAGCAGTTGGAACATCCCAGCAGGCGGCCCAGAGCACCGAGGCTATGGGATCCAGGCAGTGATGAACTCACAACAGAGGGCCCTCATCGTGATACTGTAAGCAACCCAGCCGTTGTAACCTCAGAGCACAAGGCCCACATCCCCATGGGGAAGGGAACCAAGCAGGAGTGTCATCGCACCAGTGGGCACACATCAGAAAAGGTGGGGAGCCCAGCAGTTAGGGCCGGACGCCAGAGGGCCCTCATCACTGAGGAGAGGAGGCTCCCAGCAAGCTCCAACTGCTACCAGAAGGCCGACGTCGCCAATGCAGGGTGTGCCAGCCAGGCAGGAGTGACCTCAGAGCAGAGGGCCAACCACACAAAAGTGTGAGGAACCCAAAGAGGATCAGACTCTCACCGGAGGGCCCACATCACCAAGGGAATGGAAACCAGGCAGGAGTGTTCTCACACCAGTGTGGTCACATCACCGAAATGTGACGGACCCAGCACACGTGGCCTCAAACTACAGGACACACATCACCAAGGGGCTGGGAGTGAGGCAGGCAGGAGGAGCTTCCAAACAGAGGGCCCATACCGTAAAAAAGGTGAGGGATCCCGCTGTTGGAACCTCCCAGCAGGTGGCCAGGAGCAGCGAGGCTATGGGATCCAGGCCTGACTGAACTCAAAACAGAGGGCCCTCATTATGAAACTGTGAGCAACCCAGCCGTTGGGACCTTAGAGCAGAAGGCCCACATTCCCATGGGGTTGGGATCCTGGCAGGAGTGTACTCGCACCACAGGGCGCACATCAGAAACTTTTGGGAGCCCAGGAGTTAGGGTCTGACGCCAGAGGGCCCTCATTACTGAGGGGAGGAGACTCCCAGCAGGCACCAACTCCCAACTGAGGGCCCACGTCGCCACGTTGACGTGTGCCAGCCAGGCAGGAGTGACCTCACAGCAGAGGGCCTACCTCACAGAAGGGTGAGGAACCCAGCCAGGATAAGACTCTCACCAGAGGGCCCACATCACCAAGGGGATCGGAACAAGGCAGGAGTGTCCTCACACCAGTGGGGCCACATTATAGAAAGGTGAGGAACCCAGCACATGTGGCCTAAACCAGAGGACCCACATTTCCAAGGTGCTCCGAGTGAGGCAGGCAGGAGTAGCCTAACAACACAGGGCCCACAGAATAAAAAATGTGAGGAATCCAGCAGTTTGAACCTCCCAGCAGGTGGCCCAGAGCATGGAGTCTATGGGATCCAGGCCACAGTGAACTCACAGCAGAGGGCCCACATCATGAAACTGTGAGCAACCCAGCCAGTGGGACCTCAGAGCAGAAGGCCCACATCCCCATGGGGATGGGAACCTCGCAGGAGTGTCCTCGCACAACTTAGCACGTATCAGAAAATGTGGGAAACCAGCAGTTATGGCCTGGCGCCAGAGGGCCCTCATCACGGAGGAGAGGAGGCTACCAGCAGGCTCCAAATGCCACCAGAGGGCCGACGTTACCAAGGCAATGGGAGCAAGCCAGGCAGGAGTGACCTCACAGCAGAGGGCCCCCCTCACAGAAGGGTGAGTAACCCAGCCAGGATCAGACTCTCACCAGAGGGCCCACATCATTAAGGGGATAGGAACCAGGCAGGAGTGTCCTCACACCAGTGGGGCCACATCATCGAAAGGCGAGGGACCCAGCATACATGGCCTCAAACCAGAGGACACACATCACCAAGAGGCTGGGAGTGAGGCAGGCAGGAGGAGTCTCAAAACAGAGGGTCCATAGAAGAAAAAAGGTGAGGAATCCCGCAGTTGTAACCTCCCAGCAGGTGGCCAGGAGCAGCGAGGCTATGGGATCCAAGCCGGAGAGAACTCACAGCAGAGGGCCCTCATCATGAAACTGAGCAACCCACGGTTGGGACCTCAGAGCAGAAGTCCCACATTCCCATGGGGTTGGGAACCTGGCAGGAGTGTACTCGAACCACAGGGCGCATATCAGAAAATATTGGGAGCCCAGGAGTTAGGGTCTGACGCCAGAGGGCCCTCATTACCGAGGGGAGGAGACACCCAGCAGGCACCAAATCCCACCAGAGAGCCGACGTCGCAAAGGCGGGGTGTGCCAGCCAGGCAGGAGTGACCTCAGAGAAGAGGGCCCACCTCACAGAAGTGTGAGGAACCCAACCAGGATCAGACTCTCACCGGAGGGCCCACATCACCAAGGGGATGGGAACCAGGCAGGAGTGTCTCACACCAGTGGGGCCACATCAGCCAAAGGTGAGGAACCCAGCACATGTGGCCTCAAACCAGAGGACACACATCACCAAGGGGCTAGGAGTGAGGCAGGTGTCTGGTGGGGCACATTTAACTCTAATTTCCCACCAGGAAGTGGAATGAACCAAAGTCTCAGAGTGCCGTGCCGGACCCTGATTACGGCCTGAAGCAAACCTGCGGTTCTGTGGCCAGTTTTCAAGGAAACGAGTTAAGAAAGGAAATCACGGGCACTGTAATTCACAAACCTGCAGTGTTATAAATGACAGTTATTGGCAAAATTATATGGAAGTAAGTCTGCAAAGAGGACTTGAAAACGAGGCAGAATTGCAGGAATCATATTTCAGGAGGTAGATTGGAATTGCATTTAAAGCATGTGAAAAGCGGCAGATCTTTGACAGTGATGCACTTGGACAAAAGTGCGTAAACATTTTTTCCTGAATATATTCAGGAAAAAACACATATGCCCTTTTTGGCCAACCAAGCACTCGAGAAATGGAAATCCGCACTACAATGAAGTCTCATTTCCCATTCGTCAAAAGGGCCATCTGAAAAAAGTGTAAAAACCAGAAACACAGGACAGGCCATGGAGAACAGGGAGCCTTGTTATGCTGATGGGCGGGATGTAAATTGCCAACAGACACTCTGGAGATGTTTATGGTGTATCCTGAAACATCTGAAAAACAAAGCTACAGACCCTAGGGCACTTCCACTTTTGGCCCTATAGCTTAGGAAAATTAAAATCAACAAGACACAGCCAACACCAAATTTAGGGCTGCTGTGTTTACAAGAACCTTGAGTCCAGTACAAATTAAATATCCCAGAAAGAAAAAAATGGATAAAGGAGTTGTGCTACTTACGTACAACGGAATATCACTCAGCAATGAAATCAAAGTCATCAGGCCTGTAGCACCAAATTGAGTGGATTTAAGTATGATGATTCTAAGAGAAATAGGTCACACAGAGAAAGATAATTATCATAAGATATCACTAATAGAGAGAGTGTAAACTTGGCTACACATAAACTGAATTCCAAAACCGAACAGAGTCTCACATTTAGATAAAAACTTATGCTTGCTTAAGGGGAAAGTTGAGTTGGGGTGCTGTATAAAACCAGAGATTGAAATTAGCACACATACCGTTCCATAAGCCAAATATGTAATAGACAAGACCTACTCTTTGCTCAACGAAATAGACTCATCCATGGTGTATCACCTCACACCTGTTAGAATGGGCATCATCAGAAAATCTACAAACAACAAATGCTGGAAAGGGTGTGGAGATAAGGAACCCTCTTCCACTATTGTTGGGAATGTAAATTGATACAGTCACTGTGGAGAACATTATGGAGTTTCTTATAAAACTAAGAATAGAATTACCATATGATACAGCAATCACACTACTGGGCATATACCCAGACAAAACCATAAATCAAAAAGAGACATTCACCGCAATGTTCATTGCATCACTATTTACAATATCCAGGTAATGGAAGCAACCTAAATGCCCACAGACAGACGAATGCATAAAGATGTGGTACATATATAAAATGGAATATTACTAAGCCATAAAAAGGAATGAAATTGGGTCATTTGTAGAGATGTTGATGGATCTAGAGACTGTCATACAGAGTGAAGTAAGTCAGAAAGAGAAAAACAAATCTTGTCTATTAATGCCTATATGTGGAACCTAGAAAAATTTTACAGATGAACCGTTTTGCCAGGCAGAAATAGAGCAACAGATGTAGACAACAAACGTATGGACACCAAGGGGGGAAAGCTGTTGGGGTGTGGTGGTGGGAGGAGTTGAGAGACTGGGATTGGCATGTATACCTTTATATGTATAAAATAGATAACCAAAAAGAACCTGCTGTATAAAAAAATAAAATAAAATTCAAATTACAAAAAGTAAAACAGAAAAAATATTCTTCCCTTCACATACATGTATTTATATGAATAAATTATTTCCATGCTTATATCTGTAAATACAAAAAAGAGGAATAAAATCTACCTTGAACCAAAAACGAAAAAAAAACAGAACCCACCAGTTACACAGAGGAAAACCGTATCAGGGCACTTGCTCCAGTTGTAAACAATTCTGAAGTTGGTCAGTGGTGGGGAATCATCCCCCATTCAGCCAGCAGGCCCCACGCAACAAGCGTCCTCATTGCAAAGCTGGGGGACCATGCCGAGGCATCTGTGAGTAAACGTGGGCTGAGCCCCAGGCCAGCTGCTGCTGAAATGTTCCCACCCTTCCCAGGTAAAACACCTGAATATGTACAAGGACTTGAAAGCCTAGAGGAAGGGCCATGGAGCCACATGAGTGACAGCATGCCAGCCGACTTGGTGCCTGCAGGCCAGCCAGGATGGTCCTGGCCCTGGGTGCTCTTCTGGAAGCTTTCCATTTCCCTGCCTGAGATACCCCTGCTGTCCCGGCCCCCACTGCTTTCTTCCTCACTCACCTCTGCCCAGGGAGAAATTCCAGCGGCAGGTATGGGTGACACATCCTCTTCTTTAGCAGGTGGCATCTTGGCAACTGCTGCAGAAAGTCCAGCAGAGCCCCACTCACACTGGGCCACCCACAAAGCCGTGGCCTCTCACTCCCTCCCACCAGTCCAGCCCCAAGACTGCTGACAGGGCAGAGAAAATGGCGTCAGGCACAGCTGCAGGGGCTCTTGCTGCCTGGAGCGGTGTTTATATTGATCTGAACCCAGGCACACCTGGGGAGGTCTGGCCGGCACGGTCGGGCTTCCCAGGCCAGCCAATAATCACCCCTCAGGGGCTCACAGTTGCAGAAACTGGAACTTGCTGAATCGGCCAGGTCCAAGGAACAGGTGTGGGCTCCTGAGAGTCAGGATAGACAAGGGGCTGCAGCTCTGGCTTGTTTTCTAATTATATTATCTGGCCCATGAGTGGGAGACAACTTCAAGAAAACCCTCTCCTAATGAGAGGAACCCAGGAGTCAGGGAGAGGAGGGGTGGCTGGTGGGTGGAGACAGAGGCCTGGTGCCCCGGGTGCAGTGGAAGTCTCTGGAAGACCAGGTGGAGGGAGGCCACACAGAGTGATGCCCAGGGTCACAGACCTGTCGGAGCTGCTGTTTGTTAGTTCAAGTCCTGCTCTGAGGTGCTCTGTGTCAGATCTGAGTGACAGGTGAGCTGGGAGTGCTCTGCAATGAGGGCGATATGCACGGTTCCTGTGTTCCCAGCCCTGCCATGGTACCTGCAAGGGTAGCTCTGTATCCTGGGAGGGGCCTGACCACGAGAGCCCCATGGGCTGCAGGGGAACCTGCCCAGGGAACCCCATATCCTGGGAGGGGCCTGAACACGAGAGCCCCATGGGCTGGGGTGGGGGTGGGGTACCTGCCCAGGTGAGCTCCATATCCTGGGATTGGCCTGACCTCGAGAGCCCCATGGGCTGCTGGAGTCCTGGTAAAGGATGTCAGGACAGTCAGTGAAGCCACCGAGGATATACCTCCAGTAGTTCCTAAATCCTACACCCTGCTGGTCATTCTACCAACCACCAGGACATGGTATTCTGTATTAGTCTTCAATGATGCCTTCTTTTGTATTCTATTAGTCCCAGAGTCACAAGAAATTTTGGCTTGTGAGTGGCAGGACTCAACATACAACTAAAACAATACTTCCGGGCCGTGTTGCCCCAAGGGTTCAAAAATTCCCACACCATCTTTGGGGAAAGCTCAGCTAAAGAACTAAAAGTTCTACCTCTGGAAAAGGAAACACTCCTTCAATATGCAGACGACATTCTGATCGCCAGCCCTACTAAGGAGACCTCTGAACTACCAAGCCAATAAAGGATACAAGTTGTCCAAGACAAAGCTCAAATATCACAGACTACGGTGACCTGCCTGGGCTTCATTCTCACAGAAGGTCGGAGAAGCCCATCCCAGGAAAGGGAAGAAACAATTTACAGCCTTACCCATTTCTGAACCTAGAAGACAGCTTAGGGGTTCCTGGGGAGGCCAGGGTTTGCTGCTTCTGGATCCCTAACTACAGTCTACTAGCTGGGCCTCTATATGAAACACTGAAAGGAAAAGATGATGATCCTTTTGAATAGAATGCAGAAGTGGCCTTTCAAGAATGGAAAGAGCAGTCAATTCAGACCCTTGCCCTGGAACTCCCTAATTTAGCTAAACCCTTTGACCTTTACATTCCTGGTGAACGGTGAATCGCCATTGGAGTATTAGTGCAAAACCTGGGACCACTTGAGATGGAACAATGCAAGAATGTGATCCAGGTAGGATAAACTGCGGTCACCAAGGGGCTTGGCCCACCGCCACATCTGGCCAAGATACTGGCAGTATCTGAAAACCTGGAAATCAGCAGCCCAAAAGGCCACCTCCCTCCTAAGGGAAAAGGACCCCACGTGGTGATCCTAACACCCAACCATGCCCTGAAGTTGCAGGGTTGGCTCCGTGGGCACACTGACCTTGAGCGAGGAGGCCCTCCAACTCCAACCTCCATAGAGATAACCGGGGCAAAGTGGCACCATGAAGACTCGTGTGAAGGTGTCTGCACGGGCAAATTTAACGCTCATTTCCCACCAGGAAGAGGAATTAACCAAAGGCTCAGCATGCCGTGCCGGAACCAGATTAGGGCCTGAAGCAATCCTGCGGGTTTGCGGCCAGCTCACAAGAAAGCGAGTTGAAGAAAGGAGCTCAGGGACACTGTAATTCACAAACCTGCAGAGTTATAAATGACAGCTATTACCCAAAAATATATTGAAGGAAGGCTGCGAAGAGGACTTGAAAGCGGGGCAGAATTGCAAGAAAACGATTTCAGGGGGTAGACTGGAATTGCATTTAAAGCATAGGAAAAGAGGCAGAACGTCGACAATGATGCACTTGGCCAAAAAGGGCGTATGCGTTTTTTCCTGAATATATTCAGGAAAAAACGCATACGCCCTTTTTGGCCAACCAAGCAAGCATGTTAAAGAAATCTGCACTACAATGAAGTCTCACTGCCCCCCATTCAAAAGGGCCATCTGAAAAAAGTGTAAAATCCAGAAAGGCAGCACAGGCCATGGAGAACAGGGAGCCTTGTTATGCTGATGGGCGGGATGTAAATTGCCAACAGCCACTCTGGAGATGTGTATGGTGTTTCCTCAAAAACCTAAAAAACAAAGCAATGGAGCCTACGGCATTACCACTTATTTTCCTATAGCTTAGGGAAATTAAAATCAAAAACACACAGCCACCGCAAAGTTTCTGTTTACGGGTCTGTTTACAAGAACCTCGTCTACGGTACAAGTTAAATATCCCAGAAAGCGAAAAATGGATAAAGAAGTGTGGTACGTACGTACAAAGGAATATCACTCACTAATGAAATCTATGTCATAAGGCCCGTCGCGGCATAATGAGTGGATTCAGGTACGATGATTCTAAGTGAAATAGGTCACACAGAAAATGAAACATCATAAGATATCACTAATACACGGAATGTAAACTTGGCTACACATGAACTGAATTACAAAACAGAACAGGGTCTCAAATTTAGAAAACCAACTTATGCTTGCTTAAGGGGAAAGGTGAGTTGTGGTGCTGCATAAAACCAGAGATAGAAATTAGCACAGATACCTTTCCATAAACCAAATATGTAATAGTCAAGACCTAGCCCTTGCTCAACGAAATGGACTAAACACCCCATATTCAACGCCTAGGATTACACATGACTAGTAAGAACCTTCAAACCCATGGATTTATATGTCTCCGTAAGAGACTCAAGTGTGTGTACAGCGGCATGAATGCAGCAGAGAAAATCCGATAAAACCCATTATCAAAATGAATTACAAAAACAAACACAATGACAGTGAAATAGAGAGCAATTCTTAAATAATTCATTCAGGGCTTGTGATGCAACCTGGATTTACCACATCTACACCCAGAGCTGAGTGAGACATAAGGCTGGACACTTCGGGCTGATAGCATTGGTGAGGTTCGATGAGCAAATGCAGACCCTTTGAAGTCATACTGCATGGTACCCATTCCATGGGTCCCAACTCTCCAGGTTTAAGGGATACTTCCTTCAGCTAAAACATGCATGGGAAACCCACAGTACAGTGCACTGTGTGACCGGGAAACGTTTTCAAATGCATCTCAGTTTTCGTCCCCTTTTACTCGGGTTCACCATTCCAGACCGTTTACTAACACTCTCCCCACTTGGAGAGTCAGTGCCTTTAACCTCCTGTTTGGCACAGTTTGCAATTTCTGCGCAAGATGAACAGGAATAGGGAGAACCAATGAGAGACTAGCTGTAGGTGTCTGGACAGGCAAATGGAACGCTCATTTCCCACCAGGAAGAGGAATTAACCAAAGGCTCAGCATGCCGTGCCGGAACCAGATTAGGGCCTGAAGCATTCCTGCGGGTTTGCGGCCAGCTCACAAGAAAGCGAGTTGAAGAAAGGAGCTCAGGGGCACTGTAATTCACAAACCTGCAGAGTTATAAATGACAGCTATCGTCCAAAAATATATTGAAGGAAGGCTGCGAAGAGGACTGGAAAGCGGGGCAGAATTGCAGGAAAACGAGTTCAGGGGGTAGACTGGAATTGCATTTAAAGCATAGGAAAAGAGGCAGAACGTCGACAATGATGCACTTGGCCAAAAAGGGCGTATGCGTTTTTTCCTGAATATATTCAGGAAAAAACGCATACGCTCTTTTTGGCCAACCAAGCCAGCATGTTAAAGAAATCTGCACTACAAAGAAGTCTCACTGCCCCCAGGTCAAAAGGGCCATCTGAAAAAAGTGTAAAATCCAGAAAGACAGCACAGGCCATGGAGAACAGGGAGCCTTGTTATGCTGATGGGCGGGATGTAAATTGCCAGCAGCCACTCTGGAGAAGTGTATGGTGTTTCCTGAAACACCTAAGAAACAAAGCTACGGAGACTACGGCACTTCCACTTATGGTCTTATAGATCACGGAAATTAAAATCAAAAACAGACAGCCACCCCAAAGTTTCAGACGGCTCTGTTTACAGGAACCTCGTCTACGGTACAAGTTAAATATCCCAGAATGTGAAAAATGGATAAAAAAGTTGTGGTACACACATTCAATGGATTATCACTCAGCAATGAAATCTATGTCATCAGGCCCATCATGGCATAATGAGTGGATTCAGGTACGATGATTCTAAGTGAAATAAGTCACACAGAAAATGAAACATCATAAGATATCACTAATACACGGAATGTAAACTTGGCTACACATGAACTGAATTACAAAACAGAACAGGGTCTCAAATTTAGAAAACCACCTTATGCTTGCTTAAGGGGAAAAGTGAGTTGGGGTGCTGCATAAAACCAGAGATAGAAATTAGCACAGATACCTTTCCAAAAGCCAAATATGTAATAGTCAAGACCGAGCCCTTGCTCAACGAAATGGACTGAACACCCCATATTCAACGCCTAGGAATACACCTGACTAGTAAGTATCTTCAAACCCATGGATTTATATGTCTCCATAAGAGACTCAAGTGTGTGTACAGCGGCATGAATGCAGCAGAGAAAATCCGATAAATCCCATTATCAAAATGAATTACAAAAACAAACACAATGACAGTGAAATAGAGAGCAATTCTTAAATAATTCATTCAGGGCTTGTGATGCAATCTGGATTTACCACATCTACAACCAGAGCTGAGTGAGACATAAGGCTGTACACTTCGGCCTGATAGCATTGGTGAGGTTCGTTGAGAAAATGCAGGCCCTTTGAAGTCATACTGCATGGTACCCATTCCATGGGTCCCAACTCTCCAGGTTTAAGGGATTCTTCCTTCAGCTAAAACATGCATGGGAAACCCACAGTATGGTGCACCGTGTGACCGGGAAACCTTTTCAAATGCATCACAGTTTTCGTCCCCTTTTACTCGGGTTCACGATTGAAGACCCTTTACTAATACTCTCCCCACTTAGAGAGTCAGTGCCTTTAACCTCCTGTTTGGCACAGTTTGCAATTTCTGCGCAAGATGAACAAGAATAGGGAGAACCAATGAGAGACTAGCTCTAGGTGTCTGCACGTTCAAATATAACACTCATTTCCCACCAGGAAGAGGAATTTACCAAAGGATCAGCATGCTGTGCCGGAACCAGATTAGGGCATGAAGCAATCCTGCGGGTATGCGGCCAGCTCACAAGAAAGCGAGTAGAAGAAAGGAGCTCAGGCGCACTGTCATTCACAAACCTGCAGAGTTATAAATGTCAGCTATTGTCCAAAAATGTATTGAAGTAAGGCTGCGTAGAGGACTTGAAAGCGGGGCAGAATTGCAGGAAAACGAGTTCAGGGGCAGACTGGAATTGCATTTAAAGCATAAGGAAAGAGACAGAAAGTCGACAATGATGCACTTGGTCAAAAAGGGCGTATGCGTTTTTTCCTGAATATATTCAAGAAAAAACACATACGCCCTTTTTGGCCAAACAAGCAAGCCTGTAAAGAAATATGCATTACAATGAAGTCTCACTGCCCCCCTGTCAAAAGGGACATCTGAAAAAAGTGAAAAATCCAGAAAGGCAGGACAGGCCATGGAGAACAGGGAGCCTTGTTATGCTGATGGGCGGGATGTAACTTGCCAACAGCCACTCTGGAGAAGTGTATGGTGTTTCCTCAAACACCTAAAAAACTAAGCAACGGAGCCTACGGCACTTCAACTTATGGTTCTATAGCTTAGGGAAATTAAAATCAAAAAGACACAGCCACCCATAAATTTTGGACGGCTCTGCTTACAAGAACCTCATTTACGGTACAAGTGAAATATCCCAGAAAGCAAAAAATGGATAAAGAAGTTGTTGTACGTACGTACAATGGAATATCACTCAGCAATGAAATCTATGTCATGAGGCCCGTCGCGGCATAATGAGTGGATTCAGGTACGATCATTCTAAGTTAACTAAGTCACACAGAAAAAGAAACACCATAAGATATCTCAAATACACGGAATGCAAACATGGCTGCACATGAACTCAATTACAAAACAGAAAAGGGTCTCAAATTTAGAAAACCAACTTATGCTTGCTTAAGGGGAAAGGTGAGTTGTGGTCCTGCATAAAACCAGAGATTGAAATTAGCACAGATACCTTTCCATAAGCAAATATGTAATAGTCAGGACCTACTCCTTGCTCCACGAAATGGACTCAACACCCCATATTCAATGCCTAGGAATATACCTGACTAGTAAGAATCTGAAAACCCATGGATTTATATGTCTCCATAAGAGAATCAAGCATGTGTACGGCAGCATAAACGCAGCAGTGAAAATCCGATAAATCCCATTATCAAAATAAATTACAAAAACAAAACACAATGACAGTGAAATAGAGAGCAATTCTTAAATAATTCATTCAGGGCTTGTGATGCAACGTGGATTTACCACATCTACACCCCGAGCTGAGTGAGACATAAGCCTGGACACTTCGGGCTGATAGCATTGGTGACGTTCGGTGAGCAAAGGCAACCCTTTGAAGTCATACTGCGTGGTACCCATTCCATGGGTCCCAACTCTCCAGGTTTAAGGGATTCTTCCTTCAGGTAAAACATGCATGGGCAACCCAGAATATGGTCCACCGTGTGACTGGGAAAACTTTTTAAATGCGTCTCAGTTTTCTTCCCCTCGTACTCGGTTTTACCATTCCAGACGCTTTACTAACACTCTCCCCACTTGGAGAGTCAGTGCCTTTAACCTCCTGTTTGGCACAGTTTGGAATTTCTGCGCAAGATGAACAGGAATAGGGAGAACCAATGAGAGACTAGCTGTAGGTGTCTGGACGGGCAAATGGAACGCTCATTTCCCACCAGGAAGAGGAATTAGCCAAAGGCACAGCATGCCGTGTCGGAACCAGATTAGGACCTGAAGCAATCCTGCGGTTTTGCGGCCAGCTCACAAGAAAGCGAGTTGAAGAAAGGAGCTCAGGGGCACTGTAATTCACAAACCTGCAGAGTTATAAATGACAGCTATCGTCCAAAAATATATTGAAGTAAGGCTGCAAAGAGGACTTGAACGCGGGGCAGAATTCCAGGAATACGATTTCAGGAGGTAGACGGGAAGTCCTCTGAAAGTATAGGAGAAGAGGCAGAACCTCGACAATGATGCACTTGGTCAAAAAGGGCATATGCGTTTCTTCCAGGGCCCTTATTAAAGAGGGTAGGAGGCTCCCAGCATGCTTCAGTGGCCAACAGAGGGCCTACGTCGCCAAGGCGACATGAGCCATCCAGGCAGGAGTGACCTCACATCAGAGGGCCCACCTCACAGAAGGGTAAGGAACCCAGTCAAGATCAGACTCTCACCAGAGTGCCCACATAAGCAAGGGCCTGGGAACCAGGCGGGAGTGTCCTCACACCCGTGGGGCCACATCATCGAAAGTTGAGGTACCCAGCACATGTGGCCTCAAACCAGAGGACCCACATCACCATGGGTCTCGGAGCGAGGCAGGCAGGATTAACCTCAAAACACATGGCCCATTGTATAAAAAAGGTGAGGAATCCAGCAGTTGGAACATCCCAGCAGGCGGCCCAGAGCACCGAGGCTATGGGATCCAGGCAGTGATGAACTCACAACAGAGGGCCCTCATCGTGATACTGTAAGCAACCCAGCCGTTGTAACCTCAGAGCACAAGGCCCACATCCCCATGGGGAAGGGAACCAAGCAGGAGTGTCATCGCACCAGTGGGCACACATCAGAAAAGGTGGGGAGCCCAGCAGTTAGGGCCGGACGCCAGAGGGCCCTCATCACTGAGGAGAGGAGGCTCCCAGCAAGCTCCAACTGCTACCAGAAGGCCGACGTCGCCAATGCAGGGTGTGCCAGCCAGGCAGGAGTGACCTCAGAGCAGAGGGCCAACCACACAAAAGTGTGAGGAACCCAAAGAGGATCAGACTCTCACCGGAGGGCCCACATCACCAAGGGAATGGAAACCAGGCAGGAGTGTTCTCACACCAGTGTGGTCACATCACCGAAATGTGACGGACCCAGCACACGTGGCCTCAAACTACAGGACACACATCACCAAGGGGCTGGGAGTGAGGCAGGCAGGAGGAGCTTCCAAACAGAGGGCCCATACCGTAAAAAAGGTGAGGGATCCCGCTGTTGGAACCTCCCAGCAGGTGGCCAGGAGCAGCGAGGCTATGGGATCCAGGCCTGACTGAACTCAAAACAGAGGGCCCTCATTATGAAACTGTGAGCAACCCAGCCGTTGGGACCTTAGAGCAGAAGGCCCACATTCCCATGGGGTTGGGATCCTGGCAGGAGTGTACTCGCACCACAGGGCGCACATCAGAAACTTTTGGGAGCCCAGGAGTTAGGGTCTGACGCCAGAGGGCCCTCATTACTGAGGGGAGGAGACTCCCAGCAGGCACCAACTCCCCACTGAGGGCCCACGTCGCCACGTTGACGTGTGCCAGCCAGGCAGGAGTGACCTCACAGCAGAGGGCCTACCTCACAGAAGGGTGAGGAACCCAGCCAGGATAAGACTCTCACCAGAGGGCCCACATCACCAAGGGGATCGGAACAAGGCAGGAGTGTCCTCACACCAGTGGGGCCACATTATAGAAAGGTGAGGAACCCAGCACATGTGGCCTAAACCAGAGGACCCACATTTCCAAGGTGCTCCGAGTGAGGCAGGCAGGAGTAGCCTAACAACACAGGGCCCACAGAATAAAAAATGTGAGGAATCCAGCAGTTTGAACCTCCAAGCAGGTGGCCCAGAGCATGGAGTCTATGGGATCCAGGCCACAGTGAACTCACAGCAGAGGGCCCACATCATGAAACTGTGAGCAACCCAGCCAGTGGGACCTCAGAGCAGAAGGCCCACATCCCCATGGGGATGGGAACCTCGCAGGAGTGTCCTCGCACAACTTAGCACGTATCAGAAAATGTGGGAAACCAGCAGTTATGGCCTGGCGCCAGAGGGCCCTCATCACGGAGGAGAGGAGGCTACCAGCAGGCTCCAAATGCCACCAGAAGGCCGACGTTACCAAGGCAATGGGAGCAAGCCAGGCAGGAGTTACCTCACAGCAGAGGGCCCACCTCACAGAAGTGTGAGGAGCCCAAACAGGATCAGACTCTAACCAGAGCGCCCACATCACCAAGGGGATGGAAACCAGGCAGGAGTGTCCTCACACCAGTGGGGCCACATCAGCGAAAGGTGAGGAACACAGCACATGTGGCCTCAAACAAGGGGACACACATCACGAAAGGGCTGGGAGTGAGGCATGCAGGAGGAGACTCACAACAGAGCGCCCATAGAATAAAAAAGGTGAGGAACCCCGCAGTTGGAAGCTCCAAGCAGGTGGCCCAGAGCACCGAGGCTATGGGATCCATGCCGGAGTGAATTCACAGCAGAGGGCCCACATTCTGACACTGTGAGCAACCCAGCCGTTGGGACCTCAGGGCAGAAAGCCCACATCCCCATGGGGATGGGACCCTGGCTGGAGTGTATTCGCACGACAGGGCGCACATCAGAAAATTTTGGGAGCGCATGAGTTAGGGCCTGACGCCAGAGGCCCCTCATTACCGAGGGGAGGAGACTCCCAGCAGGCACCAACTCCCAACTGAGGGCCCACATCGCCAAGGTGACGTGTGCCAGCCAGGCAGGAGTGACCTCACAGCAGAGGGCCCACCTCCCAGAAGTGTGAGGAATCCAGACAGGATCAGACTCTCACCAGAGGGCCCCCATCACCAAGGGGATGGGAACCAGGCAGGAGTGTCCTCACACCAGTGGGGCCACATCAATAAAGGTGAGGAAACCGGTACATGTGGCCTTAAACCAGAGGACCTACATCACAAATGGGCTGGGAGTGAGTCAGGAAGTAGGAGCATGAAAACACAGGACACAAAGAATAAAAAAGGTAAGGAATCCAGCAGTAGGAACCTCCCAGCAGGCCGCTCAGAGCACAGAGGCTATGGGATCTAGGCCTGGGTGAACTAACACCAGAGAGCCAACATCATGAAACGGTGAACAACACAGGTGTTGGGACCTTAGAGCAGAAGGCCCACATGCCCATGGGGATGGGAACCTCGCAGGAGTGTCCTCGCACCACTTAGCACGTATCAGAAAATGTGGGTACCCAGCAGTTAGGGCCTGAGGCAAGAGGGCCCCCATCACCGAGGGGAGGTTCCCAGCAGGCTCCAACTGCCACAAGAGGGCCGATGTTGCCCAGGAGGGGTGTGCCAGCCAGGCAGGAGTGACCTCACAGCAGAGGGCCAACCACACAAAAGTGTGTGGAACCCAAAGAGGATCAGACTCTCACCAGAGGGCCCACATCACCAAGGGCATCAGAACCAGGCAGGACTGTCTTCACACCAGGGTGACCACATCATAGAAAGGTGAGGAACCCAGCACATGTGGCCTAAACCAGAGGATCCAGATCTCCAAGGGGTTCGGAGTGAGGCAGGCATGAGTAGCCTCACAACACAGGGCGAATAGAATAAAAAAGCTGAGGAATCCTGCAGTGGGAACCTCACAGCAGGCGGCCCAGAGCACCGAGTCTATGCGATCCAGGCCACAGTGAACTCACAGCAGAGGGCCCACATCATGAAACTGTGAGCAACCCAGCCGTTTGGACCTCAGAGCAGAAGGCCCACATCACCATGGGGTTGGGAACATGGCACGAGTGTCCTCGCACAACTTAGCACGTATCAGAAAATGTGGGTACCCAGCAGTTAGGGCCTGACGTCAGAGGGCCCTCATCACTGAGGGGAGGAGGCTCCCAGTAGGCTCCAACTGCCACAAGAGGGCCGACATTGCCAAGGCGGGGTGTGCCAGCCAGGCAGGAGTGACCTCACAGCAGAGGGCCCACCTCACAGAAGTGGGAGGAACCCAGCCAGGATCAGACTCTCACCAGAGGGCCCACATCACCAAGGGGATAGGAACCAGGCAGGAGTGTCCTCACACCAGTGGGGCCACATCATCGAAAGGTGAGGGACCCAGCACACGTGGCCTCAAACCAAAGGACACACATCACCAAGGGGCTGGGAGTGAGGCAGGCAGGAGGAGTCTCAAAACAGAGGGCCCATAGAAGGAAAAAGGTGAGGAATCCCGCAGTTGGAACTTCCCCGCAGGTGGCCAGGAGCAGCGAGGCTATGGGATCCATGCTGGAGTGAACTCACACCAGAGGGCCCTCATCAAGAAACTGAGCAACCCACGGTTGGGACCTCAGAGCAGAAGGCCCACAATCCCATGGGGTTGGGAACCTGGCAGGAGTGTACTAGCACCACAGGGCGCACAACAGAAAATTTTGGGAGCCCAGGAGTTAGGGTCTGACGCCAGAGGGCCCTCATTACCGAGGGGAGGAGACTCCCAGCAGGCACCAACTCCCAACTGAGGGCCCACGTCGCCAAGGTGACGTGGGCCAGCCAGGCAGGAGTGACCTCACAGCAGAGGGCCTACCTCACAGAAGGGTGAGGAACCCAGCCAGGATAAGACTCTCACCAGAGGGCCCACATCACCAAGGGGATCGGAACAAGGCAGGAGTGTCCTCACACCAGTGGGACCACATCAGCGAAAGGTGAGGAACACAGCACATGTGGCCTCAAACAAGGGGACGCACATCACGAAATGGCTGGGAGTGAGGCATGCAGGAGGAGACTCAGAACAGAGGGCCCATAGAATAAAAAAGGTGAGGAACCCCACAGTTGGAAGCTCCAAGCAGGTGGCCCAGAGCACCGAGGTTATGGGATCCATGCCGGAGTGAACTCAGAGCAGAGGGCCCACATTCTGACACTGTGAGCAACCCAGCCTTTGGGACAACAGAGCAGAAAGCTCACAGCCCCTAGGGAAGGGACCCTGGCTGGAGTGTACTCGCACGACAGGGCGCACATCAGAAAATTTTGGGAGCCCATGAGTTAGGGCCTGACGCCAGAGGGCCCTCATTACCGAGGGGAGGAGACTCCCAGCAGACACCAACTCCCAACTGAGGGCCCACATCGCCAACGTGACGTGTGCCAGCCAGGCAGGAGTGACCTCACAGCAGAGGGCCCACCTCCCAGAAGTGTGAGGAATCCAGACAGGATCAGACTCTCACCAGAGGGCCCCCATCACCAAGGGGATGGGAACCAGGCAGGAGTGTCCTCACACCAGTGGGGCCACATCAATAAAGGTGAGGAAACCGGTACATGTGGCCTTAAACCAGAGGACCTACATCACAAAGGGGCTGGGAGTGAGTCAGGAAGTAGGAGCATAAAAACACAGGACCCAAAGAATAAAAAAGGTAAGGAATCCAGCAGTAGGAACCTCCCAGCAGTCGGCTCAGAGCACAGAGTCTATGGGATCTAGGCCTGAGTGAACTAACACCAGAGAGACAACATCATGAAACGGTGAAGAACACACGTGTTGGGAACTTAGAGCAGAAGGCCCACATGCCCATGGTCATGGGAACCTCGCAGGAGTGTCCTCGCACCACTTAGCACGTATCAGAAAATGTGGGTACCCAGCAGTTAGGGCCTGACGCTAGAGGGCCCCCATCACCGAGGGGAGGAGGCTCCCAGCAGGCTCCAAGTGCCACAAGAGGGCCGATGTTGCCCAGGTGGTGTGTGCCAGCCAGGCAGGAGTGACCTCACAGCAGAGGGCCCACCTCACAGAAGGGTGAGGAACCCAGCCAGGATCAGACTCTCACCAGAGGGCCCACATCATCAAGGGGATAGGAAGCAGGCAGGAGTGTCCTCACACCAGTGGGGCCACATCATCGAAAGGTGAGGGACCCAGCACACGTGGCCTCACACCAGAGGACACACATCACCAAGGGACTGGGAGTGAGGCAGGCAGGAGGAGTCTCAAAACAGAGGGTCCATAGAAGAAAAAAGGTGAGGAATCCCGCAGTTGGAACCTCCCAGCAGGTGGCCAGGAGCAGTGAGGCTATGGGATCCAGGCCGGAGAGAACTCACAGCAGAGGGCCCTCATCATGAAACTGAGCAACCCACGGTTGGGACCTCAGAGCAGAAGGCCCACATTCCCATGGGGTTGGGAACCTGGCAGGAGTGTACTCGAACCACAGGGCGCATATCAGAAAATATTGGGAGCCCAGGAATTAGGGCCTGACGCCAGAGGGCCCTCATTACCGAGGGCAGGAGACACCCAGCAGGCACCAAATCCCATCAGAGGGCCGACTTCGCCAAGGCGGGGTGTGCCAGCCAGGCAGGAGTGACGTCAGAGAAGAGGGCCCACCTCACAGAAGTGTGAAGAACCCAACCAGGATCAGACTCTCACCGGATGGCCCACATCACCAAGGGGATGGGAACCAGGCAGGAGTGTCCTCACACCAGTGGGGCCACATCAGCCAAAGGTGAGGAACCCAGCACATGTGGCCTCAAACCACAGGACACACATCACCAAGGGGCTGGGAGTGAGGCAGGTGTCCGGAGGGGCACATTTAACTCTAATTTCCCACCAGGAAGAGGAATTAACCAAAGGCTCAGAGTGCCGTGCCAGACCCTGATTATGGCCTAAAGCAAACCTGCGGTTCTGTGGCCAGCTTTCAAGGAAACGAGTTAAGAAAGGAAATCACGGGCACTGTAATTCACAAACCTGCAGAGTTATAAATGACAGCTATTGGCAAAAATATACTGAAGTAAGTCTGCAAAGAGGACTTGAAAACGAGGCAGAATTGCAGGAATCATATTTCAGGAGGTAGATTGGAATTGCATTTAAAGCATGTGAAAAGCGGCAGATCTTTGACAGTGATGCACTTGGACAAAAGTGCGTAAACATTTTTTCCTGAATATATTCAGGAAAAAACACATATGCCCTTTTTGGCCAACCAAGAACTCGAGCAATGGAAATCCGCACTACAATGAAGTCTCATTTCCCATTCGTCAAAAGGGCCATCTGAAAAAAGTGTAAAAACCAGAAACACAGGACAGGCCATGGAGAACAGGGAGCCTTGTTATGCTGATGGGCGGGATGTAAATTGCCAACAGACACTCTGGAGATGTTTATGGTGTATCCTGAAACATCTGAAAAACAAAGCTACAGACCCTAGGGCACTTCCACTTTTGGCCCTATAGCTTAGGAAAATTAAAATCAACAAGACACAGCCAACACAAAATTTAGGGCTGCTGTGTTTACAAGAACCTTGAGTCCAGTACAAATTAAATATCCCAGAAAGAAAAATATGGATAAAGGAGTTGTGCTACTTACGTACAATGGAATATCACTCAGCAATGAAATCAATGTCATCAGGCCTGTAGCAGCAAATTGAGTGGATTTAAGTATGATGATTCTAAGAGAAATATGTCACACAGAGAAAGATAATTATCATAAGATATCACTAATAGAGAGAGTGTAAACTTGGCTACACATAAACTGAATTCCAAAACCGAACAGAGTCTCACATTTAGATAAAAACTTATGCTTGCTTAAGGGGAAAGTTGAGTTGCGGTGCTGTATAAAACCAGAGATTGAAATTAGCACACATACCGTTCCATAAGCCAAATATGTAATAGACAAGACCTACTCTTTGCTCAACGAAATAGACTCATCCATGGTGTATCACCTCACACCTGTTAGAATGGGCATCATCAGAAAATCTACAAACAACAAATGCTGGAAAGGGTGTGGAGATAAGGAACCCTCTTCCGTTATTGTTGGGAATGAAATTGATACAGTCACTGTGGAGAACGTTATGGAGTTTCTTATAAAACTAAGAATAGAATTACCATATGATACAGCAGTCCCACTACTGGGCATATACCCAGACAAAACCATAAATCAAAAAGAGACATTCACCGCAATGTTCATTGCATCACTATTTACAATATCCAGGTAATGGAAGCAAACTAAATGCCCACAGACAGACGAATGCATAAAGACGTGGTACATATATAAAATGGAATATTACTAAGCCATAAAAAGGAATGAAATTGGGTCATTTGTAGAGACGTTGATGGATCTAGAGACTGTCATACAGAGTGAAGTAAGTCAGAAAGAGAAAAAGAAATCTTGTCTATTAATGCTTATATGTGGAACCTAGACAAATTGTACAGATGAACCGTTTTGCAAGGCAGAAATAGAGCAACAGATGTAGACAACAAACGTATGGACACCAAGGGGGGAAAGCTGTTGGGGGGTGGTGGTGGGAGGAGTTGAGAGATTGGGATTGGCATGTATACATTTATATGTATAAAAGAGATAACCAAAAAGAACCTGCTGTATAAAAAAATAAAATATAATTCAAATTACAAAAAGTAAAACAGAAAAAATATTCTTCCCTTCACATACATGTATTTATATGAATGAATTACTTCCATGCTTATATCTGTAAATACAAAAAAGAGGAATAAAATCTACCTTGAACCAAAAAAGAAAAAAAGAAAAAAAAACAGAACCCACCAGCTACATAGAGGAAAACCGTATCAGGGCACTTGCTCCAGTTGTAAACAATTCTGAAGTTGGTCAGTGGTGGGGAATCATCTCCCATTCAGCCAGCAGGCCCCACGCAACAAGCGTCCTCATTGCAAAGCTGGGGGACCGTGCCGAGGCATCTGTGAGTAAACGTGGGCTGAGCCCCAGGCCAGCTGCTGCTGAAATGTTCCCACCCTTCCCAGGTAAAACACGCTGAATATGTACAAGGACTTGAAAGCCTAGAGGAAGGGCCATGGAGCCACATGAGCGACGGCATGCCAGCCGACTTGGTGCCTGCAGGCCAGCCAGGATGGTCCTAGCCCTGGGTGCTCTTCTGGAAGCTTTCCATTTCCCTGCCTGAGATACCCCTGCTGTCCCGGCCCCCACTGCTTTCTTCCTCACTCACCTCTGCCCAGGGAGAAATTCCAGCGGCAGGTATGGGTGACACATCCTCTTCTTTAGCAGGTGGCATCTTGGCAACTGCTGCAGAAAGTCCAGCAGAGCCCCACTCACACTGGGCCACCCACAAAGCCGTGGCCTCTCACTCCCTCCCACCAGTCCAGCCCCAAGACTGCTGACAGGGCAGAGAAAATGGCGTCAGGCACAGCTGCAGGGGCTCTTGCTGCCTGGAGCGGTGTTTATATTGATCTGAACCCAAGCACACCTGGGGAGGGCTGGCCGGCACGGTCGGGCTTCCCAGGCCAGCCAATAATCACCCCTCAGGGGCTCACAGTTGCAGAAACTGGAACTTGCTGAATCGGCCAGGTCCAAGGAACAGGTGTGGGCTCCTGAGAGTCAGGATAGACAAGGGGCTGCAGCTCTGGCTTGTTTTCTAATTATATTATCTGGCCCATGAGTGGGAGACAAATTCAAGAAAACACTCTCCTAATGAGAGGAACCCAGGAGTCAGGGAGAGGAGGGGTGGCTGGTGGGTGGAGACAGAGGCCTGGTGCCCCGGGTGCAGTGGAAGTCTCTGGAAGACCAGGTGGAGGGAGGCCACACAGAGTGATGCCCAGGGTCACAGACCTGTCGGAGCTGCTGTTTGTTAGTTCAAGTCCTGCTCTGAGGTGCTCTGTGTCAGATCTGAGTGACAGGTGAGCAGGGAGTGCTCTGCAATGAGGGCGATATGCACGGTTCCTGTGTTCCCAGCCCTGCCATGGTACCTGCAAGGGTAGCTCTGTATCCTGGGAGGGGCCTGACCATGAGAGCCCCATGGGCTGCAGGGGGACCTGCCCAGGGAACCCCATACCCTGGGAGGGTCCTGAACACGAGAGCCCCGTGGGCTGGGGTGGGGTACCTGCACAGGTGAGCTCCATATCCTGGGATTGGCCTGACCTCGAGAGCCCCATGGGCTGCTGGAGTCCTGGTAAAGAATGTCAGGACAGTCAGTGAAGCCACCAAGGATATACCTCCAGTAGTTCCTAAACCCTACACCCTGCTGGTCATTCTACCAACCACCAGGACATGGTATTCTGTATTAGTCTTCAATGATGCCTTCTTTTGTATTCTATTAGTCCCAGAGTCACAAGAAATTTTGGCTTGTGAGTGGCAGGACTCAACATACAACTAAAACAATACTTCCGGGCCGTGTTGCCCCAAAGGTTCAAAAATTCCCACACCATCTTTGGGGAAAGCTCAGCTAAAGACCTAAAAGTTCTACCTCTGGAAAAGGAAACACTCCTTCAATATGCAGACGACATTCTGATCGCCAGCCCTACTAAGGAGACCTCTGAACTACGAAGCCAATAAAGGATACAAGTTGTCCAAGAAAAAGCTCAAATATCACAGACTACGGTGACCTGCCTGGGCTTCATTCTCACAGAAGGTCGGAGAAGCCCATCCCAGGAAAGGGAAGAAACAATTTACAGCCTTACCCATTTCTAAAACTAGAAGACAGCTTAGGGGTTCCTGGGGAAGCCAGGGTTTGCTGCTTCTGGATCCCTAACTACAGTCTACTAGCTCGGCCTCTATATGAAACACTGAAAGGAAAAGGTGATGATCCTTTTGAATAGAATGCAGAAGTGGCCTTTCAAGAATGGAAAGAGCAGTCAATTCAGACCCTTGCCCTGGAACTCCCTAATTTAGCTAAACCCTTTGACCTTTACATTCCTGGTGAACGGTGAATCGCCATTGGAGTATTAGTGCAAAACCTGGGACCACTTGAAATGGAACAATGCAAGAATGCGATCCAGGTAGGATAAACTACGGTCACCAAGGGGCTTGGCCCACCGCCACATCTGGCCAAGATACTGGCAGTATCTGAAAACCTGGAAATCAGCAGCCCAAAAGGCCACCTCCCTCCTAAGGGAAAAGGAACCCTCGTGGTGATCCTAACCCCCAACCATGCCCTGAAGTTGCAGGGTTGGCTCCGTGGGCACACTGATTTTGAGTGAGGAGGCCCTCCAACTCCAAACTCCATAGAGATAACCGGGGCAAAGGGGCACCATGACGACTCATGTGAAGGTGTCTGCACGTGCAAATGTAACGCTCATTTCCCACCAGGAAGAGGAATTAACCAAAGGCTCAGCATGCCGTGCCGGAACCAGATTAGGGCCTGAAGCAATCCTGCGGGTTTGCGGCCAGCTCACAAGAAAGCGAGTTGAAGAAAGGATCTCAGGGACACTGTAATTCACAAACCTGCAGAGTTATAAATGACAGCTATCACCCAAAAATATATTGAAGGAAGGCTGCGAAGAGGACTTGAAAGCGGGGCAGAATTGCAAGAAAACGATTTCAGGGGGTAGACTGGAATTGCATTTAAAGCATAGGAAAAGAGGCAGAACGTCGACAATGATGCACTTGGCCAAAAAGGGCGTATGCGTTTTTTCCTGAATATATTCAGGAAAAAACGCATACGCCCTTTTTGGCCAACCAAGCAAGCATGTTAAAGAAATCTGCACTACAATGAAGTCTCACTGCCCCCCGTTCAAAAGGGCCATCTGAAAAAAGTGTAAAATCCAGAAAGGCAGCACAGGCCATGGAGAACAGGGAGCCTTGTTATGCTGATGGGCGGGATGTAAATTGCCAACAGCCACTCTGGAGATGTGTATGGTGTTTCCTCAAAAACCTAAAAAACAAAGCAACGGAGCCTACGGCATTACCACTTATTTTCCTATAGCTTAGGGAAATTAAAATCAAAAACACACAGCCACCGCAAAGTTTGTGTTTACGGCTCTGTTTACAAGAACCTCGTCTACGGTACAAGTTAAATATCCCAGAAAGCGAAAAATGGATAAAGAAGTGTGGTACGTACGTACAAAGGAATATCACTCACCAATGAAATCTATGTCATCAGGCCCGTCGCGGCATAATGAGTGGATTCAGGTACGATGATTCTAAGTGAAATAAGTCACACAGAAAATGAAACATCATAAGATATCACTAATACACGGAATGTAAACTTGGCTACACATGAACTGAATTACAAAACAGAACAGGGTCTCAAATTTAGAAAACCAACTTATGCTTGCTGAAGGGGAAAGGTGAGTTGTGGTGCTGCATAAAATCAGAGATAGAAATTAGCACAGATACCTTTCCATAAGCCAAATATGTAATAGTCAAGACCTAGCCCTTGCTCAACGAAATGGACTAAACACCCCATATTCAACGCCTAGGATTACACATGACTAGTAAGAATCTTCAAACCCATGGATTTATATGTCTCCGTAAGAGACTCAAGTGTGTGTACAGCGGCATGAATGCAGCAGAGAAAATCCGATAAAACCCATTATCAAAATGAATTACAAAAACAAACACAATGACAGTGAAATAGAGAGCAATTCTTAAATAATTCATTCAGGGCTTGTGATGCAACCTGGATTTACCACATCTACACCCAGAGCTGAGTGAGACATAAGGCTGGACACTTCGGGCTGATAGCATTGGTGAGGTTCGATGAGCAAATGCAGACCCTTTGAAGTCATACTGCATGGTACCCATTCCATGGGTCCCAACTCTCCAGGTTTAAGGGATTCTTCCTTCAGCTAAAACATGCATGGGAAACCCACAGTACAGTGCACTGTGTGACCGGGAAACGTTTTCAAATGCATCTCAGTTTTCGTCCCCTTTTACTCGGGTTCACCATTCCAGACCGTTTACTAACACTCTCCCCACTTGGAAAGTCAGTGCCTTTAACCTCCTGTTTGGCACAGTTTGCAATTTCTGCGCAAGATGAACAGGAATAGGGAGAACCAATGAGAGACTAGCTGTAGGTGTCTGGACGGGCAAATGGAACGCTCATTTCCCACCAGGAAGAGGAATTAACCAAAGGCTCAGCATGCCGTGCCGGAACCAGATTAGGGCCTGAAGCATTCCTGCGGGTTTGCGGCCAGCTCACAAGAAAGCGAGTTGAAGAAAGGAGCTCAGGGGCACTGTAATTCACAAACCTGCAGAGTTATAAATGACAGCTATCGTCCAAAAATATATTGAAGGAAGGCTGCGAAGAGGACTGGAAAGCGGGGCAGAATTGCAGGAAAACGATTTCAGGGGGTAGACTGGAATTGCATTTAAAGCATACGAAAAGAGGCAGAACGTCGACAATGATGCACTTGGCCAAAAAGGGCGTATGCGTTTTTTCCTGAATATATTCAGGAAAAAACGCATACGCTCTTTTTGGCCAAACAAGCCAGCATGTTAAAGAAATCTGCACTACAAAGAAGTCTCACTGCCCCCAGGTCAAAAGGGCCATCTGAAAAAAGTGTAAAATCCAGAAAGACAGCACAGGCCATGGAGAACAGGGAGCCTTGTTATGCTGACGGGCGGGATGTAAATTGCCAACAGCCACTCTGGAGAAGTGTATGGTGTTTCCTGAAACACCTAAGAAACAAAGCAACGGAGACTACGGCACTTCCACTTATGGTCTTATAGATCACGGAAATTAAAATCAAAAACACACAGCCACCCCAAAGTTTCAGACGGCTCTGTTTACAGGAATCTCGTCTACGGTACAAGTTAAATATCCCAGAATGTGAAAAATGGATAAAGAAGTTGTGGTACACACATTCAATGGAATATCACTCAGCAATGAAATCTATGTCATCAGGCCCATCGTGGCATAATGAGTGGATTCAGGTACGATGATTCTAAGTGAAATAAGTCACACAGAAAATGAAACATCATAAGATATCACTAATACACGGAATGTAAACTTGGCTACACATGAACTGAATTACAAAACAGAACAGGGTCTCAAATTTAGAAAACCACCTTATGCTTGCTTAAGGGGAAAAGTGAGTTGGGGTGCTGCATAAAACCAGAGATAGAAATTAGCACAGATACCTTTCCATAAGCCAAATATGTAATAGTCAAGACCTAGCCCTTGCTCAACGAAATGGACTAAACACCCCATATTCAACGCCTAGGAATACACCTGACTAGTAAGTATCTTCAAACCCATGGATTTATATGTCTCCATAAGAGACTCAAGTGTGTGTACAGCGGCATGAATGCAGCAGAGAAAATCCGATAAATCCCATTATCAAAATGAATTACAAAAACAAACACAATGACAGTGAAATAGAGAGCAATTCTTAAATAATTCATTCAGGGCTTGTGATGCAACCTGGATTTACCACATCTACAACCAGAGCTGAGTGAGACATAAGGCTGTACACTTCAGCCTGATAGCATTGGTGAGGTTCGTTGAGAAAATGCAGGCCCTTTGAAGTCATACTGCATGGTACCCATTCCATGGGTCCCAACTCTCCAGGTTTAAGGGATTCTTCCTTCAGCTAAAACATGCATGGGAAACCCACAGTATGGTGCACCGTGTGACCGGGAAACCTTTTCAAATGCATCTCAGTTTTCGTCCCCTTTTACTCGGGTTCACGATTGAAGACCCTTTACTAATACTCTCCCCACTTAGAGAGTCAGTGCCTTTAACCTCCTGTTTGGCACAGTTTGCAATTTCTGCGCAAGATGAACAAGAATAGGGAGAACAAATGAGAGACTAGCTGTAGGTGTCTGCACGTTCAAATATAACACTCATTTCCCACCAGGAAGAGGAATTTACTAAAGGATCAGCATGCTGTGCCGGAACCAGATTAGGGCATGAAGCAATCCTGCGGGTTTGCGGCCAGCTCACAAGAAAGCGAGTAGAAGAAAGGAGCTCAGGCGCACTGTCATTCACAAACCTGCAGAGTTATAAATGTCAGCTATTGTCCAAAAATGTATTGAAGTAAGGCTGCGTAGAGGACTTGAAAGCGGGGCAGAATTGCAGGAAAACGAGTTCAGGGGCAGACTGGAATTGCATTTAAAGCATAAGGAAAGAGACAGAAAGTCGACAATGATGCACTTGGTCAAAAAGGGCGTATGCGTTTTTTCCTGAATATATTCAAGAAAAAACACATACGCCCTTTTTGGCCAAACAAGCAAGCCTGTAAAGAAATCTGCATTACAGTGAAGTCTCACTGCCCCCCTGTCAAAAGGGACATCTGAAAAAAGTGAAAAATCCAGAAAGGCAGGACAGGCCATGGAGAACAGGGAGCCTTGTTATGCTGATGGGCGGGATGTAACTTGCCAACAGCCACTCTGGAGAAGTGTATGGTGTTACCTCAAACACCTAAAAAACTAAGCAACGGAGCCTACGGCACTTCAACTTATGGTTCTATAGCTTAGGGAAATTAAAATCAAAAAGACACAGCCACCCATAAATTTTGGACGGCTCTGCTTACAAGAACCTCATTTACGGTACAAGTGAAATATCCCAGAAAGCAAAAAATGGATAAAGAAGTTGTTGTACGTACGTACAATGGAATATCACTCAGCAATGAAATCTATGTCATGAGGCCCGTCACGGCATAATGAGTGGATTCAGGTACGATCATTCTAAGTTAACTAAGTCACACAGAAAAAGAAACACCATAAGATATCTCAAATACACGGAATGCAAACATGGCTGCACATGAACTCAATTACAAAACAGAAAAGGGTCTCAAATTTAGAAAACCAACTTATGCTTGCTTAAGGGGAAAGGTGAGTTGTGGTGCTGCATAAAACCAGAGATTGAAATTAGCACAGATACCTTTCCATAAGCAAATATGTAATAGTCAGGACCTACTCCTTGCTCCACGAAATGGACTCAACACCTCATATTCAATGCCTAGGAATATACCTGACTAGTAAGAATCTGAAAACCCATGGATTTATATGTCTCCATAAGAGAATCAAGCATGTGTACAGCGGCATAAACGCAGCAGTGAAAATCCGATAAATCCCATTATCAAAATAAATTACAAAAACAAAACACAATGACAGTGAAATAGAGAGCAATTCTTAAATAATTCATTCAGGGCTTGTGATGCAACGTGGATTTACCACATCTACACCCCGAGCTGAGTGAGACATAAGGCTGGACACTTCGGGCTGATAGCATTGGTGACGTTCGGTGAGCAAAGGCAACCCTTTGAAGTCATACTGCGTGGTACCCATTCCATGGGTCCCAACTCTCCAGGTTGAAGGGATTCTTCCTTCAGGTAAAGCATGCATGGGCAACCCAGAATATGGTCCACCGTGTGACCGGGAAAACTTTTTAAATGCATCTCAGTTTTTGTCCCCTCGTACTCAGTTTTACCATTCCAGACGCTTTACTAACACTCTCCCCACTTGGAGAGTCAGTGCCTTTAACCTCCTGTTTGGCACAGTTTGGAATTTCTGTGCAAGATGAACAGGAATAGGGAGAACCAATGAGAGATTAGCTGTAGGTGTCTGCACGAACAAATTTAACGCTCATTTCCCACCAGGAAGAGGAATTAGCCAAAGGCTCAGCATGCCGTGTCGGAACCAGATTAGGGCCTGAAGCAATCCTGCGGGCTTGCGGCCAGCTCACAAGAAAGCGAGTTGAAGAAAGGAGCTCAGGGGCACTGTAATTCACAAACCTGCAGAGTTATAAATGACAGCTATCGTCCAAAAATATATTGAAGTAAGGCTGCAAAGAGGACTTGAACGCGGGGCAGAATTCCAGGAATACGATTTCAGGAGGTAGACGGGAAGTCCTCTGAAAGTATAGGAGAAGAGGCAGAACCTCGACAATGATGCACTTGGTCAAAAAGGGCATATGCGTTTCTTCCAGGGCCCTTATTAAAGAGGGTAGGAGGCTCCCAGCATGCTTCAGTGGCCAACAGAGGGCCTATGTCGCCAAGGCGACATGAGCCATCCAGGCAGGAGTGACCTCACATCAGAGGGCCCACCTCACAGAAGGGTAAGGAACCCAGTCAAGATCAGACTCTCACCAGAGTGCCCACATAAGCAAGGGGCTGGGAACCAGGCAGGAGTGTCCTCACACCCGTGGGGCCACATCATCGAAAGGCGAGGTACCCAGCACATGTGGCCTCAAACCAGAGGACCCACATCACCATGGGTCTCGGAGCGAGGCAGGCAGGATTAACCTCAAAACACATGGCCCATTGTATAAAAAAGGTGAGGAATCCAGCAGTTGGAACATCCCAGCAGGCGGCCCAGAGCACCGAGGCTATGGGATCCAGGCAGTGATGAACTCACAACAGAGGGCCCTCATCGTGATACTGTAAGCAACCCAGCCGTTGTAACCTCAGAGCACAAGGCCCACATCCCCATGGGGAAGGGAACCAAGCAGGAGTGTCATCGCACCAGTGGGCACACATCAGAAAAGGTGGGGAGCCCAGCAGTTAGGGCCGGACGCCAGAGGGTCCTCATCACTGAGGAGAGGAGGCTCCCAGCAAGCTCCAACTGCTACCAGAAGGCCGACGTCGCCAATGCAGGGTGTGCCAGCCAGGCAGGAGTGACCTCAGAGCAGAGGGCCAACCACAAAAAAGTGTGAGGAACCCAAAGAGGATCAGACTCTCACCGGAGGGCCCACATCACCAAGGGAATGGAAACCAGGCAGGAGTGTTCTCACACAAGTGTGGTCACATCACCGAAATGTGACGGACCCAGCACACGTGGCCTCAAACTACAGGACACACATCACCAAGGGGCTGGGAGTGAGGCAGGCAGGAGGAGCCTCCAAACAGAGGGCCCATAGCGTAAAAAAGGTGAGGAATCCCGCAGTTGGAACCTCCCAGCAGGTGGCCAGGAGCAGCGAGGCTATGGGATCCAGGCCTGACTGAACTCAAAACAGAGGGCCCTCATTATGAAACTGTGAGCAACCCAGCCGGTGGGACCTTAGAGCAGAAGGCCCACATTCCCATGGGGTTGGGATCCTGGCAGGAGTGTACTCGCACCACAGGGCGCACATCAGAAACTTTTGGGAGCCCAGGAGTTAGGGTCTGACGCCAGAGGGCCCTCATTACCGAGGGGAGGAGACTCCAAGCAGGCACCAACTCCCAACTGAGGGCCCACATCGCCAAGTTGACGTGTGCCAGCCAGGCAGGAGTGACCTCACAGCAGAGGGCCTACCGCACAGAAGGGTGAGGAACCCAGCCAGGATAAGACTCTCACCAGAGGGCCCACATCACCAAGGGGATCGGAACAAGGCAGGAGTGTCCTCACACCAGTGTGGCCACATTATAGAAAGGTGAGGAACCCAGCACATGTGGCCTAAACCAGAGGACCCACATTTCCAAGGTGCTCCGAGTGAGGCAGGCAGGAGTAGCCTAACAACACAGGGCCCACAGAATAAAAAATGTGAGGAATCCAGCAGTTTGAACCTCCCAGCAGGTGGCCCAGAGCATGGAGTCTATGGGATCCAGGCCACAGTGAACTCACAGCAGAGGGCCCATATCATGAAACTGTGAGCAACCCAGCCAGTGGGACCTCAGAGCAGAAGGCCCACATCCCCATGGGGATGGGAACCTCGCAGGAGTGTCCTCGCACAACTTAGCACGTATCAGAAAATGTGGGAACCCAGCAGTTATGGCCTGGCACCAGAGGGCCCTCATCACGGAGGAGAGGAGGCTACCAGCAGGCTCCAAATGCCACCAGAGGGCCGACGTCACCAAGGCAATGGGAGCAAGCCAGGCAGGAGTTACCTCACAGCAGAGGGCCCACCTCACAGAAGTGTGAGGAATCCAGACAGGATCAGACTCTCACCAGAGGGCCCCCATCACCAAGGGGATGGGAACCAGGCAGGAGTGTCCTCACACCAGTGGGGCCACATCAATAAAGGTGAGGAAACTTGTACATGTGGCCTTAAACCAGAGGACCTACATCACAAATGGGCTGGGAGTGAGTCAGGAAGTAGGAGCATGAAAACACAGGACACGAAGAATAAAAAAGGTAAGGAATCCAGCAGTAGGAACCTCCCAGCAGGCCGCTCAGAGCACAGAGGCTATGGGATCTAGGCCTGGGTGAACTAACACCAGAGAGCCAACATCATGAAACGGTGAACAACACAGGTGTTGGGACCTTAGAGCAGAAGGCCCACATGCCCATGGGGATGGGAACCTCGCAGGAGTGTCCTCGCACCACTTAGCACGTATCAGAAAATGTGGGTACCCAGCAGTTAGGGCCTGAGGCAAGAGGGCCCCCATCACCGAGGGGAGGTTCCCAGCAGGCTCCAACTGCCACAAGAGGGCCGATGTTGCCCAGGTGGGGTGTGCCAGCCAGGCAGGAGTGACCTCACAGCAGAGGGCCCCCCTCACAGAAGGGTGAGGAACACAGCCAGGATCAGACTCTCACCAGAGGGCCCACATCATCAAGGGGATAGGAACCAGGCAGGAGTGTCCTCACACCAGTGGGGCCACATCATCGAAAGGCGAGGGACCCAGCATACATGGCCTCAAACCAGAGGACACACATCACCAAGGGGCTGGGAGTGAGGCAGGCAGGAGGAGTCTCAAAACAGAGGGCCCATAGAAGAAAAAAGGTGAGGAATCCCGCAGTTGTAACCTCCCAGCAGGTGGCCAGGAGCAGCGAGGCTATGGGATCCAGGCCGGAGAGAACTCATAGCAGAGGGCCCTCATCATGAAACTGAGCAACCCACGGTTGGGACCTCAGAGCAGAAGGCCCACATTCCCATGGGGTTGGGAACCTGGCAGGAGTGTACTCGAACCACAGGGCGCATATCAGAAAATATTGGGAGCCCAGGAGTTAGGGCCTGACGCCAGAGGGCCCTCATTACGGAGGGGAGGAGACACCCAGCAGGCACCAAATCCCACCAGAAAGCCGACGTCGCCAAGGCGGGGTGTGCCAGCCAGGCAGGAGTGACCTCAGAGAAGAGGGCCCACCTCACAGAAGTGTCAGGAACCCAACCAGGATCAGACTCTCACCAGAGGGCCCACATCACCAAGGGGATTGGAACCAGGCAGGGGTGTCCTCACACCAGTGGGGCCACATCAGCCAAAGGTGAGGAACCCAGCACATGTGGCCTCAAACCACAGGACACACATCACCAAGGGGCTAGGAGTGAGGCAGGTGTCTGGAGGGGCACATTTAACTCTAATTTCCCACCAGGAATTGGAATGAACCAAAGTCTCAGAGTGCCGTGCCGGACCCTGATTACGGCCTGAAGCAAACCTGCGGTTCTGTGGCCAGTTTTCAAGGAAACGAGTTAAGAAAGGAAATCACGGGCACTGTAATTCACAAACCTGCAGTGTTATAAATGACAGCTATTGGCAAAACTATATGGAAGTAAGTCTGCAAAGAGGCCTTGAAAACGAGGCAGAATTGCAGGAATCATATTTCAGTAGGTAGATTGGAATTGCATTTAAAGCATGTGAAAAGCGGCAGATCTTTGACAGTGATGAACTTGGACAAGAGTGCGTAAACATTTTTTCCTGAATATATTCAGGAAAAAACACATATGCCCTTTTTGGCCAACCAAGCACTCGAGCAATGGAAATCCGCACTACAATGAAGTCTCATTTCCCATTCGTCAAAAGGGCCATCTGAAAAAAGTGTAAAAACCAGAAACACAGGACAGGCCATGAAGAACAGGGAGCCTTGTTATGCTGATGGGCGGGATGTAAATTGCCAACAGACACTCTGGAGATGTTTATGGTGTATCCTGAAACATCTGAAAAACAAAGCTACAGACCCTAGGGCACTTCCACTTTTGGCCCTATAGCTTAGGAAAATTAAAATCAACAAGACACAGCCAACACAAAATTTAGGGCTGCTGTGTTTACAAGAACCTTGAGTCCAGTACAAATTAAATATCCCAGAAAGAAAAAAATGGATAAAGGAGTTGTGCTACTTACGTACAACGGAATATCACTCAGCAATGAAATCAATGTCATCAAGCCTGTAGCAGCAAATTGAGTGGATTTAAGTATGATGATTCTAAGAGAAATAGGTCACACAGAGCAAGAGAATTATCATAAGATATCACTAACAGAGAGAGTGTAAACTTGGCTACACATAAACTGAATTCCAAAACCGAACAGAGTCTCACATTTAGATAAAAACTTATGCTTGCTTAAGGCGAAAGTTGAGTTGGGGTGCTGTATAAAACCAGAGATTGAAATTAGCACACATACCGTTCCATAAGCCAAATATGTAATAGACAAGACCTACTCTTTGCTCAACGAAATAGACTCATCCATGGTGTATCACCTCACACCTGTTAGAATGGGCATCATCAGAAAATCTACAAACAACAAATGCTGGAAAGGGTGTGGAGATAAGGAACCCTCTTCCACTATTGTTGGGAATGTAAATTGATACAGTAACTGTGGAGGACATTATGGAGTTTCTTATAAAACTAAGAATAGAATTACCATTTGATACAGCAATCCCACTACTGGGCATATACCCAGACAAAACCATAAATCAAAAAGAGATATTCACCGCAATGTTCATTGCATCACTATTTACAATATCCAGGTAATGGAAGCAACCTAAATGCCCACAGACAGACGAATGCATAAAGAAGTGGTACATATATAAAATGGAATATTACTAAGCCATAAAAAGGAATGAAATTGGGTCATTTGTAGAGACGTTGATGGATCTAGAGACTGTCATACAGAGTGAAGTAAGTCAGAAAGAGAAAAACAAATCTTGTCTATTAATGCATATATGTGGAACCTAGAAAAATTGTACAGATGAACCGTTTTGCCAGGCAGAAATAGAGCAACAGATGTAGACAACAAACGTATGGACACCAAGGGGGGAAAGCTGTTCGGGGGTGGTGGTGGGAGGAGTTGAGAGATTGGGATTGGCATATATACATTTATATGTATAAAATAGATAACCAAAAAGAACCTGCTGTATAAAAAAATAAAATAAAATTCAAATTACAAAAAGTAAAACAGAAAAAATATTCTTCCCTTCACATACATGTATTTATATGAATAAATTATTTCCATGCTTATATCTGTAAATACAAAAAAGAGGAATAAAATCTACCTTGAACCAAAAACGAAAAAAAGAAAAAAAAACAGAACCCACCAGTTACACAGAGGAAAACCGTATCAGGGCACTTGCTCCAGTTGTAAACAATTCTGAAGTTGGTCAGTGGTGGGGAATCATCTCCCATTCAGCCAGCAGGCCCCACGCAACAAGCATCCTCATTGCAAAGCTGGGGGACCGTGCCGAGGCATCTGTGAGTAAACGTGGGCTGAGCCCCAGGCCAGCTGCTGCTGAAATGTTCCCACCCTTCCCAGGTAAAACACCTGAATATGTACAAGGACTTGAAAGCCTAGAGGAAGGGCCATGGAGCCACATGAGTGACAGCATGCCAGCCGACTTGGTGCCTGCAGGCCAGCCAGGATGGTCCTGGCCCTGGGTGCTCTTCTGGAAGCTTTCCATTTCCCTGCCTGAGATACCCCTGCTGTCCCGGCCCCCACTGCTTTCTTCCTCACTCACCTCTGCCCAGGGAGAAATTCCAGCGGCAGGTATGGGTGACACATCCTCTTCTTTAGCAGGTGGCATCTTGGCAACTGCTGCAGAAAGTCCAGCAGAGCCCCACTCACACTGGGCCACCCACAAAGCCGTGGCCTCTCACTCCCTCCCACCAGTCCAGCCCCAAGACTGCTGACAGGGCAGAGAAAATGGAGTCAGGCACAGCTGAAGGGGCTCTTGCTGCCTGGAGCGGTGTTTATATTGATCTGAACCCAGGCACACCTGGGGAGGGCTGGCCGGCACGGTCGGGCTTCCCAGGCCAGCCAATAATCACCCCTCAGGGGCTCACAGTTGCAGAAACTGGAACTTGCTGAATCGGCCAGGTCCAAGGAACAGGTGTGGGCTCCTGAGAGTCAGGATAGACAAGGGGCTGCAGCTC
This sequence comes from Delphinapterus leucas, assembly GCF_059928025.1. Classification (NCBI taxonomy): domain Eukaryota; kingdom Metazoa; phylum Chordata; class Mammalia; order Artiodactyla; family Monodontidae; genus Delphinapterus; species Delphinapterus leucas. The sequence goes on from NW_028322237.1 coordinate 8,334,382, forward strand.
TGGCTTGTTTTCTAATTATATTATCTGGCCCATGAGTGGGAGACAACTTCAAGAAAACCCTCTCCTAATGAGAGGAACCCAGGAGTCAGGGAGAGGAGGGGTGGCTGGTGGGTGGAGACAGAGGCCTGGTGCCCCGGGTGCAGTGGAAGTCTCTGGAAGACCAGGTGGAGGGAGGCCACACAGAGTGATGCCCAGGGTCACAGACCTGTCGGAGCTGCTGTTTGTTAGTTCAAGTCCTGCTCTGAGGTGCTCTGTGTCAGATCTGAGTGACAGGTGAGCTGGGAGTGCTCTGCAATGAGGGCGATATGCACGGTTCCTGTGTTCCCAGCCCTGCCATGGTACCTGCAAGGGTAGCTCTGTATCCTGGGAGGGGCCTGACCACGAGAGCCCCATGGGCTGCAGGGGAACCTGCCCAGGGAACCCCATATACTGGGAGGGGCCTGAACACGAGAGCCCCATGGGCTGGGGTGGGGGTGGGGTACCTGCCCAGGTGAGCTCCATATCCTGGGATTGGCCTGACCTCGAGAGCCCCATGGGCTGCTGGAGTCCTGGTAAAGGATGTCAGGACAGTCAGTGAAGCCACCGAGGATATACCTCCAGTAGTTCCTAAATCCTACACCCTGCTGGTCATTCTACCAACCACCAGGACATGGTATTCTGTATTAGTCTTCAATGATGCCTTCTTTTGTATTCTATTAGTCCCAGAGTCACAAGAAATTTTGGCTTGTGAGTGGCAGGACTCAACATACAACTAAAACAATACTTCCGGGCCATGTTGCCCCAAGGGTTCAAAAATTCCCACACCATCTTTGGGGAAAGCTCAGCTAAAGAACTAAAAGTTCTACCTCTGGAAAAGGAAACACTCCTTCAATATGCAGACGACATTCTGATCGCCAGCCCTACTAAGGAGACCTCTAAACTACCAAGCCAATAAAGGATACAAGTTGTCCAAGAAAAAGCTCAAATATCACAGACTACGGTGACCTGCCTGGGCTTCATTCTCACAGAAGGTCGGAGAAGCCCATCCCAGGAAAGGGAAGAAACAATTTACAGCCTTACCCATTTCTGAAACTAGAAGACAGCTTAGGGGCTCCTGGGGAGGCCAGGGTTTGCTGCTTCTGGATCCCTAACTACAGTCTACTAGCTGGGCCTCTATATGAAACACTGAAAGGAAAAGATGATGATCCTTTTGAATAGAATGCAGAAGTGGCCTTTCAAGAATGGAAAGAGCAGTCAATTCAGACCCTTGCCCTGGAACTCCCTAATTTAGCTAAACCCTTTGACCTTTACATTCCTGGTGAACGGTGAATCGCCATTGGAGTATTAGTGCAAAACCTGGGACCACTTGAAATGGAACAATGCAAGAACGCGATCCAGGTAGGATAAACTACGGTCACCAAGGGGCTTGGCCCACCGCCACATCTGGCCAAGATACTGGCAGTATCTGAAAACCTGGAAATCAGCAGCCCAAAAGGCCACCTCCCTCCGAAGGGAAAAGGACCCCACGTGGTGATCCTAACACCCAACCATGCCCTGAAGTTGCAGGGTTGGCTCCATGGGCACACTGACCTTGAGCGAGGAGGCCCTCCAACTCCAACCTCCATAGAGATACCCGGGGCAAAGTGGCACCATGAAGACTCGTGTGAAGGTGTCTGCACGGGCAAATTTAACGCTCATTTCCCACCAGGAAGAGGAATTAACCAAAGGCTCAGCATGCCGTGCCGGAACCAGATTAGGGCCTGAAGCAATCCTGCGGGTTTGCGGCCAGCTCACAAGAAAGCGAGTTGAAGAAAGGATCTCAGGGACACTGTAATTCACAAACCTGCAGAGTTATAAATGACAGCTATCACCCAAAAATATATTGAAGGAAGGCTGCGAAGAGGACTTGAAAGCGGGGCAGAATTGCAAGAAAACGATTTCAGGGGGTAGACTGGAATTGCATTTAAAGCATAGGAAAAGAGGCAGAACGTCGACAATGATGCACTTGGCCAAAAAGGGCGTATGCGTTTTTTCCTGAATATATTCAGGAAAAAACGCATACGCCCTTTTTGGCCAACCAAGCAAGCATGTTAAAGAAATCTGCACTACAATGAAGTCTCACTGCCCCCCGTTCAAAAGGGCCATCTGAAAAAAGTGTAAAATCCAGAAAGGCAGCACAGGCCATGGAGAACAGGGAGCCTTGTTATGCTGATGGGCGGGATGTAAATTGCCAACAGCCACTCTGGAGATGTGTATGGTGTTTCCTCAAAAACCTAAAAAAAAAGCAACGGAGCCTACGGCATTACCACTTATTTTCCTATAGCTTAGGGAAATTAAAATCAAAAACACACAGCCACCGCAAAGTTTCTGTTTACGGCTCTGTTTACAAGAACCTCATCTACGGTACAAGTTAAATATCCCAGAAAGCGAAAAATGGATAAAGAAGTGTGGTACGTACGTACAAAGGAATATCACTCACCAATGAAATCTATGTCATCAGGCCCGTCGCGGCATAATGAGTGGATTCAGGTACGATGATTCTAAGTGAAATAAGTCACACAGAAAATGAAACATCATAAGATATCACTAATACACGGAATGTAAACTTGGCTACACATGAACTGAATTACAAAACAGAACAGGGTCTCAAATTTAGAAAACCAACTTATGCTTGCTTAAGGGGAAAGGTGAGTTGTGGTGCTGCATAAAACCAGAGATAGAAATTAGCACAGATACCTTTCCATAAGCCAAATATGTAATAGTCAAGACCTAGCCCTTGCTCAACGAAATGGACTAAACACCCCATATTCAACGCCTAGGATTACACATGACTAGTAAGAATCTTCAAACCCATGGATTTATATGTCTCCGTAAGAGACTCAAGTGTGTGTACAGCGGCATGAATGCAGCAGAGAAAATCCGATAAATCCCATTATCAAAATGAATTACAAAAACAAACACAATGACAGTGAAATAGCAATTCTTAAATAATTCATTCAGGGCTTGTGATGCAACCTGGATTTACCACATCTACACCCAGAGCTGAGTGAGACATAAGGCTGGACACTTCGGGCTGATAGCATTGGTGAGGTTCGATGAGCAAATGCAGACCCTTTGAAGTCATACTGCATGGTACCCATTCCATGGGTCCCAACTCTCCAGGTTTAAGGGATTCTTCCTTCAGCTAAAACATGCATGGGAAACCCACAGTACAGTGCACTGTGTGACCGGGAAACGTTTTCAAATGCATCTCAGTTTTCGTCCCCTTTTACTCGGGTTCACCATTCCAGACCGTTTACTAACACTCTCCCCACTTGGAGAGTCAGTGCCTTTAACCTCCTGTTTGGCACAGTTTGCAATTTCTGCGCAAGATGAACAGGAATAGGGAGAACCAATGAGAGACTAGCTGTAGGTGTCTGGACGGGCAAATGGAACGGTCATTTCCCACCAGGAAGAGGAATTAACCAAAGGCTCAGCATGCCGTGCCGGAACCAGATTAGGGCCTGAAGCATTCCTGCGGGTTTGCGGCCAGCTCACAAGAAAGCGAGTTGAAGAAAGGAGCTCAGGGGCACTGTAATTCACAAACCTGCAGAGTTATAAATGACAGCTATCGTCCAAAAATATATTGAAGGAAGGCTGCGAAGAGGACTGGAAAGCGGGGCAGAATTGCAGGAAAACGATTTCAGGGGGTAGACTGGAATTGCATTTAAAGCATAGGAAAAGAGGCAGAACGTCGACAATGATGCACTTGGCCAAAAAGGGCGTATGCGTTTTTTCCTGAATATATTCAGGAAAAAACGCATACGCCCTTTTTGGCCAACCAAGCCAGCATGTTAAAGAAATCTGCACTACAAAGAAGTCTCACTGCCCCCAGGTCTAAAGGGCCATCTGAAAAAAGTGTAAAATCCAGAAAGACAGCACAGGCCATGGAGAACAGGGAGCCTTGTTATGCTGATGGGCGGGATGTAAATTGCCAACAGCCACTCTGGAGAAGTGTATGGTGTTTCCTGAAACACCTAAGAAACAAAGCAATGGAGACTACGGCACTTCCACTTATGGTCTTATAGATCACGGAAATTAAAATCAAAAACAGACAGCCACCCCAAAGTTTCAGACGGCTCTGTTTACAGGAATCTCGTCTACGGTACAAGTTAAATATCCCAGAATGTGAAAAATGGATAAAGAAGTTGTGGTACACACATTCAATGGAATATCACTCAGCAATGAAATCTATGTCATCAGGCCCGTCGCGGCATAATGAGTGGATTCAGGTACGATGATTCTAAGTGAAATAAGTCACACAGAAAATGAAACATCATAAGATATCACTAATACACGGAATGTAAACTTGGCTACACATGAACTGAATTACAAAACAGAACAGGGTCTCAAATTTAGAAAACCACCTTATGCTTGCTTAAGGGGAAAGGTGAGTTGGGGTGCTGCATAAAACCAGAGATAGAAATTAGCACAGATACCTTTCCATAAGCCAAATATGTAATAGTCAAGACCTAGCCCTTGCTCAACGAAATGGACTAAACACCCCATATTCAACGCCTAGGAATACACCTGACTAGTAAGTATCTTCAAACCCATGGATTTATATGTCTCCGTAAGAGACTCAAGTGTGTGTACAGCGGCATGAATGCAGCAGAAAAAATCCGATAAATCCCATTATCAAAATGAATTACAAAAACAAACACAATGACAGTGAAATAGAGAGCAATTCTTAAATAATTCATTCAGGGCTTGTGATGCAACCTGGATTTACCACATCTACACCCAGAGCTGAGTGAGACATAAGGCTGGACACTTCGGGCTGATAGCATTGGTGAGGTTCGATGAGCAAATGCAGACCCTTTGAAGTCATACTGCATGGTACCCATTCCATGGGTCCCAACTCTCCAGGTTTAAGGGATTCTTCCTTCAGCTAAAACATGCATGGGAAACCCACAGTACAGTGCACTGTGTGACCGGGAAACGTTTTCAAATGCATCTCAGTTTTCGTCCCCTTTTACTCGGGTTCACCATTCCAGACCGTTTACTAACACTCTCCCCACTTGGAGAATCAGTGCCTTTAACCTCCTGTTTGGCACAGTTTGCAATTTCTGCGCAAGATGAACAGGAATAGGGAGAACCAATGAGAGACTAGCTGTAGGTGTCTGGACGGGCAAATGGAACGCTCATTTCCCACCAGGAAGAGGAATTAACCAAAGGCTCAGCATGCCGTGCCGGAACCAGATTAGGGCCTGAAGCATTCCTGCGGGTTTGCGGCCAGCTCACAAGAAAGCGAGTTGAAGAAAGGAGCTCAGGGGCACTGTAATTCACAAACCTGCAGAGTTATAAATGACAGCTATCGTCCAAAAATATATTGAAGGAAGGCTGTGAAGAGGACTGGAAAGCGGGGCAGAATTGCAGGAAAACGATTTCAGGGGGTAGACTGGAATTGCATTTAAAGCATAGGAAAAGAGGCAGAACGTCGACAATGATGCACTTGGCCAAAAAGGGCGTATGCGTTTTTTCCTGAATATATTCAGGAAAAAACGCATACGCCCTTTTTGGCCAACCAAGCCAGCATGTTAAAGAAATCTGCACTACAAAGAAGTCTCACTGCCCCCAGGTCAAAAGGGCCATCTGAAAAAAGTGTAAAATCCAGAAAGACAGCACAGGCCATGGAGAACAGGGAGCCTTGTTATGCTGATGGGCGGGTTGTAAATTGCCAACAGCCACTCTGGAGAAGTGTATGGTGTTTCCTGAAACACCTAAGAAACAAAGCAATGGAGACTACGGCACTTCCACTTATGGTCTTATAGATCACGGAAATTAAAATCAAAAACAGACAGCCACCCCAAAGTTTCAGACGGCTCTGTTTACAGGAATCTCGTCTACGGTACAAGTTAAATATCCCAGAATGTGAAAAATGGATAAAGAAGTTGTGGTACACACATTCAATGGAATATCACTCAGCAATGAAATCTATGTCATGAGGCCCGTCGCGGCATAATGAGTGGATTCAGGTACGATCATTCTAAGTTAACTAAGTCACACAGAAAAAGAAACACCATAAGATATCTCAAATACACGGAATGCAAACATGGCTGCACATGAACTCAATTACAAAACAGAAAAGGGTCTCAAATTTAGAAAACCAACTTATGCTTGCTTAAGGGGAAAGGTGAGTTGTGGTGCTGCATAAAACCAGAGATTGAAATTAGCACAGATACCTTTCCATAAGCAAATATGTAATAGTCAGGACCTACTCCTTGCTCCACGAAATGGACTCAACACCCCATATTCAATGCCTAGGAATATACCTGACTAGTAAGAATCTGAAAACCCATGGATTTATATGTCTCCATAAGAGAATCAAGCATGTGTACAGCGGCATAAACGCAGCAGTGAAAATCCGATAAATCCCATTATCAAAATAAATTACAAAAACAAAACACAATGACAGTGAAATAGAGAGCAATTCTTAAATAATTCATTCAGGGCTTGTGATGCAACGTGGATTTACCACATCTACACCCCGAGCTGAGTGAGACATAAGGCTGGACACTTCGGGCTGATAGCATTGGTGACGTTCGGTGAGCAAAGGCAACCCTTTGAAGTCATACTGCGTGGTACCCATTCCATGGGTCCCAACTCTCCAGGTTGAAGGGATTCTTCCTTCAGGTAAAACATGCATGGGCAACCCAGAATATGGTCCACCGTGTGACCGGGAAAACTTTTTAAATGCGTCTCAGTTTTCGTCCCCTCGTACTCGGTTTTACCATTCCAGACGCTTTACTAACACTCTCCCCACTTGGAGAGTCAGTGCCTTTAACCTCCTGTTTGGCACAGTTTGGAATTTCTGCGCAAGATGAACAGGAATAGGGAGAACCAATGAGAGATTAGCTGTAGGTGTCTGCACGAACAAATTTAACGCTCATTTCCCACCAGGAAGAGGAATTAGCCAAAGGTTCAGCATGCCGTGTCGGAACCAGATTAGGGCCTGAAGCAATCCTGCGGTTTTGCGGCCAGCTCACAAGAAAGCGAGTTGAAGAAAGGAGCTCAGGGGCGCTGTAATTCACAAACATGCAGGGTTATAAATGACAGCTATCGTCCAAAAATGTATTGAAGTAAGGCTGCAAAGAGGACTTGAACGCGGGGCAGAATTCCAGGAATACGTTTTCAGGAGGTAGACGGGAAGTCCTCTGAAAGTATAGGAGAAGAGGCAGAACCTCGACAATGATGCACTTGGTCAAAAAGGGCATATGCGTTTCTTCCAGGGCCCTTATTAAAGAGGGTAGGAGGCTCCCAGCATGCTTCAGTGGCCAACAGAGGGCCTACGTCACCAAGGCGACATGAGCCATCCAGGCAGGAGTGACCTCACATCAGAGGGCCCACCTCACAGAAGGGTAAGGAACCCAGTCAAGATCAGACTCTCACCAGAGTGCCCACATAAGCAAGGGGCTGGGAACCAGGCAGGAGTGTCCTCACACCCGTGGGGCCACATCATCGAAAGGCGAGGGACCCAGCACATGTGGCCTCAAACCAGAGGACCCACATCACCATGGGTCTCGGAGCGAGGCAGGCAGGAGGAGTCTCAAAACAGAGGGCCCATAGAAGAAAAAAGGTGAGGAATCCCGCAGTTGTAACCTCCCAGCAGGTGGCCAGGAGCAGCGAGGCTATGGGATCCAGGCCGGAGAGAACTCACTGCAGAGGGCCCTCATCATGAAACTGAGCAACTCACGGTTGGGACCTCAGAGCAGAAGGCCCACATTCCCATGGGGTTGGGAACCTGGCAGGAGTGTACTCGAACCACAGGGCGCATATCAGAAAATATTGGGAGCCCAGGAGTTAGGGTCTGACGCCAGAGGGCCCTCATTACCGAGGGGAGGAGACACCCAGCAGGCACCAAATCCCACCAGAGGGCCGACGTCGCCAAGGCGGGGTGTGCCAGCCAGGCAGGAGTGACCTCAGAGAAGAGGGCCCACCTCACAGAAGTGTGAGGAACCCAACCAGGATCAGACTCTCACCGGAGGGCCCACATCACCAAGGGGATGGGAACCAGGCAGGAGTGTCCTCACACCAGTGGTGCCACATCAGCCAAAGGTGAGGAACCCAGCACATGCGGCCTCAAACCACAGGACACACATCACCAAGGGGCTAGGAGTGAGGCAGGTGTCTGGAGGGGCACATTTAACTCTAATTTCCCACCAGGAAGTGGAATGAACCAAAGTCTCAGAGTGCCGTTCCGGACCCTGATTACGGCCTGAAGCAAACCTGCGGTTCTGTGGCCAGTTTTCAAGGAAACGAGTTAAGAAAGGAAATCACGGGCACTGTAATTCACAAACCTGCAGTGTTATAAATGACAGCTATTGGCAAAATTATATGGAAGTAAGTCTCCAAAGAGGACTTGAAAACGAGGCAGAATTGCAGGAATCATATTTCAGGAGGTAGATTGGAATTGCATTTAAAGCATGTGAAAAGCGGCAGATCTTTGACACTGATGCACTTGGACAAAAGTGCGTAAACATTTTTTCCTGAATATATTCAGGAAAAAACACATATGCCCTTTTTGGCCAACCAAGCACTCGAGAAATGGAAATCCGCACTACAATGAAGTCTCATTTCCCATTCGTCAAAAGGGCCATCTGAAAAAAGTGTAAAAACCAGAAACACAGGACAGGCCATGGAGAACAGGGAGCCTTGTTTTGCTGATGGGCGGGATGTAAATTGCCAACAGACACTCTGGAGATGTTTATGGTGTATCCTGAAACATCTGAAAAACAAAGCTACAGACCCTAGGGCACTTCCACTTTTGGCCCTATAGCTTAGGAAAATTAAAATCAACAAGACACAGCCAACACCAAATTTAGGGCTGCTGTGTTTACAAGAACCTTGAGTCCAGTACAAATTAAATATCCCAGAAAGAAAAAAATGGATAAAGGAGTTGTGCTACTTACGTACAACGGAATATCACTCAGCAATGAAATCAATGTCATCAGGCCTGTAGCAGCAAATTGAGTGGATTTAAGTATGATGATTCTAAGAGAAATAGGTCACACAGAGAAAGAGAATTATCATAAGATATCACTAATAGAGAGAGTGTAAACTTGGCTACACATAAACTGAATTCCAAAACCGAACAGAGTCTCACATTTAGATAAAAACTTATGCTTGCTTAAGGGGAAAGTTGAGTTGGGGTGCTGTATAAAACCAGAGATTGAAATTAGCACACATACCGTTCCATAAGCCAAATATGTAATAGACAAGACCTACTCTTTGCTCAACGAAATAGACTCATCCATGGTGTATCACCTCACACCTGTTAGAATGGGCATCATCAGAAAATCTACAAACAACAAATGCTGGAAAGGGTGTGGAGATAAGGAACCCTCTTCCACTATTGTTGGGAATGTAAATTGATACAGTCACTGTGGAGAACATTATGGAGTTTCTTATAAAACTAAGAATAGAATTACCATATGATACAGCAATCCCACTACTGGGCATATACCCAGACAAAACCATAAATCAAAAAGAGACATTCACCGCAATGTTCATTGCATCACTATTTACAATATCCAGGTAATGGAAGCAACCTAAATGCCCACAGACAGACGAATGCATAAAGAAGTGGTACATATATAAAATGGAATATTACTAAGCCATAAAAAGGAATGAAATTGGGTCATTTGTAGAGACGTTGATGGATCTAGAGACTGTCATACAGAGTGAAGTAAGTCAGAAAGAGAAAAACAAATCTTGTCTATTAATGCATATATGTGGAACCTAGAAAAATTGTACAGATGAACCGTTTTGCCAGGCAGAAATAGAGCAACAGATGTAGACAACAAACGTATGGACACCAAGGGGGGAAAGCTGTTGGGGGGTGGTGGTGGGAGGAGTTGAGAGATTGGGATTGGCATGTATACATTTATATGTATAAAATAGATAACCAAAAAGAACCTGCTGTATAAAATAATAAAATAAAATTCAAATTACAAAAAGTAAAACAGAAAAAATATTCTTCCCTTCACATACATGTATTTATATGAATAAATTATTTCCATGCTTATATCTGTAAATACAAAAAAGAGGAATAAAATCTACCTTGAACCAAAAACGAAAAAAAGAAAAAAAAACAGAACCCACCAGTTACACAGAGGAAAACCGTATCAGGGCACTTGCTCCAGTTGTAAACAATTCTGAAGTTGGTCAGTGGTGGGGAATCATCTCCCATTCAGCCAGCAGGCCCCACGCAAAAAGCGTCCTCATTGCAAAGCTGGGGGACCGTGCCGAGGCATCTGTGAGTAAACGTGGGCTGAGCCCCAGGCCAGCTGCTGCTGAAATGTTCCCACCCTTCCCAGGTAAAACACCTGAATATGTACAAGGACTTGAAAGCCTAGAGGAAGGGCCATGGAGCCACATGAGTGACAGCATGCCAGCCGACTTGGTGCCTGCAGGCCAGCCAGGATGGTCCTGGCCCTGGGTGCTCTTCTGGAAGCTTTCCATTTCCCTGCCTGAGATACCCCTGCTGTCCCGGCCCCCACTGCTTTCTTCCTCACTCACGTCTGCCCAGGGAGAAATTCCAGCGGCAGGTATGGGTGACACATCCTCTTCTTTAGCAGGTGGCATCTTGGCAACTGCTGCAGAAAGTCCAGCAGAGCCCCACTCACACTGGGCCACCCACAAAGCCGTGGCCTCTCACTCCCTCCCACCAGTCCAGCCCCAAGACTGCTGACAGGGCAGAGAAAATGGCGTCAGGCACAGCTGCAGGGGCTCTTGATGCCTGGAGCGGTGTTTATATTGATCTGAACCCAGGCACACCTGGGGAGGTCTGGCCGGCACGGTCGGGCTTCCCAGGCCAGCCAATAATCACCCCTCAGGGGCTCACAGTTGCAGAAACTGGAACTTGCTGAATCGGCCAGGTCCAAGGAACAGGTGTGGGCTCCTGAGAGTCAGGATAGACAAGGGGCTGCAGCTCTGGCTTGTTTTCTAATTATATTATCTGGCCCATGAGTGGGAGACAACTTCAAGAAAACCCTCTCCTAATGAGAGGAACCCAGGAGTCAGGGAGAGGAGGGGTGGCTGGTGGGTGGAGACAGAGGCCTGGTGCCCCGGGTGCAGTGGAAGTCTCTGGAAGACCAGGTGGAGGGAGGCCACACAGAGTGATGCCCAGGGTCACAGACCTGTCGGAGCTGCTGTTTGTTAGTTCAAGTCCTGCTCTGAGGTGCTCTGTGTCAGATCTGAGTGACAGGTGAGCTGGGAGTGCTCTGCAATGAGGGCGATATGCACGGTTCCTGTGTTCCCAGCCCTGCCATGGTACCTGCAAGGGTAGCTCTGTATCCTGGGAGGGGCCTGACCACGAGAGCCCCATGGGCTGCAGGGGAACCTGCCCAGGGAACCCCATATCCTGGGAGGGGCCTGAACACGAGAGCCCCATGGGCTGGGGTGGGGGTGGGGTACCTGCCCAGGTGAGCTCCATATCCTGGGATTGGCCTGACCTCGAGAGCCCCATGGGCTGCTGGAGTCCTGGTAAAGGATGTCAGGACAGTCAGTGAAGCCACCGAGGATATACCTCCAGTAGTTCCTAAATCCTACACCCTGCTGGTCATTCTACCAACCACCAGGACATGGTATTCTGTATTAGTCTTCAATGATGCCTTCTTTTGTATTCTATTAGTCCCAGAGTCACAAGAAATTTTGGCTTGTGAGTGGCAGGACTCAACATACAACTAAAACAATACTTCCGGGCCGTGTTGCCCCAAGGGTTCAAAAATTCCCACACCATCTTTGGGGAAAGCTCAGCTAAAGAACTAAAAGTTCTACCTCTGGAAAAGGAAACACTCCTTCAATATGCAGACGACATTCTGATCGCCAGCCCTACTAAGGAGACCTCTGAACTACCAAGCCAATAAAGGATACAAGTTGTCCAAGACAAAGCTCAAATATCACAGACTACGGTGACCTGCCTGGGCTTCATTCTCACAGAAGGTCAGAGAAGCCCATCCCAGGAAAGGGAAGAAACAATTTACAGCCTTACCCATTTCTGAAACTAGAAGACAGCTTAGGGGTTCCTGGGGAGGCCAGGGTTTGCTGCTTCTGGATCCCTAACTACAGTCTACTAGCTGGGCCTCTATATGAAACACTGAAAGGAAAAGATGATGATCCTTTTGAATAGAATGCAGAAGTGGCCTTTCAAGAATGGAAAGAGCAGTCAATTCAGACCCTTGCCCTGGAACTCCCTAATTTAGCTAAACCCTTTGACCTTTACATTCCTGGTGAACGGTGAATCGCCATTGGAGTATTAGTGCAAAACCTGGGACCACTTGAAATGGAACAATGCAAGAACGCGATCCAGGTAGGATAAACTACGGTCACCAAGGGGCTTGGCCCACCGCCACATCTGGCCAAGATACTGGCAGTATCTGAAAACCTGGAAATCAGCAGCCCAAAAGGCCACCTCCCTCCGAAGGGAAAAGGACCCCACGTGGTGATCCTAACACCCAACCATGCCCTGAAGTTGCAGGGTTGGCTCCATGGGCACACTGACCTTGAGCGAGGAGGCCCTCCAACTCCAACCTCCATAGAGATAACCGGGGCAAAGTGGCACCATGAAGACTCGTGTGAAGGTGTCTGCACGGGCAAATTTAACGCTCATTTCCCACCAGGAAGAGGAATTAACCAAAGGCTCAGCATGCCGTGCCGGAACCAGATTAGGGCCTGAAGCAATCCTGCGGGTTTGCGCCAGCTCACAAGAAAGCGAGTTGAAGAAAGGAGCTCAGGGACACTGTAATTCACAAACCTGCAGAGTTATAAATGACAGCTATCACCCAAAAATATATTGAAGGAAGGCTGCGAAGAGGACTTGAAAGCGGGGCAGAATTGCAAGAAAACGATTTCAGGGGGTAGACTGGAATTGCATTTAAAGCATAGGAAAAGAGGCAGAACGTCGACAATGATGCACTTGGCCAAAAAGGGCGTATGCGTTTTTTCCTGAATATATTCAGGAAAAAACGCATACGCCCTTTTTGGCCAACCAAGCAAGCATGTTAAAGAAATCTGCACTACAATGAAGTCTCACTGCCCCCCGTTCAAAAGGGCCATCTGAAAAAAGTGTAAAATCCAGAAAGGCAGCACAGGCCATGGAGAACAGGGAGCCTTGTTATGCTGATGGGCGGGATGTAAATTGCCAACAGCCACTCTGGAGATGTGTATGGTGTTTCCTCAAAAACCTAAAAAAAAAGCAACGGAGCCTACGGCATTACCACTTATTTTCCTATAGCTTAGGGAAATTAAAATCAAAAACACACAGCCACCGCAAAGTTTCTGTTTACGGCTCTGTTTACAAGAACCTCGTCTACGGTACAAGTTAAATATCCCAGAAAGCGAAAAATGGATAAAGAAGTGTGGTACGTACGTACAAAGGAATATCACTCACCAATGAAATCTATGTCATCAGGCCCGTCGCGGCATAATGAGTGGATTCAGGTACGATGATTCTAAGTGAAATAAGTCACACAGAAAATGAAACATCATAAGATATCACTAATACACGGAATGTAAACTTGGCTACACATGAACTGAATTACAAAACAGAACAGGGTCTCAAATTTAGAAAACCAACTTATGCTTGCTTAAGGGGAAAGGTGAGTTGTGGTGCTGCATAAAACCAGAGATAGAAATTAGCACAGATACCTTTCCATAAGCCAAATATGTAATAGTCAAGACCTAGCCCTTGCTCAACGAAATGGACTAAACACCCCATATTCAACGCCTAGGATTACACATGACTAGTAAGAACCTTCAAACCCATGGATTTATATGTCTCCGTAAGAGACTCATGTGTGTGTACAGCGGCATGAATGCAGCAGAGAAAATCCGATAAAACCCATTATCAAAATGAATTACAAAAACAAACACAATGACAGTGAAATAGAGAGCAATTCTTAAATAATTCATTCAGGGCTTGTGATGCAACCTGGATTTACCACATCTACACCCAGAGCTGAGTGAGACATAAGGCTGGACACTTCGGGCTGATAGCATTGGTGAGGTTCGATGAGCAAATGCAGACCCTTTGAAGTCATACTGCATGGTACCCATTCCATGGGTCCCAACTCTCCAGGTTTAAGGGATTCTTCCTTCAGCTAAAACATGCATGGGAAACCCACAGTACAGTGCACTGTGTGACCGGGAAACGTTTTCAAATGCATCTCAGTTTTCGTCCCCTTTTACTCGGGTTCACCATTCCAGACCGTTTACTAACACTCTCCCCACTTGGAGAGTCAGTGCCTTTAACCTCCTGTTTGGCACAGTTTGCAATTTCTGCGCAAGATGAACAGGAATAGGGAGAACCAATGAGAGACTAGCTGTAGGTGTCTGGACGGGCAAATGGAACGCTCATTTCCGACCAGGAAGAGGAATTAACCAAAGGCTCAGCATGCCGTGCCGGAACCAGATTAGGGCCTGAAGCATTCCTGCGGGTTTGCGGCCAGCTCACAAGAAAGCGAGTTGAAGAAAGGAGCTCAGGGGCACTGTAATTCACAAACCTGCAGAGTTATAAATGACAGCTATCGTCCAAAAATATATTGAAGGAAGGCTGCGAAGAGGACTGGAAAGCGGGGCAGAATTGCAGGAAAACGATTTCAGGGGGTAGACTGGAATTGCATTTAAAGCATAGGAAAAGAGGCAGAACGTCGACAATGATGCACTTGGCCAAAAAGGGCGTATGCGTTTTTTCCTGAATATATTCAGGAAAAAACGCATACGCCCTTTTTGGCCAACCAAGCAAGCATGTTAAAGAAATCTGCACTACAACGAAGTCTCACTGCCCCCAGGTCAAAAGGGCCATCTGAAAAAAGTGTAAAATCCGGAAAGACAGCACAGGCCATGGAGAACAGGGAGCCTTGTTATGCTGATGGGCGGGATGTAAATTGCCAACAGGCACTCTGGAGAAGTGTATGGTGTTTCCTGAAACACCTAAGAAACAAAGCAACGGAGACTACGGCACTTCCACTTATGGTCTTATAGATCACGGAAATTAAAATCAAAAACAGACAGCCACCCCAAATTTCAGACGGCTCTGTTTACAGGAATCTCGTCTACGGTACAAGTTAAATATCCCAGAATGTGAAAAATGGATAAAGAAGTTGTGGTACACACATTCAATGGAATATCACTCAGCAATGAAATCTATGTCATCAGGCCCATCGTGGCATAATGAGTGGTTTCAGGTACGATGATTCTAAGTGAAATAAGTCACACAGAAAATGAAACATCATAAGATATCACTAATACACGGAATGTAAACTTGGCTACACATGAACTGAATTACAAAACAGAACAGGGTCTCAAATTTAGAAAACCAACTTATGCTTGCTTAAGGGGAAAAGTGAGTTGGGGTGCTGCATAAAACCAGAGATAGAAATTAGCACAGATACTTTTCCATAAGCCAAATATGTAATAGTCAAGACCTAGCCCTTGCTCAACGAAATGGACTAAACACCCCATATTCAACGCCTAGGAATACACCTGACTAGTAAGTATCTTCAAACCCATGGATTTATATGTCTCCATAAGATACTCAAGTGTGTGTACAGCGGCATGAATGCAGCAGAGAAAATCCGATAAATCCCATTATCAAAATGAATTACAAAAACAAACACAATGACAGTGAAATAGAGAGCAATTCTTAAATAATTCATTCAGGGCTTGTGATGCAACCTGGATTTACCACATCTACAACCAGAGCTGAGTGAGACATAAGGCTGTACACTTCAGCCTGATAGCATTGGTGAGGTTCGTTGAGAAAATGCAGGCCCTTTGAAGTCATACTGCATGGTACCCATTCCATGGGTCCCAACTCTCCAGGTTTAAGGGATTCTTCCTTCAGCTAAAACATGCATGGGAAACCCACAGTATGGTGCACCGTGTGACCGGGAAACCTTTTCAAATGCATCTCAGTTTTCGTCCCCTTTTACTCGGGTTCACGATTGAAGACCCTTTACTAATACTCTCCCCACTTAGAGAGTCAGTGCCTTTAACCTCCTGTTTGGCACAGTTTGCAATTTCTGCGCAAGATGAACAAGAATAGGGAGAACCAATGAGAGACTAGCTCTAGGTGTCTGCACGTTCAAATATAACACTCATTTCCCACCAGGAAGAGGAATTTACCAAAGGATCAGCATGCTGTGCCAGATCCAGATTAGGGCATGAAGCAATCCTGCGGGTTTGCGGCCAGCTCACAAGAAAGCGAGTAGAAGAAAGGAGCTCAGGCGCACTGTCATTCACAAACCTGCAGAGTTATAAATGTCAGCTATTGTCCAAAAATGTATTGAAGTAAGGCTGCGTAGAGGACTTGAAAGTGGGGCAGAATTGCAGGAAAACGAGTTCAGGGGCAGACTGGAATTGCATTTAAAGCATAAGGAAAGAGACAGAAAGTCGACAATGATGCACTTGGTCAAAAAGGGCGTATGCGTTTTTTCCTGAATATATTCAAGAAAAAACACATACGCCCTTTTTGGCCAAACAAGCAAGCCTGTAAAGAAATCTGCATTCCAATGAAGTCTCACTGCCCCCCTGTCAAAAGGGACATCTGAAAAAAGTGAAAAATCCAGAAAGGCAGGACAGGCCATGGAGAACAGGGAGCCTTGTTATGCTGATGGGCGGGATGTAACTTGCCAACAGCCACTCTGGAGAAGTGTATGGTGTTTCCTCAAACACCTAAAAAACTAAGCAACGGAGCCTACGGCACTTCAACTTATGGTTCTATAGCTTAGGGAAATTAAAATCAAAAAGACACAGCCACCCATAAATTTTGGACGGCTCTGCTTACAAGAACCTCATTTACGGTACAAGTGAAATATCCCAGAAAGCAAAAAATGGATAAAGAAGTTGTTGTACGTACGTACAATGGAATATCACTCAGCAATGAAATCTATGTCATGAGGCCCGTCGCGGCATAATGAGTGGATTCAGGTACGATCATTCTAAGTTAACTAAGTCACACAGAAAAAGAAACACCATAAGATATCTCAAATACACGGAATGCAAACATGGCTGCACATGAACTCAATTACAAAACAGAAAAGGGTCTCAAATTTAGAAAACCAACTTATGCTTGCTTAAGGGGAAAGGTGAGTTGTGGTGCTGCATAAAACCAGAGATTGAAATTAGCACAGATACCTTTCCATAAGCAAATATGTAATAGTCAGGACCTACTCCTTGCTCCACGAAATGGACTCAACACCCCATATTCAATGCCTAGGAATATACCTGACTAGTAAGAATCTGAAAACCCATGGATTTATATGTCTCCATAAGAGAATCAAGCATGTGTACAGCGGCATAAACGCAGCAGTGAAAATCCGATAAATCCCATTATCAAAATAAATTACAAAAACAAAACACAATGACAGTGAAATAGAGAGCAATTCTTAAATAATTCATTCAGGGCTTGTGATGCAACGTGGATTTACCACATCTACACCCCGAGCTGAGTGAGACATAAGGCTGGACACTTCGGGCTGATAGCATTGGTGACGTTCGGTGAGCAAAGGCAACCCTTTGAAGTCATACTGCGTGGTACCCATTCCATGGGTCCCAACTCTCCAGGTTGAAGGGATTCTTCCTTCAGGTAAAACATGCATGGGCAACCCAGAATATGGTCCACCGTGTGACCGGGAAACCTTTTTAAATGCGTCTCAGTTTTCGTCCCCTCGTACTCGGTTTTACCATTCCAGACGCTTTACTAACACTCTCCCCACTTGGAGAGTCAGTGCCTTTAACCTCCTGTTTGGCACAGTTTGGAATTTCTGCGCAAGATGAACAGGAATAGGGAGAACCAATGAGAGATTAGCTGTAGGTGTCTGCACGAACAAATTTAACGCTCATTTCCCACCAGGAAGAGGAATTAGCCAAAGGCTCAGCATGCCGTGTCGGAGCCAGATTAGGGCCTGAAGCAATCCTGCGGTTTTGCGGCCAGCTCACAAGAAAGCGAGTTGAAGAAAGGAGCTCAGGGGCACTGTAATTCACAAACCTGCAGAGTTATAAATGACAGCTATCGTCCAAAAATATATTGAAGTAAGGCTGCAAAGAGGACTTGAACGTGGGGCAGAATTCCAGGAATAAGATTTCAGGAGGTAGACGGGAAGTCCTCTGAAAGTATAGGAGAAGAGGCAGAACCTCGACAATGATGCACTTGGTCAAAAAGGGCATATGCGTTTCTTCCAGGGCCCTTATTAAAGAGGGTAGGAGGCTCCCAGCATGCTTCAGTGGCCAACAGAGGGCCTACGTCGCCAAGGCGACATGAGCCATCCAGGCAGGAGTGACCTCACATCAGAGGGCCCACCTCACAGAAGGGTAAGGAACCCAGTCAAGATCAGACTCTCACCAGAGTGCCCACATAAGCAAGGGGCTGGGAACCAGGCAGGAGTGTCCTCACACCCGTGGGGCCACATCATCGAAAGTTGAGGTGCCCAGCACATGTGGCCTCAAACCAGAGGACCCACATCACCATGGGTCTCGGAGCGAGGCAGGCAGGATTAACCTCAAAACACATGGCCCATTGTATAAAATAGGTGAGGAATCCAGCAGTTGGAACATCCCAGCAGGCAGCCCAGAGCACCGAGGCTATGGGATCCAGGCAGTGATGAACTCACAACAGAGGGCCCTCATGGTGATACTGTAAGCAACCCAGCCGTTGTAACCTCAGAGCACAAGGCCCACATCCCCATGGGGAAGGGAACCAAGCAGGAGTGTCATCGCACCAGTGGGCACACATCAGAAAAGGTGGGGTGCCCAGCAGTTAGGGCCGGACACCAGAGGGCCCTCATCACTGAGGAGAGGAGGCTCCCAGCAAGCTCCAACTGCTACCAGAAGGCCGACGTCGCCAATGCAGGGTGTGCCAGCCAGGCAGGAGTGACCTCAGAGCAGAGGGCCAACCACACAAAAGTGTGAGGAACCCAAAGAGGATCAGACTCTCACCGGAGGGCCCACATCACCAAGGGAATGGAAACCAGGCAGGAGTGTTCTCACACCAGTGTGGTCACATCACCGAAATGTGACGGACCCAGCACACGTGGCCTCAAACTACAGGACACACATCACCAAGGGGCTGGGAGTGAGGCAGGCAGGAGTAGCCTCCAAACAGAGGGCCCATAGCGTAAAAAAGGTGAGGGATCCCGCAGTTGGAACCTCCCAGCAGGTGGCCAGGAGCAGCGAGGCTATGGGATCCAGGCCTAACTGAACTCAAAACAGAGGGCCCTCATTATGAAACTGTGAGCAACCCAGCCGTTGGGACCTTAGAGCAGAAGGCCCACATTCCCATGGGGTTGGGATCCTGGCAGGAGTGTACTCGCACCACAGGGCACACATCAGAAAATTTTGGGAGCCCAGGAGTTAGGGTCTGACGCCAGAGGGCCCTCATTACCGAGGGGAGGAGACTCCCAGCAGGCACCAACTCCCAACTGAGGGCCCACGTCGCCACGTTGACGTGTGCCAGCCAGGCAGGAGTGACCTCACAGCAGAGGGCCTACCTCACAGAAGGGTGAGGAACCCAGCCAGGATAAGACTCTCACCAGAGGGCCCACATCACCAAGGGGATCGGAACAAGGCAGGAGTGTCCTCACACCAGTGTGGCCACATTATAGAAAGGTGAGGAACCCAGCACATGTGGCCTAAACCAGAGGACCCACATTTCCAAGGTGCTCCGAGTGAGGCAGGCAGGAGTAGCCTAACAACACAGGGCCCACAGAATAAAAAATGTGAGGAATCCAGCAGTTTGAACCTCCCAGCAGGTGGCCCAGAGCATGGAGTCTATGGGATCCAGGCCACAGTGAACTCACAGCAGAGGGCCCACATCATGAAACTGTGAGCAACCCAGCCAGTGGGACCTCAGAGCAGAAGGCCCACATCCCCATGGGGATGGGAACCTCGCAGGAGTGTCCTCGCACAACTTAGCACGTATCAGAAAATGTGGGAACCCAGCAGTTATGGCCTGGCGCCAGAGGGCCCTCATCACAGAGGAGAGGAGGCTACCAGCAGGCTCCAAATGCCACCAGAGGGCCGACGTCACCAAGGCAATGGGAGCAAGCCAGGCAGGAGTTACCTCACAGCAGAGGGCCCACCTCACAGAAGTGTGAGGAATCCAGACAGGATCAGACTCTCACCAGAGGGCCCCCATCACCAAGGGGATGGGAACCAGGCAGGAGTGTCCTCACACCAGTGGGGCCACATCAATAAAGGTGAGGAAACTGGTACATGTGGCCTTAAACAAGAGGACCTACATCACAAATGGGCTGGGAGTGAGTCAGGAAGTAGGAGCATGAAAACACAGGACCCAAAGAATAAAAAAGGTAAGGAATCCAGCAGTAAGAACCTCCCAGCAGGCCGCTCAGAGCACAGAGTCTATGGGATCTAGGCCTGGGTGAACTAACACCAGATAGCCAACATCATGAAACGGTGAACAACACAGGTGTTGGGACCTTAGAGCAGAAGGCCCACATGCCCATGGGGATGGGAACCTCGCAGGAGTGTCCTCGCACCACTTAGCACGTATCAGAAAATGTGGGTACCCAGCAGTTAGGGCCTGAGGCAAGAGGGCCCCCATCACCGAGGGGCGGTTCCCAGCAGGCTCCAACTGCCACAAGAGGGCCGATGTTGCCCAGGTGGGGTGTGCCAGCCAGGCAGGAGTGACCTCACAGCAGAGGGCCCCCCTCACAGAAGGGTGAGGAACCCAGCCAGGATCAGACTCTCACCAGAGGGCCCACATCATCAAGGGGATAGGAACCAGGCAGGAGTGTCCTCACACCAGTGGGGCCACATCATCGAAAGGCGAGGGACCCAGCATACGTGGCCTCAAACCAGAGGACACACATCACCAAGGGGCTGGGAGTGAGGCAGGCAGGAGGAGTCTCAAAACAGAGGGCCCATAGAAGAAAAAATGTGAGGAATCCCGCAGTTGTAACCTCCCAGCAGGTGGCCAGGAGCAGCCAGGCTATGGGATCCAGGCCGGAGAGAACTCACAGCAGAGGGCCCTCATCATGAAACTGAGCAACCCACGGTTGGGACCACAGAGCAGAAGGCCCACATTCCCATGGGGTTGGGAACCTGGCAGGAGTGTACTCGAACCACAGGGCGCATATCAGAAAATATTGGGAGCCCAGGAGTTAGGGTCTGACGCCAGAGGGCCCTCATTACCGAGGGGAGGAGACACCCAGCAGGCACCAAATCCCACCAGAGGGCCGACGTCGCCAAGGCGGGGTGTGCCAACCAGGCAGGAGTGACCTCAGAGAAGAGGGCCCACCTCACAGAAGTGTGAGGAACCCAACCAGGATCAGACTCTCACCGGAGGGCCCACATCACCAAGGGGATGGGAACCAGGCAGGAGTGTCCTCACACCAGTGGGGCCACATCAGCCAAAGGTGAGGAACCCAGCACATGTGGCCTCAAACCACAGGACACACATCACCAAGGGGCTAGGAGTGAGGCAGGTGTCTGGAGGGGCACATTTAACTCTAATTTCCCACCAGGAAGTGGAATGAACCAAAGTCTCAGAGTGCCGTGCCGGACACTGATTACGGCCTGAAGCAAACCTGCGGTTCTGTGGCCAGTTTTCAAGGAAACGAGTTAAGAAAGGAAATCACGGGCACTGTAATTCAAAAACCTGCAGTGTTATAAATGACAGCTATTGGCAAAATTATATGGAAGTAAGTCTGCAAAGAGGACTTGAAAACGAGGCAGAATTGCAGGAATCATATTTCAGGAGGTAGATTGGAATTGCATTTAAAGCATGTGAAAAGCGGCAGATCTTTGACACTGATGCACTTGGACAAAAGTGCGTAAACATTTTTTCCTGAATATATTCAGGAAAAAACACATATGCCCTTTTTGGCCAACCAAGCACTCGAGAAATGGAAATCCGCACTACAATGAAGTCTCATTTCCCATTCGTCAAAAGGGCCATCTGAAAAAAGTGTAAAAACCAGAAACACAGGACAGGCCATGGAGAACAGGGAGCCTTGTTATGCTGATGGGCGGGATGTAAATTGCCAACAGACACTCTGGAGATGTTTATGGTGTATCCTGAAACATCTGAAAAACAAAGCTACAGACCCTAGGGCACTTCCACTTTTGGCCCTATAGCTTAGGAAAATTAAAATCAACAAGACACAGCCAACACCAAATTTAGGGCTGCTGTGTTTACAAGAACCTTGAGTCCAGTACAAATTAAATATCCCAGAAAGAAAAAAATGGATAAAGGAGTTGTGCTACTTACGTACAACGGAATATCACTCAGCAATGAAATCAATGTCATCAGGCCTGTAGCAGCAAATTGAGTGGATTTAAGTATGATGATTCTAAGAGAAATAGGTCACACAGAGAAAGATAATTATCATAAGATATCACTAATAGAGAGAGTGTAAACTTGGCTACACATAAACTGAATTCCAAAACCGAACAGAGTCTCACATTTAGATAAAAACTTATGCTTGCTTAAGGGGAAAGTTGAGTTGGGGTGCTGTATAAAACCAGAGATTGAAATTAGCACACATACCGTTCCATAAGCCAAATATGTAATAGACAAGACCTACTCTTTGCTCAACGAAATAGACTCATCCATGGTGTATCACCTCACACCTGTTAGAATGGGCATCATCAGAAAATCTACAAACAACAAATGCTGGAAAGGGTGTGGAGATAAGGAACCCTCTTCCACTATTGTTGGGAATGTAAATTGATACAGTCACTGTGGAGAACATTATGGAGTTTCTTATAAAACTAAGAATAGAATTACCATATGATACAGCAATCCCACTACTGGGCATATACCCAGACAAAACCATAAATCAAAAAGAGACATTCACCGCAATGTTCATTGCATCACTATTTACAATATCCAGGTAATGGAAGCAACCTAAATGCCCACAGACAGACGAATGCATAAAGAAGTGGTACATATATAAAATGGAATATTACTAAGCCATAAAAAGGAATGAAATTGGGTCATTTGTAGAGACGTTGATGGATCTAGAGACTGTCATACAGAGTGAAGTAAGTCAGAAAGAGAAAAACAAATCTTGTCTATTAATGCATATATGTGGAACCTAGAAAAATTGTACAGATGAACCGTTTTGCCAGGCAGAAATAGAGCAACAGATGTAGACAACAAACGTATGGACACCAAGGGGGGAAAGCTGTTGGGGGGTGGTGGTGGGAGGAGTTGAGAGATTGGGATTGGCATGTATACATTTATATGTATAAAATAGATAACCAAAAAGAACCTGCTGTATAAAATAATAAAATAAAATTCAAATTACAAAAAGTAAAACAGAAAAAATATTCTTCCCTTCACATACATGTATTTATATGAATAAATTATTTCCATGCTTATATCTGTAAATACAAAAAAGAGGAATAAAATCTACCTTGAACCAAAAACGAAAAAAAGAAAAAAAAACAGAACCCACCAGTTACACAGAGGAAAACCGTATCAGGGCACTTGCTCCAGTTGTAAACAATTCTGAAGTTGGTCAGTGGTGGGGAATCATCTCCCATTCAGCCAGCAGGCCCCACGCAACAAGCGTCCTCATTGCAAAGCTGGGGGACCGTGCCGAGGCATCTGTGAGTAAACGTGGGCTGAGCCCCAGGCCAGCTGCTGCTGAAATGTTCCCACCCTTCCCAGGTAAAACACCTGAATATGTACAAGGACTTGAAAGCCTAGAGGAAGGGCCATGGAGCCACATGAGTGACAGCATGCCAGCCGACTTGGTGCCTGCAGGCCAGCCAGGATGGTCCTGGCCCTGGGTGCTCTTCTGGAAGCTTTCCATTTCCCTGCCTGAGATACCCCTGCTGTCCCGGCCCCCACTGCTTTCTTCCTCACTCACCTCTGCCCAGGGAGAAATTCCAGCGGCAGGTATGGGTGACACATCCTCTTCTTTAGCAGGTGGCATCTTGGCAACTGCTGCAGAAAGTCCAGCAGAGCCCCACTCACACTGGGCCACCCACAAAGCCGTGGCCTCTCACTCCCTCCCACCAGTCCAGCCCCAAGACTGCTGACAGGGCAGAGAAAATGGCGTCAGGCACAGCTGCAGGGGCTCTTGCTGCCTGGAGCGGTGTTTATATTGATCTGAACCCAGGCACACCTGGGGAGGGCTGGCCGGCACGGTCGGGCTTCCCAGGCCAGCCAATAATCACCCCTCAGGGGCTCACAGTTGCAGAAACTGGAACTTGCTGAATCGGCCAGGTCCAAGGAACAGGTGTGGGCTCCTGAGAGTCAGGATAGACAAGGGGCTGCAGCTCTGGCTTGTTTTCTAATTATATTATCTGGCCCATGAGTGGGAGACAACTTCAAGAAAACCCTCTCCTAATGAGAGGAACCCAGGAGTCAGGGAGAGGAGGGGTGGCTGGTGGGTGGAGACAGAGGCCTGGTGCCCCGGGTGCAGTGGAAGTCTCTGGAAGACCAGGTGGAGGGAGGCCACACAGAGTGATGCCCAGGGTCACAGACCTGTGGGAGCTGCTGTTTGTTAGTTCAAGTCCTGCTCTGAGGTGCTCTGTGTCAGATCTGAGTGACAGGTGAGCTGGGAGTGCTCTGCAATGAGGGCGATATGCACGGTTCCTGTGTTCCCAGCCCTGCCATGGTACCTGCAAGGGTAGCTCTGTATCCTGGGAGGGGCCTGACCACGAGAGCCCCATGGGCTGCAGGGGAACCTGCCCAGGGAACCCCATATCCTGGGAGGGGCCTGAACACGAGAGCCCCATGGGCTGGGGTGGGGGTGGGGTACCTGCCCAGGTGAGCTCCATATCCTGGGATTGGCCTGACCTCGAGAGCCCCATGGGCTGCTGGAGTCCTGGTAAAGGATGTCAGGACAGTCAGTGAAGCCACCGAGGATATACCTCCAGTAGTTCCTAAATCCTACACCCTGCTGGTCATTCTACCAACCACCAGGACATGGTATTCTGTATTAGTCTTCAATGATGCCTTCTTTTGTATTCTATTAGTCCCAGAGTCACAAGAAATTTTGGCTTGTGAGTGGCAGGACTCAACATACAACTAAAACAATACTTCCGGGCCGTGTTGCCCCAAGGGTTCAAAAATTCCCACACCATCTTTGGGGAAAGCTCAGCTAAAGAACTAAAAGTTCTACCTCTGGAAAAGGAAACACTCCTTCAATATGCAGACGACATTCTGATCGCCAGCCCTACTAAGGAGACCTCTGAACTACCAAGCCAATAAAGGATACAAGTTGTCCAAGACAAAGCTCAAATATCACAGACTACGGTGACCTGCCTGGGCTTCATTCTCACAGAAGGTCGGAGAAGCCCATCCCAGGAAAGGGAAGAAACAATTTACAGCCTTACCCATTTCTGAACCTAGAAGACAGCTTAGGGGTTCCTGGGGAGGCCAGGGTTTGCTGCTTCTGGATCCCTAACTACAGTCTACTAGCTGGGCCTCTATATGAAACACTGAAAGGAAAAGATGATGATCCTTTTGAATAGAATGCAGAAGTGGCCTTTCAAGAATGGAAAGAGCAGTCAATTCAGACCCTTGCCCTGGAACTCCCTAATTTAGCTAAACCCTTTGACCTTTACATTCCTGGTGAACGGTGAATCGCCATTGGAGTATTAGTGCAAAACCTGGGACCACTTGAAATGGAACAATGCAAGAATGCGCTCCAGGTAGGATAAACTACGGTCACCAAGGGGCTTGGCCCACCGCCACATCTGGCCAAGATACTGGCAGTATCTGAAAACCTGGAAATCAGCAGCCCAAAAGGCCACCTCCCTCCGAAGGGAAAAGGACCCCACGTGGTGATCCTAACACCCAACCATGCCCTGAAGTTGCAGGGTTGGCTCCATGGGCACACTGACCTTGAGCGAGGAGGCCCTCCAACTCCAACCTCCATAGAGATAACCGGGGCAAAGGGGCACCATGAAGACTCGTGTGAAGGTGTCTGCACGGGCAAATTTAACACTCATTTCCCACCAGGAAGAGGAATTAACCAAAGGCTCAGCATGCCGTGCCGGAACCAGATTAGGGCCTGAAGCAATTCTGCGGGTTTGCGGCCAGCTCACAAGAAAGCGAGTTGAAGAAAGGAGCTCAGGGACACTGTAATTCACAAACCTGCAGAGTTATAAATGACAGCTATCACCCAAAAATATATTGAAGGAAGGCTGCGAAGAGGACTTGAAAGCGGGGCAGAATTGCAAGAAAACGATTTCAGGGGGTAGACTGGAATTGCATTTAAAGCATAGGAAAAGAGGCAGAACGTCGACAAGGATGCACTTGGCCAAAAAGGGCGTATGAGTTTTTTCCTGAATATATTCAGGAAAAAACGCATACGCCCTTTTTGGCCAACCAAGCAAGCATGTTAAAGAAATCTGCACTACAATGAAGTCTCACTGCCCCCCGTTCAAAAGGGCCATCTGAAAAAAGTGTAAAATCCAGAAAGGCAGCACAGGCCATGGAGAACAGGGAGCCTTGTTATGCTGATGGGCGGGATGTAAATTGCCAACAGCCACTCTGGAGATGTGTATGGTGTTTCCTCAAAAACCTAAAAAACAAAGCAACGGAGCCTACGGCATTACCACTTATTTTCCTATAGCTTAGGGAAATTAAAATCAAAAACACACAGCCACCGCAAGGTTTCTGTTTACGGCTCTGTTTACAAGAACTTCGTTTACGGTACAAGTTAAATATCCCAGAAAGCGAAAAATGGATAAAGAAGTGTGGTACGTACGTACAAAGGAATATCACTCACCAATGAAATCTATGTCATCAGGCCCGTCGCGGCATAATGAGTGGATTCAGGTACGATGATTCTAAGTGAAATAAGTCACACAGAAAATGAAACATCATAAGATATCACTAATACACGGAATGTAAACTTGGCTACACATGAACTGAATTACAAAACAGAACAGGGTCTCAAATTTAGAAAACCAACTTATGCTTGCTTAAGGGGAAAGGTGAGTTGTGGTGCTGCATAAAACCAGAGATAGAAATTAGCACAGATACCTTTCCATAAGCCAAATATGTAATAGTCAAGACCTAGCCCTTGCTCAACGAAATGGACTAAACACCCCATATTCAACGCCTAGGATTACACATGACTAGTAAGAACCTTCAAACCCATGGATTTATATGTCTCTGTAAGAGACTTAAGTGTGTGTACAGCGGCATGAATGCAGCAGAGAAAATCCGATAAAACCCATTATCAAAATGAATTACAAAAACAAACACAATGACAGTGAAATAGAGAGCAATTCTTAAATAATTCATTCAGGGCTTGTGATGCAACCTGGATTTACCACATCTACACCCAGAGCTGAGTGAGACATAAGGCTGGACACTTCGGGCTGATAGCATTGGTGAGGTTCGATGAGCAAATGCAGACCCTTTGAAGTCATACTGCATGGTACCCATTCCATGGGTCCCAACTCTCCAGGTTTAAGGGATTCTTCCTTCAGCTAAAACATGCATGGGAAACCCACAGTACAGTGCACTGTGTGACCGGGAAACGTTTTCAAATGCATCTCAGTTTTCGTCCCCTTTTACTCGGGTTCACCATTCCAGACCGTTTACTAACACTCTCCCCACTTGGAGAGT
The DNA here is from genome assembly GCF_059928025.1 of Delphinapterus leucas. Classification (NCBI taxonomy): domain Eukaryota; kingdom Metazoa; phylum Chordata; class Mammalia; order Artiodactyla; family Monodontidae; genus Delphinapterus; species Delphinapterus leucas. Next base: position 8,361,962 of record NW_028322237.1, read on the forward strand.
CAGTGCCTTTAACCTCCTGTTTGGCACAGTTTGCAATTTCTGCTCAACATGAACAGGAATAGGGAGAACCAATGAGAGACTATCTGTAGGTGTCTGGACGGGCAAATGGAACGCTCATTTCCCACCAGGAAGAGGAATTAACCAAAGGCTCAGCATGCCGTGCCGGAACCAGATTAGGGCCTGAAGCATTCCTGCGGGTTTGCGGCCAGCTCACAAGAAAGCGAGTTGAAGAAAGGAGCTCAGGGGCACTGTAATTCACAAACCTGCAGAGTTATAAATGACAGCTATCGTCCAAAAATATATTGAAGGAAGGCTGTGAAGAGGACTGGAAAGCGGGGCAGAATTGCAGGAAAACGATTTCAGGGGGTAGACTGGAATTGCATTTAAAGCATAGGAAAAGAGGCAGAACGTCGACAATGATGCACTTGCCCAAAAAGGGCGTATGCGTTTTTTCCTGAATATATTCAGGAAAAAACGCATACGCCCTTTTTGGCCAACCAAGCCAGCATGTTAAAGAAATCTGCACTACAAAGAAGTCTCACTGCCCCCAGGTCAAAAGGGCCATCTGAAAAAAGTGTAAAATCCAGAAAGACAGCACAGGCCATGGAGAACAGGGAGCCTTGTTATGCTGATGGGCGGGATGTAAATTGCCAACAGCCACTCTGGAGAAGTGTATGGTGTTTCCTGAAACACCTAAGAAACAAAGCAACGGAGACTACGGCACTTCCACTTATGGTCTTATAGATCACGGAAATTAAAATCAAAAACAGACAGCCACCCCAAAGTTTCAGACGGCTGTTTACAGGAATCTCGTCTACGGTACAAGTTAAATATCCCAGAATGTGAAAAATGGATAAAGAAGTTGTGGTACACACATTCAGTGGAATATCACTCAGCAATGAAATCTATGTCATCAGGCCCATCGTGGCATAATGAGTGGATTCAGGTACGATGATTCTAAGTGAAATAAGTCACACAGAAAATGAAACATCATAAGATATCACTAATACACGGAATGTAAACTTGGCTACACATGAACTGAATTACAAAACAGAACAGGGTCTCAAATTTAGAAAACCACCTTATGCTTGCTTAAGGGGAAAAGTGAGTTGGGGTGCTGCATAAAACCAGAGATAGAAATTAGCACAGATACCTTTCCATAAGCCAAATATGTAATAGTCAAGACCTAGCCCTTGCTCAACGAAATGGACTAAACACCCCATATTCAACGCCTAGGAATACACCTGACTAGTAAGTATCTTCAAACCCATGGATTTATATGTCTCCATAAGAGACTCAAGTGTGTGTACAGCGGCATGAATGCAGCAGAGAAAATCCGATAAATCCCATTATCAAAATGAATTACAAAAACAAACACAATGACAGTGAAATAGAGAGCAATTCTTAAATAATTCATTCAGGGCTTGTGATGCAACCTAGATTTACCACATCTACAACCAGAGCTGAGTGAGACATAAGGCTGTACACTTCGGCCTGATAGCATTGGTGAGGTTCGTTGAGAAAATGCAGGCCCTTTGAAGTCATACTGCATGGTACCCATTCCATGGGTCCCAACTCTCCAGGTTTAAGGGATTCTTCCTTCAGCTAAAACATGCATGGGAAACCCACAGTATGGTGCACCGTGTGACCGGGAAACCTTTTCAAATGCATCTCAGTTTTCGTCCCCTTTTACTCGGGTTCACGATTGAAGACCCTTTACTAATACTCTCCCCACTTCGAGAGTCAGTGCCTTTAACCTCCTGTTTGGCACAGTTTGCAATTTCTGCGCAAGATGAACAAGAATAGGGAGAACCAATGAGAGACTAGCTCTAGGTGTCTGCACGTTCAAATATAACACTCATTTCCCACCAGGAAGAGGAATTTACCAAAGGATCAGCATGCTGTGCCGGAACCAGATTAGGGCATGAAGCAATCCTGCGGGTTTGCGGCCAGCTCACAAGAAAGCGAGTAGAAGAAAGGAGCTCAGGCGCACTGTCATTCACAAACCTGCAGAGTTATAAATGTCAGCTATTGTCCAAAAATGTATTGAAGTAAGGCTGCGTAGAGGACTTGAAAGCGGGGCAGAATTGCAGGAAAACGAGTTCAGGGGCAGACTGGAATTGCATTTAAAGCATAAGGAAAGAGACAGAAAGTCGACAATGATGCACTTGGTCAAAAAGGGCGTATGCGTTTTTTCCTGAATATATTCAAGAAAAAACACATACGCCCTTTTTGGCCAAACAAGCAAGCCTGTAAAGAAATCTGCATTCCAATGAAGTCTCACTGCCCCCCTGTCAAAAGGGACATCTGAAAAAAGTGAAAAATCCAGAAAGGCAGGACAGGCCATGGAGAACAGGGAGCCTTGTTATGCTGATGGGCGGGATGTAACTTGCCAACAGCCACTCTGGAGAAGTGTATGGTGTTTCCTCAAACACCTAAAAAACTAAGCAACGGAGCCTACGGCACTTCAACTTATGGTTCTATAGCTTAGGGAAATTAAAATCAAAAAGACACAGCCACCCATAAATTTTGGACGGCTCTGCTTACAAGAACCTCATTTACGGTACAAGTGAAATATCCCAGAAAGCAAAAAATGGATAAAGAAGTTGTTGTACGTACGTACAATGGAATATCACTCAGCAATGAAATCTATGTCATGAGGCCCGTCGCGGCATAATGAGTGGATTCAGGTACGATCATTCTAAGTTAACTAAGTCACACAGAAAAAGAAACACCATAAGATATCTCAAATACACGGAATGCAAACATGGCTGCACATGAACTCAATTACAAAACAGAAAAGGGTCTCAAATTTAGAAAACCAACTTATGCTTGCTTAAGGGGAAAGGTGAGTTGTGGTGCTGCATAAAACCAGAGATTGAAATTAGCACAGATACCTTTCCATAAGCAAATATGTAATAGTCAGGACCTACTCCTTGCTCCACGAAATGGACTCAACACCCCATATTCAATGCCTAGGAATATACCTGACTAGTAAGAATCTGAAAACCCATGGATTTATATGTCTCCATAAGAGAATCAAGCATGTGTACAGCGGCATAAACGCAGCAGTGAAAATCCGATAAATCCCATTATCAAAATAAATTACAAAAACAAAACACAATGACAGTGAAATAGAGAGCAATTCTTAAATAATTCATTCAGGGCTTGTGATGCAACGTGGATTTACCACATCTACACCCCGAGCTGAGTGAGACATAAGGCTGGACACTTCGGGCTGATAGCATTGGTGACGTTCGGTGAGCAAAGGCAACCCTTTGAAGTCATACTGCGTGGTACCCATTCCATGGGTCCCAACTCTCCAGGTTGAAGGGATTCTTCCTTCAGGTAAAACATGCATGGGCAACCCAGAATATGGTCCACCGTGTGACCGGGAAAACTTTTTAAATGCGTCTCAGTTTTCGTCCCCTCGTACTCGGTTTTACCATTCCAGACGCTTTACTAACACTCTCCCCACTTGGAGAGTCAGTGCCTTTAACCTCCTGTTTGGCACAGTTTGGAATTTCTGCGCAAGATGAACAGGAATAGGGAGAACCAATGAGAGATTAGCTGTAGGTGTCTGCATGAACAAATTTAACGCTCATTTCCCACCAGGAAGAGGAATTAGCCGAAGGCTCAGCATGCCCTGTCAGAACCAGATTAGGGCCTGAAGCAATCCTGCGGTTTTGCGGCCAGCTCACAAGAAAGCGAGTTGAAGAAAGGAGCTCAGGGGCAGTGTAATTCACAAACCTGCAGAGTTATAAATGACAGCTATCGTCCAAAAATATATTGAAGTAAGGCTGCAAAGAGGACTTGAACGCGGGGCAGAATTCCAGGAATACGATTTCAGGAGGTAGACGGGAAGTCCTCTGAAAGTATAGGAGAAGAGGCAGAACCTCGACAATGATGCACTTGGTCAAAAAGGGCATATGCGTTTCTTCCAGGGCCCTTATTAAAGAGGGTAGGAGGCTCCCAGCATGCTGCAGTGGCCAACAGAGGGCCTACGTCACCAAGGCGACATGAGCCATCCAGGCAGGAGTGACCTCACATCAGAGGGCCCACCTCACAGAAGGGTAAGGAACCCAGTCAAGATCAGACTCTCACCAGAGTGCCCACATAAGCAAGGGGCTGGGAACCAGGCAGGAGTGTCCTCACACCCGTGGTGCCACATCATCGAAAGTTGAGGTACCCAGCACATGTGGCCTCAAACCAGAGGACCCACATCACCATGGGTCTCGGAGCGAGGCAGGCAGGATTAACCTCAAAACACATGGCCCATTGTATAAAAAAGGTGAGCAATCCAGCAGTTGGAACATCCCAGCAGGCGGCCCAGAGCACCGAGGCTATGGGATCCAGGCAGTGATGAACTCACAACAGAGGGCCCTCATCGTGATACTGTAAGCAACCCAGCCGTTGTAACCTCAGAGCACAAGGCCCACATCCCCATGGGGAAGGGAACCAAGCAGGAGTGTCATCGCACCAGTGGGCACACATCAGAAAAGGTGGGGAGCCCAGCAGTTAGGGCCGGACGCCAGAGGGCCCTCATCACTGAGGAGAGGAGGCTCCCAGCAAGCTCCAACTGCTACCAGAAGGCCGACGTCGCCAATGCAGGGTGTGCCAGCCAGGCAGGAGTGACCTCAGAGCAGAGGGCCAACCACACAAAAGTGTGAGGAACCCAAAGAGGATCAGACTCTCACCGGAGGGCCCACATCACCAAGGGAATGGAAACCAGGCAGGAGTGTTCTCACACCAGTGTGGTCACATCACCGAAATGTGACGGACCCAGCACACGTGGCCTCAAACTACAGGACACACATCACCAAGGGGCTGGGAGTGAGGCAGGCAGGAGGAGCCTCCAAACAGAGGGCCCATAGCGTAAAAAAGGTGAGGAATCCCGCAGTTGGAACCTCCCAGCAGGTGGCCAGGAGCAGCGAGGCTATGGGATCCAGGCCTAACTGAACTCAAAACAGAGGGCCCTCATTATGAAACTGTGAGCAACCCAGCCGTTGGGACCTTAGAGCAGAAGGCCCACATTCCCATGGGGTTGGGATCCTGGCAGGAGTGTACTCGCACCACAGGGCGCACATCAGAAAATTTTGGGAGCCCAGGAGTTAGGGTCTGACGCCAGAGGGCCCTCATTACCGAGGGGAGGAGACTCCCAGCAGGCACCAACTCCCAACTGAGGGCCCACGTCGCCACGTTGACGTGTGCCAGCCAGGCAGGAGTGACCTCACAGCAGAGGGCCTACCTCACAGAAGGGTGAGGAACCCAGCCAGGATAAGACTCTCACCAGAGGGCCCACATCACCAAGGGGATCGGAACAAGGCAGGAGTGTCCTCACACCAGTGTGGCCACATTATAGAAAGGTGAGGAACCCAGCACATGTGGCCTAAACCAGAGGACCCACATTTCCAAGGTGCTCCGAGTGAGGCAGGCAGGAGTAGCCTAACAACACAGGGCCCACAGAATAAAAAATGTGAGGAATCCAGCAGTTTGAACCTCCCAGCAGGTGGCCCAGAGCATGGAGTCTATGGGATCCAGGCCACAGTGAACTCACAGCAGAGGGCCCACATCATGAAACTGTGAGCAACCCAGCCAGTGGGACCTCAGAGCAGAAGGCGCACATCCCCATGGGGATAGGAACCTCGCAGGAGTGTCCTCGCACAACTTAGCACGTATCAGAAAATGTGGGAACCCAGCAGTTATGGCCTGGCGCCAGAGGGCCCTCATCACGGAGGAGAGGAGGCTACCAGCAGGCTCCAAATGCCACCAGAGGGCCGACGTCACCAAGGCAATGGGAGAAAGCCAGGCAGGAGTTACCTCACAGCAGAGGGCCCACCTCACAGAAGTGTGAGGAGCCCAAACAGGATCAGACTCTAACCAGAGCGCCCACATCACCAAGGGGATGGAAACCAGGCAGGAGTGTCCTCACACCAGTGGGGCCACATCAGCGAAAGGTGAGGAACACAGCACATGTGGCCTCAAACAAGGGGACACACATCACGAAAGGGCTGGGAGTGAGGCATGCAGGAGGAGACTCACAACAGAGCGCCCATAGAATAAAAAAGGTGAGGAACCCCGCAGTTGGAAGCTCCAAGCAGGTGGCCCAGAGCACCGAGGCTATGGGATCCATGCCGGAGTGAATTCACAGCAGAGGGCCCACATTCTGACACTGTGAGCAACCCAGCCGTTGGGACCTCAGGGCAGAAAGCCCACATCCCCATGGGGATGGGACCCTGGCTGGAGTGTATTCGCACGACAGGGCGCACATCAGAAAATTTTGGGAGCGCATGAGTTAGGGCCTGACGCCAGAGGCCCCTCATTACCGAGGGGAGGAGACTCCCAGCAGGCACCAACTCCCAACTGAGGGCCCACATCGCCAAGGTGACGTGTGCCAGCCAGGCAGGAGTGACCTCACAGCAGAGGGCCCACCTCCCAGAAGTGTGAGGAATCCAGACAGGATCAGACTCTCACCAGAGGGCCCCCATCACCAAGGGGATGGGAACCAGGCAGGAGTGTCCTCACACCAGTGGGGCCACATCAATAAAGGTGAGGAAACCGGTACATGTGGCCTTAAACCAGAGGACCTACATCACAAATGGGCTGGGAGTGAGTCAGGAAGTAGGAGCATGAAAACACAGGACACAAAGAATAAAAAAGGTAAGGAATCCAGCAGTAGGAACCTCCCAGCAGGCCGCTCAGAGCACAGAGGCTATGGGATCTAGGCCTGGGTGAACTAACACCAGAGAGCCAACATCATGAAACGGTGAACAACACAGGTGTTGGGACCTTAGAGCAGAAGGCCCACATGCCCATGGGGATGGGAACCTCGCAGGAGTGTCCTCGCACCACTTAGCACGTATCAGAAAATGTGGGTACCCAGCAGTTAGGGCCTGAGGCAAGAGGGCCCCCATCACCGAGGGGAGGTTCCCAGCAGGCTCCAACTGCCACAAGAGGGCCGATGTTGCCCAGGAGGGGTGTGCCAGCCAGGCAGGAGTGACCTCACAGCAGAGGGCCCCCCTCACAGAAGGGTGAGTAACCCAGCCAGGATCAGACTCTCACCAGAGGGCCCACATCATTAAGGGGATAGGAACCAGGCAGGAGTGTCCTCACACCAGTGGGGCCACATCATCGAAAGGCGAGGGACCCAGCATACATGGCCTCAAACCAGAGGACACACATCACCAAGAGGCTGGGAGTGAGGCAGGCAGGAGGAGTCTCAAAACAGAGGGTCCATAGAAGAAAAAAGGTGAGGAATCCCGCAGTTGTAACCTCCCAGCAGGTGGCCAGGAGCAGCGAGGCTATGGGATCCAAGCCGGAGAGAACTCACAGCAGAGGGCCCTCATCATGAAACTGAGCAACCCACGGTTGGGACCTCAGAGCAGAAGTCCCACATTCCCATGGGGTTGGGAACCTGGCAGGAGCGTACTCGAACCACAGGGCGCATATCAGAAAATATTGGGAGCCCAGGAGTTAGGGTCTGACGCCAGAGGGCCCTCATTACCGAGGGGAGGAGACACCCAGCAGGCACCAAATCCCACCAGAGAGCCGACGTCGCAAAGGCGGGGTGTGCCAGCCAGGCAGGAGTGACCTCAGAGAAGAGGGCCCACCTCACAGAAGTGTGAGGAACCCAACCAGGATCAGACTCTCACCGGAGGGCCCACATCACCAAGCGGATGGGAACCAGGCAGGAGTGTCTCACACCAGTGGGGCCACATCAGCCAAAGGTGAGGAACCCAGCACATGTGGCCTCAAACCACAGGACACACATCACCAAGGGGCTAGGAGTGAGGCAGGTGTCTGGAGGGGCACATTTAACTCTAATTTCCCACCAGGAAGTGGAATGAACCAAAGTCTCAGAGTGCCGTGCCGGACCCTGATTACGGCCTGAAGCAAACCTGCGGTTCTGTGGCCAGTTTTCAAGGAAACGAGTTAAGAAAGGAAATCACGGGCACTGTAATTCACAAACCTGCAGTGTTATAAATGACAGTTATTGGCAAAATTATATGGAAGTAAGTCTGCAAAGAGGACTTGAAAACGAGGCAGAATTGCAGGAATCATATTTCAGGAGGTAGATTGGAATTGCATTTAAAGCATGTGAAAAGCGGCAGATCTTTGACAGTGATGCACTTGGACAAAAGTGCGTAAACATTTTTTCCTGAATATATTCAGGAAAAAACACATATGCCCTTTTTGGCCAACCAAGCACTCGAGAAATGGAAATCCGCACTACAATGAAGTCTCATTTCCCATTCGTCAAAAGGGCCATCTGAAAAAAGTGTAAAAACCAGAAACACAGGACAGGCCATGGAGAACAGGGAGCCTTGTTATGCTGATGGGCGGGATGTAAATTGCCAACAGACACTCTGGAGATGTTTATGGTGTATCCTGAAACATCTGAAAAACAAAGCTACAGACCCTAGGGCACTTCCACTTTTGGCCCTATAGCTTAGGAAAATTAAAATCAACAAGACACAGCCAACACCAAATTTAGGGCTGCTGTGTTTACAAGAACCTTGAGTCCAGTACAAATTAAATATCCCAGAAAGAAAAAAATGGATAAAGGAGTTGTGCTACTTACGTACAACGGAATATCACTCAGCAATGAAATCAAAGTCATCAGGCCTGTAGCACCAAATTGAGTGGATTTAAGTATGATGATTCTAAGAGAAATAGGTCACACAGAGAAAGATAATTATCATAAGATATCACTAATAGAGAGAGTGTAAACTTGGCTACACATAAACTGAATTCCAAAACCGAACAGAGTCTCACATTTAGATAAAAACTTATGCTTGCTTAAGGGGAAAGTTGAGTTGGGGTGCTGTATAAAACCAGAGATTGAAATTAGCACACATACCGTTCCATAAGCCAAATATGTAATAGACAAGACCTACTCTTTGCTCAACGAAATAGACTCATCCATGGTGTATCACCTCACACCTGTTAGAATGGGCATCATCAGAAAATCTACAAACAACAAATGCTGGAAAGGGTGTGGAGATAAGGAACCCTCTTCCACTATTGTTGGGAATGTAAATTGATACAGTCACTGTGGAGAACATTATGGAGTTTCTTATAAAACTAAGAATAGAATTACCATATGATACAGCAATCCCACTACTGGGCATATACCCAGACAAAACCATAAATCAAAAAGAGACATTCACCGCAATGTTCATTGCATCACTATTTACAATATCCAGGTAATGGAAGCAACCTAAATGCCCACAGACAGACGAATGCATAAAGAAGTGGTACATATATAAAATGGAATATTACTAAGCCATAAAAAGGAATGAAATTGGGTCATTTGTAGAGATGTTGATGGATCTAGAGACTGTCATACGGAGTGAAGTAAGTCAGAAAGAGAAAAACAAATCTTGTCTATTAATGCCTATATGTGGAACCTAGAAAAATTGTACAGATGAACCGTTTTGCCAGGCAGAAATAGAGCAACAGATGTAGACAACAAACGTATGGACACCAAGGGGGGAAAGCTGTTGGGGTGTGGTGGTGGGAGGAGTTGAGAGACTGGGATTGGCATGTATACCTTTATATGTATAAAATAGATAACCAAAAAGAACCTGCTGTATAAAAAAATAAAATAAAATTCAAATTACAAAAAGTAAAACAGAAAAAATATTCTTCCCTTCACATACATGTATTTATATGAATAAATTATTTCCATGCTTATATCTGTAAATACAAAAAAGAGGAATAAAATCTACCTTGAACCAAAAACGAAAAAAAAACAGAACCCACCAGTTACACAGAGGAAAACCGTATCAGGGCACTTGCTCCAGTTGTAAACAATTCTGAAGTTGGTCAGTGGTGGGGAATCATCCCCCATTCAGCCAGCAGGCCCCACGCAACAAGCGTCCTCATTGCAAAGCTGGGGGACCATGCCGAGGCATCTGTGAGTAAACGTGGGCTGAGCCCCAGGCCAGCTGCTGCTGAAATGTTCCCACCCTTCCCAGGTAAAACACCTGAATATGTACAAGGACTTGAAAGCCTAGAGGAAGGGCCATGGAGCCACATGAGTGACAGCATGCCAGCCGACTTGGTGCCTGCAGGCCAGCCAGGATGGTCCTGGCCCTGGGTGCTCTTCTGGAAGCTTTCCATTTCCCTGCCTGAGATACCCCTGCTGTCCCGGCCCCCACTGCTTTCTTCCTCACTCACCTCTGCCCAGGGAGAAATTCCAGCGGCAGGTATGGGTGACACATCCTCTTCTTTAGCAGGTGGCATCTTGGCAACTGCTGCAGAAAGTCCAGCAGAGCCCCACTCACACTGGGCCACCCACAAAGCTGTGGCCTCTCACTCCCTCCCACCAGTCCAGCCCCAAGACTGCTGACAGGGCAGAGAAAATGGCGTCAGGCACAGCTGCAGGGGCTCTTGCTGCCTGGAGCGGTGTTTATATTGATCTGAACCCAGGCACACCTGGGGAGGTCTGGCCGGCACGGTCGGGCTTCCCAGGCCAGCCAATAATCACCCCTCAGGGGCTCACAGTTGCAGAAACTGGAACTTGCTGAATCGGCCAGGTCCAAGGAACAGGTGTGGGCTCCTGAGAGTCAGGATAGACAAGGGGCTGCAGCTCTGGCTTGTTTTCTAATTATATTATCTGGCCCATGAGTGGGAGACAACTTCAAGAAAACCCTCTCCTAATGAGAGGAACCCAGGAGTCAGGGAGAGGAGGGGTGGCTGGTGGGTGGAGACAGAGGCCTGGTGCCCCGGGTGCAGTGGAAGTCTCTGGAAGACCAGGTGGAGGGAGGCCACACAGAGTGATGCCCAGGGTCACAGACCTGTCGGAGCTGCTGTTTGTTAGTTCAAGTCCTGCTCTGAGGTGCTCTGTGTCAGATCTGAGTGACAGGTGAGCTGGGAGTGCTCTGCAATGAGGGCGATATGCAGGGTTCCTGTGTTCCCAGCCCTGCCATGGTACCTGCAAGGGTAGCTCTGTATCCTGGGAGGGGCCTGACCACGAGAGCCCCATGGGCTGCAGGGGAACCTGCCCAGGGAACCCCATATCCTGGGAGGGGCCTGAACACGAGAGCCCCATGGGCTGGGGTGGGGGTGGGGTACCTGCCCAGGTGAGCTCCATATCCTGGGATTGGCCTGACCTCGAGAGCCCCATGGGCTGCTGGAGTCCTGGTAAAGGATGTCAGGACAGTCAGTGAAGCCACCGAGGATATACCTCCAGTAGTTCCTAAATCCTACACCCTGCTGGTCATTCTACCAACCACCAGGACATGGTATTCTGTATTAGTCTTCAATGATGCCTTCTTTTGTATTCTATTAGTCCCAGAGTCACAAGAAATTTTGGCTTGTGAGTGGCAGGACTCAACATACAACTAAAACAATACTTCCGGGCCGTGTTGCCCCAAGGGTTCAAAAATTCCCACACCATCTTTGGGGAAAGCTCAGCTAAAGAACTAAAAGTTCTACCTCTGGAAAAAGAAACACACGTTCAATATGCAGACGACATTCTGATCGCCAGCCCTACTAAGGAGACCTCTGAACTACCAAGCCAATAAAGGATACAAGTTGCCCAAGAAAAAGCTCAAATATCACAGACTACGGTGACCTGCCTGGGCTTCATTCTCACAGAAGGTCGGAGAAGCCCATCCCAGGAAAGGGAAGAAACAATTTACAGCCTTACCCATTTCTGAAACTAGAAGACAGCTTAGGGGTTCCTGGGGAAGCCAGGGTTTGCTGCTTCTGGATCCCTAACTACAGTCTACTAGCTGGGCCTCTATATGAAACACTGAAAGGAAAAGATGATGATCCTTTTGAATAGAATGCAGAAGTGGCCTTTCAAGAATGGAAAGAGCAGTCAATTCACACCCTTGGCCTGGAACTCCCTAATTTAGCTAAACCATTTGACCTTTACATTCCTGGTGAACGGTGAATCGCCATTGGAGTATTAGTGCAAAACCTGGGACCACTTGAAATGGAACAATGCAAGAATGCGATCCAGGTAGGATAAACTACGGTCACCAAGGGGCTTGGCCCACCGCCACATCTGGCCAAGATACTGGCCGTATCTGAAAACCTGGAAATCAGCAGCCCAAAAGGCCACCTCCCTCCGAAGGGAAAAGGACCCCACGTGGTGATCCTAACACCCAACCATGCCCTGAAGTTGCAGGGTTGGCTCCATGGGCACACTGACCTTGAGCGAGGAGGCCCTCCAACTCCAACCTCCATAGAGATAACCGGGGCAAAGTGGCACCATGAAGACTCGTGTGAAGGTGTCTGCACGGGCAAATTTAACGCTCATTTCCCACCAGGAAGAGGAATTAACCAAAGGCTCAGCATGCCGTGCCGGAACCAGATTAGGGCCTGAAGCAATCCTGCGGGTTTGCGGCCAGCTCACAAGAAAGCGAGTTGAAGAAAGGAGCTCAGGGACACTGTAATTCACAAACCTGCAGAGTTATAAATGACAGCTATTACCCAAAAATATATTGAAGGAAGGCTGCGAAGAGGACTTGAAAGCGGGGCAGAATTGCAAGAAAACGATTTCAGGGGGTAGACTGGAATTGCATTTAAAGCATAGGAAAAGAGGCAGAACGTCGACAATGATGCACTTGGCCAAAAAGGGCGTATGCGTTTTTTCCTGAATATATTCAGGAAAAAACGCATACGCCCTTTTTGGCCAACCAAGCAAGCATGTTAAAGAAATCTGCACTACAAAGAAGTCTCACTGCCCCCCGTTCAAAAGGGCCATCTGAAAAAAGTGTAAAATCCAGAAAGGCAGCACAGGCCATGGAGAACAGGGAGCCTTGTTATGCTGATGGGCGGGATGTAAATTGCCAACAGCCACTCTGGAGATGTGTATGGTGTTTCCTCAAAAACCTAAAAAACAAAGCAATGGAGCCTACGGCATTACCACTTATTTTCCTATAGCTTAGGGAAATTAAAATCAAAAACACACAGCCACCGCAAAGTTTCTGTTTACGGGTCTGTTTACAAGAACCTCGTCTACGGTACAAGTTAAATATCCCAGAAAGCGAAAAATGGATAAAGAAGTGTGGTACGTACGTACAAAGGAATATCACTCACTAATGAAATCTATGTCATAAGGCCCGTCGCGGCATAATGAGTGGATTCAGGTACGATGATTCTAAGTGAAATAGGTCACACAGAAAATGAAACATCATAAGATATCACTAATACACGGAATGTAAACTTGGCTACACATGAACTGAATTACAAAACAGAACAGGGTCTCAAATTTAGAAAACCAACTTATGCTTGCTTAAGGGGAAAGGTGAGTTGTGGTGCTGCATAAAACCAGAGATAGAAATTAGCACAGATACCTTTCCATAAGCCAAATATGTAATAGTCAAGACCTAGCCCTTGCTCAACGAAATGGACTAAACACCCCATATTCAACGCCTAGGATTACACATGACTAGTAAGAACCTTCAAACCCATGGATTTATATGTCTCCGTAAGAGACTCAAGTGTGTGTACAGCGGCATGAATGCAGCAGAGAAAATCCGATAAAACCCATTATCAAAATGAATTACAAAAACAAACACAATGACAGTGAAATAGAGAGCAATTCTTAAATAATTCATTCAGGGCTTGTGATGCAACCTGGATTTACCACATCTACACCCAGAGCTGAGTGAGACATAAGGCTGGACACTTCGGGCTGATAGCATTGGTGAGGTTCGATGAGCAAATGCAGACCCTTTGAAGTCATACTGCATGGTACCCATTCCATGGGTCCCAACTCTCCAGGTTTAAGGGATACTTCCTTCAGCTAAAACATGCATGGGAAACCCACAGTACAGTGCACTGTGTGACCGGGAAACGTTTTCAAATGCATCTCAGTTTTCGTCCCCTTTTACTCGGGTTCACCATTCCAGACCGTTTACTAACACTCTCCCCACTTGGAGAGTCAGTGCCTTTAACCTCCTGTTTGGCACAGTTTGCAATTTCTGCGCAAGATGAACAGGAATAGGGAGAACCAATGAGAGACTAGCTGTAGGTGTCTGGACAGGCAAATGGAACGCTCATTTCCCACCAGGAAGAGGAATTAACCAAAGGCTCAGCATGCCGTGCCGGAACCAGATTAGGGCCTGAAGCATTCCTGCGGGTTTGCGGCCAGCTCACAAGAAAGCGAGTTGAAGAAAGGAGCTCAGGGGCAGTGTAATTCACAAACCTGCAGAGTTATAAATGACAGCTATCGTCCAAAAATATATTGAAGGAAGGCTGCGAAGAGGACTGGAAAGCGGGGCAGAATTGCAGGAAAACGAGTTCAGGGGGTAGACTGGAATTGCATTTAAAGCATAGGAAAAGAGGCAGAACGTCGACAATGATGCACTTGGCCAAAAAGGGCGTATGCGTTTTTTCCTGAATATATTCAGGAAAAAACGCATACGCCCTTTTTGGCCAACCAAGCCAGCATGTTAAAGAAATCTGCACTACAAAGAAGTCTCACTGCCCCCCGTTCAAAAGGGCCATCTGAAAAAAGTGTAAAATCCAGAAAGGCAGCACAGGCCATGGAGAACAGGGAGCCTTGTTATGCTGATGGGCGGGATGTAAATTGCCAACAGCCACTCTGGAGAAGTGTATGGTGTTTCCTGAAACACCTAAGAAACAAAGCAACGGAGACTACGGCACTTCCACTTATGGTCTTATAGATCACGGAAATTAAAATCAAAAACAGACAGCCACCCCAAAGTTTCAGACGGCTCTGTTTACAGGAATCTCGTCTACGGTACAAGTTAAATATCCCAGAATGTGAAAAATGGATAAAGAAGTTGTGGTACACACATTCAATGGAATATCACTCAGCAATGAAATCTATGTCATCAGGCCCATCGTGGCATAATGAGTGGATTCAGGTACGATGATTCTAAGTGAAATAAGTCACACAGAAAATGAAACATCATAAGATATCACTAATACACGGAATGTAAACTTGGCTACACATGAACTGAATTACAAAACAGAACAGGGTCTCAAATTTAGAAAACCACTTTATGCTTGCTTAAGGGGAAAAGTGAGTTGGGGTGCTGCATAAAACCAGAGATAGAAATTAGCACAGATACCTTTCCATAAGCCAAATATGTAATAGTCAAGACCTAGCCCTTGCTCAACGAAATGGACTAAACACCCCATATTCAACGCCTAGGAATACACCTGACTAGTAAGTATCTTCAAACCCATGGATTTATATGTCTCCATAAGAGACTCAAGTGTGTGTACAACGGCATGAATGCAGCAGAGAAAATCCGATAAATCCCATTATCAAAATGAATTACAAAAACAAACACAATGACAGTGAAATAGAGAGCAATTCTTAAATAATTCATTCAGGGCTTGTGATGCAACCTGGATTTACCACATCTACAACCAGAGCTGAGTGAGACATAAGGCTGTACACTTCAGCCTGATAGCATTGGTGAGGTTCGTTGAGAAAATGCAGGCCCTTTGAAGTCATACTGCATGGTACCCATTCCATGGGTCCCAACTCTCCAGGTTTAAGGGATTCTTCCTTCAGCTAAAACATGCATGGGAAACCCACAGTATGGTGCACCGTGTGACCGGGAAACCTTTTCAAATGCATCTCAGTTTTCGTCCCCTTTTACTCGGGTTCACGATTGAAGACCCTTTACTAATACTCTCCCCACTTAGAGAGTCAGTGCCTTTAACCTCCTGTTTGGCACAGTTTGCAATTTCTGCGCAAGATGAACAAGAATAGGGAGAACCAATGAGAGACTAGCTCTAGGTGTCTGCACGTTCAAATATAACACTCATTTCCCACCAGGAAGAGGAATTTACCAAAGGATCAGCATGCTGTGCCGGAACCAGATTAGGGCATGAAGCAATCCTGCGGGTTTGCGGCCAGCTCACAAGAAAGCGAGTAGAAGAAAGGAGCTCAGGCGCACTGTCATTCACAAACCTGCAGAGTTATAAATGTCAGCTATTGTCCAAAAATGTATTGAAGTAAGGCTGCGTAGAGGACTTGAAAGCGGGGCAGAATTGCAGGAAAACGAGTTCAGGGGCAGACTGGAATTGCATTTAAAGCATAAGGAAAGAGACAGAAAGTCGACAATGATGCACTTGGTCAAAAAGGGCGTATGCGTTTTTTCCTGAATATATTCAAGAAAAAACACATACGCCCTTTTTGGCCAAACAAGCAAGCCTGTAAAGAAATCTGCATTACAATGAAGTCTCACTGCCCCCCTGTCAAAAGGGACATCTGAAAAAAGTGAAAAATCCAGAAAGGCAGGACAGGCCATGGAGAACAGGGAGCCTTGTTATGCTGATGGGCGGGATGTAACTTGCCAACAGCCACTCTGGAGAAGTGTATGGTGTTTCCTCAAACACCTAAAAAACTAAGCAACGGAGCCTACAGCACTTCAACTTATGGTTCTATAGCTTAGGGAAATTAAAATCAAAAAGACACAGCCACCCATAAATTTTGGACGGCTCTGCTTACAAGAACCTCATTTACGGTACAAGTGAAATATCCCAGAAAGCAAAAAATGGATAAAGAAGTTGTTGTACGTACGTACAATGGAATATCACTCAGCAATGAAATCTATGTCATGAGGCCCGTCGCGGCATAATGAGTGGATTCAGGTACGATCATTCTAAGTTAACTAAGTCACACAGAAAAAGAAACACCATAAGATATCTCAAATACACGGAATGCAAACATGGCTGCACATGAACTCAATTACAAAACAGAAAAGGGTCTCAAATTTAGAAAACCAACTTATGCTTGCTTAAGGGGAAAGGTGAGTTGTGGTGCTGCATAAAACCAGAGATTGAAATTAGCACAGATACCTTTCCATAAGCAAATATGTAATAGTCAGGACCTACTCCTTGCTCCACGAAATGGACTCAACACCCCATATTCAATGCCTAGGAATATACCTGACTAGTAAGAATCTGAAAACCCATGGATTTATATGTCTCCATAAGAGAATCAAGCATGTGTACAGCGGCATAAACGCAGCAGTGAAAATCCGATAAATCCCATTATCAAAATAAATTACAAAAACAAAACACAATGACAGTGAAATAGAGAGCAATTCTTAAATAATTCATTCAGAGCTTGTGATGCAACGTGGATTTACCACATCTACACCCCGAGCTGAGTGAGACATAAGGCTGGACACTTCGGGATGATAGCATTGGTGACGTTCGGTGAGCAAAGGCAACCCTTTGAAGTCATACTGCGTGGTACCCATTCCATGGGTCCCAACTCTCCAGGTTGAAGGGATTCTTCCATCAGGTAAAACATGCATGGGCAACCCAGAATATGGTCCACCGTGTGACCGGGAAAACTTTTTAAATGCGTCTCAGTTTTCGTCCCCTCGTACTCGGTTTTACCATTCCAGATGCTTTACTAACACTCTCCCCACTTGGAGAGTCAGTGCCTTTAACCTCCTGTTTGGCACAGTTTGGAATTTCTGCGCAAGATGAACAGGAATAGGGAGAACCAATGAGAGATTAGCTGTAGGTGTCTGCACGAACAAATTTAACGCTCATTTCCCACCAGGAAGAGGAATTAGCCAAAGGCTCAGCATGCCGTGTCGGAACCAGATTAGGGCCTGAAGCAATCCTGCGGTTTTGCGGCCAGCTCACAAGAAAGCGAGTTGAAGAAAGGAGCTCAGGGGCAGTGTAATTCACAAACCTGCAGAGTTATAAATGACAGCTATCGTCCAAAAATATATTGAAGTAAGGCTGCAAAGAGGACTTGAACGCGGGGCAGAATTCCAGGAATACGATTTCAGGAGGTAGACGGGAAGTCCTCTGAAAGTATAGGAGAAGAGGCAGAACCTCGACAATGATGCACTTGGTCAAAAAGGGCATATGCGTTTCTTCCAGGGCCCTTATTAAAGAGGGTAGGAGGCTCCCAGCATGCTTCAGTGGCCAACAGAGGGCCTACGTCGCCAAGGCGACATGAGCCATCCAGGCAGGAGTGACCTCACATCAGAGGGCCCACCTCACAGAAGGGTAAGGAACCCAGTCAAGATCAGACTCTCACCAGAGTGCCCACATAAGCAAGGGGCTGGGAACCAGGCAGGAGTGTCCTCACACCCGTGGTGCCACATCATCGAAAGTTGAGGTACCCAGCACATGTGGCCTCAAACCAGAGGACCCACATCACCATGGGTCTCGGAGCGAGGCAGGCAGGATTAACCTCAAAACACATGGCCCATTGTATAAAAAAGGTGAGCAATCCAGCAGTTGGAACATCCCAGCAGGCGGCCCAGAGCACCGAGGCTATGGGATCCAGGCAGTGATGAACTCACAACAGAGGGCCCTCATCGTGATACTGTAAGCAACCCAGCCGTTGTAACCTCAGAGCACAAGGCCCACATCCCCATGGGGAAGGGAACCAAGCAGGAGTGTCATCGCACCAGTGGGCACACATCAGAAAAGGTGGGGAGCCCAGCAGTTAGGGCCGGACGCCAGAGGGCCCTCATCACTGAGGAGAGGAGGCTCCCAGCAAGCTCCAACTGCTACCAGAAGGCCGACGTCGCCAATGCAGGGTGTGCCAGCCAGGCAGGAGTGACCTCAGAGCAGAGGGCCAACCACACAAAAGTGTGAGGAACCCAAAGAGGATCAGACTCTCACCGGAGGGCCCACATCACCAAGGGAATGGAAACCAGGCAGGAGTGTTCTCACACCAGTGTGGTCACATCACCGAAATGTGACGGACCCAGCACACGTGGCCTCAAACTACAGGACACACATCACCAAGGGGCTGGGAGTGAGGCAGGCAGGAGGAGCCTCCAAACAGAGGGCCCATAGCGTAAAAAAGGTGAGGAATCCCGCAGTTGGAACCTCCCAGCAGGTGGCCAGGAGCAGCGAGGCTATGGGATCCAGGCCTGACTGAACTCAAAACAGAGGGCCCTCATTATGAAACTGTGAGCAACCCAGCCGTTGGGACCTTAGAGCAGAAGGCCCACATTCCCATGGGGTTGGGATCCTGGCAGGAGTGTACTCGCACCACAGGGCGCACATCAGAAAATTTTGGGAGCCCAGGAGTTAGGGTCTGACGCCAGAGGGCCCTCATTACCGAGGGGAGGAGACTCCCAGCAGGCACCAACTCCCAACTGAGGGCCCACGTCGCCACGTTGACGTGTGCCAGCCAGGCAGGAGTGACCTCACAGCAGAGGGCCTACCTCACAGAAGGGTGAGGAACCCAGCCAGGATAAGACTCTCACCAGAGGGCCCACATCACCAAGGGGATCGGAACAAGGCAGGAGTGTCCTCACACCAGTGTGGCCACATTATAGAAAGGTGAGGAACCCAGCACATGTGGCCTAAACCAGAGGACCCACATTTCGAAGGTGCTCCGAGTGAGGCAGGCAGGAGTAGCCTAACAACACAGGGCCCACAGAATAAAAAATGTGAGGAATCCAGCAGTTTGAACCTCCCAGCAGGTGGCCCAGAGCATGGAGTCTATGGGATCCAGGCCACAGTGAACTCACAGCAGAGGGCCCACATCATGAAACTGTGAGCAACCCAGCCAGTGGGACCTCAGAGCAGAAGGCGCACATCCCCATGGGGATAGGAACCTCGCAGGAGTGTCCTCGCACAACTTAGCACGTATCAGAAAATGTGGGAACCCAGCAGTTATGGCCTGGCGCCAGAGGGCCCTCATCACGGAGGAGAGGAGGCTACCAGCAGGCTCCAAATGCCACCAGAGGGCCGACGTCACCAAGGCAATGGGAGCAAGCCAGGCAGGAGTTACCTCACAGCAGAGGGCCCACCTCACAGAAGTGTGAGGAGCCCAAACAGGATCAGACTCTAACCAGAGCGCCCACATCACCAAGGGGATGGAAACCAGGCAGGAGTGTCCTCACACCAGTGGGGCCACATCAGCGAAAGGTGAGGAACACAGCACATGTGGCCTCAAACAAGGGGACACACATCACGAAAGGGCTGGGAGTGAGGCATGCAGGAGGAGACTCACAACAGAGCGCCCATAGAATAAAAAAGGTGAGGAACCCCGCAGTTGGAAGCTCCAAGCAGGTGGCCCAGAGCACCGAGGCTATGGGATCCATGCCGGAGTGAATTCACAGCAGAGGGCCCACATTCTGACACTGTGAGCAACCCAGCCGTTGGGACCTCAGGGCAGAAAGCCCACATCCCCATGGGGATGGGACCCTGGCTGGAGTGTATTCGCACGACAGGGCGCACATCAGAAAATTTTGGGAGCGCATGAGTTAGGGCCTGACGCCAGAGGCCCCTCATTACCGAGGGGAGGAGACTCCCAGCAGGCACCAACTCCCAACTGAGGGCCCACATCGCCAAGGTGACGTGTGCCAGCCAGGCAGGAGTGACCTCACAGCAGAGGGCCCACCTCCCAGAAGTGTGAGGAATCCAGACAGGATCAGACTCTCACCAGAGGGCCCCCATCACCAAGGGGATGGGAACCAGGCAGGAGTGTCCTCACACCAGTGGGGCCACATCAATAAAGGTGAGGAAACCGGTACATGTGGCCTTAAACCAGAGGACCTACATCACAAATGGGCTGGGAGTGAGTCAGGAAGTAGGAGCATGAAAACACAGGACACAAAGAATAAAAAAGGTAAGGAATCCAGCAGTAGGAACCTCCCAGCAGGCCGCTCAGAGCACAGAGGCTATGGGATCTAGGCCTGGGTGAACTAACACCAGAGAGCCAACATCATGAAACGGTGAACAACACAGGTGTTGGGACCTTAGAGCAGAAGGCCCACATGCCCATGGGGATGGGAACCTCGCAGGAGTGTCCTCGCACCACTTAGCACGTATCAGAAAATGTGGGTACCCAGCAGTTAGGGCCTGAGGCAAGAGGGCCCCCATCACCGAGGGGAGGTTCCCAGCAGGCTCCAACTGCCACAAGAGGGCCGATGTTGCCCAGGAGGGGTGTGCCAGCCAGGCAGGAGTGACCTCACAGCAGAGGGCCCCCCTCACAGAAGGGTGAGTAACCCAGCCAGGATCAGACTCTCACCAGAGGGCCCACATCATTAAGGGGATAGGAACCAGGCAGGAGTGTCCTCACACCAGTGGGGCCACATCATCGAAAGGCGAGGGACCCAGCATACATGGCCTCAAACCAGAGGACACACATCACCAAGAGGCTGGGAGTGAGGCAGGCAGGAGGAGTCTCAAAACAGAGGGTCCATAGAAGAAAAAAGGTGAGGAATCCCGCAGTTGGAACCTCCCAGCAGGTGGCCAGGAGCAGCGAGGCTATGGGATCCAAGCCGGAGAGAACTCACAGCAGAGGGCCCTCATCATGAAACTGAGCAACCCACGGTTGGGACCTCAGAGCAGAAGTCCCACATTCCCATGGGGTTGGGAACCTGGCAGGAGTGTACTCGAACCACAGGGCGCATATCAGAAAATATTGGGAGCCCAGGAGTTAGGGTCTGACGCCAGAGGGCCCTCATTACCGAGGGGAGGAGACACCCAGCAGGCACCAAATCCCACCAGAGAGCCGACGTCGCAAAGGCGGGGTGTGCCAGCCAGGCAGGAGTGACCTCAGAGAAGAGGGCCCACCTCACAGAAGTGTGAGGAACCCAACCAGGATCAGACTCTCACCGGAGGGCCCACATCACCAAGCGGATGGGAACCAGGCAGGAGTGTCTCACACCAGTGGGGCCACATCAGCCAAAGGTGAGGAACCCAGCACATGTGGCCTCAAACCACAGGACACACATCACCAAGGGGCTAGGAGTGAGGCAGGTGTCTGGAGGGGCACATTTAACTCTAATTTCCCACCAGGAAGTGGAATGAACCAAAGTCTCAGAGTGCCGTGCCGGACCCTGATTACGGCCTGAAGCAAACCTGCGGTTCTGTGGCCAGTTTTCAAGGAAACGAGTTAAGAAAGGAAATCACGGGCACTGTAATTCACAAACCTGCAGTGTTATAAATGACAGTTATTGGCAAAATTATATGGAAGTAAGTCTGCAAAGAGGACTTGAAAACGAGGCAGAATTGCAGGAATCATATTTCAGGAGGTAGATTGGAATTGCATTTAAAGCATGTGAAAAGCGGCAGATCTTTGACAGTGATGCACTTGGACAAAAGTGCGTAAACATTTTTTCCTGAATATATTCAGGAAAAAACACATATGCCCTTTTTGGCCAACCAAGCACTCGAGAAATGGAAATCCGCACTACAATGAAGTCTCATTTCCCATTCGTCAAAAGGGCCATCTGAAAAAAGTGTAAAAACCAGAAACACAGGACAGGCCATGGAGAACAGGGAGCCTTGTTATGCTGATGGGCGGGATGTAAATTGCCAACAGACACTCTGGAGATGTTTATGGTGTATCCTGAAACATCTGAAAAACAAAGCTACAGACCCTAGGGCACTTCCACTTTTGGCCCTATAGCTTAGGAAAATTAAAATCAACAAGACACAGCCAACACCAAATTTAGGGCTGCTGTGTTTACAAGAACCTTGAGTCCAGTACAAATTAAATATCCCAGAAAGAAAAAAATGGATAAAGGAGTTGTGCTACTTACGTACAACGGAATATCACTCAGCAATGAAATCAAAGTCATCAGGCCTGTAGCACCAAATTGAGTGGATTTAAGTATGATGATTCTAAGAGAAATAGGTCACACAGAGAAAGATAATTATCATAAGATATCACTAATAGAGAGAGTGTAAACTTGGCTACACATAAACTGAATTCCAAAACCGAACAGAGTCTCACATTTAGATAAAAACTTATGCTTGCTTAAGGGGAAAGTTGAGTTGGGGTGCTGTATAAAACCAGAGATTGAAATTAGCACACATACCGTTCCATAAGCCAAATATGTAATAGACAAGACCTACTCTTTGCTCAACGAAATAGACTCATCCATGGTGTATCACCTCACACCTGTTAGAATGGGCATCATCAGAAAATCTACAAACAACAAATGCTGGAAAGGGTGTGGAGATAAGGAACCCTCTTCCACTATTGTTGGGAATGTAAATTGATACAGTCACTGTGGAGAACATTATGGAGTTTCTTATAAAACTAAGAATAGAATTACCATATGATACAGCAATCCCACTACTGGGCATATACCCAGACAAAACCATAAATCAAAAAGAGACATTCACCGCAATGTTCATTGCATCACTATTTACAATATCCAGGTAATGGAAGCAACCTAAATGCCCACAGACAGACGAATGCATAAAGAAGTGGTACATATATAAAATGGAATATTACTAAGCCATAAAAAGGAATGAAATTGGGTCATTTGTAGAGATGTTGATGGATCTAGAGACTGTCATACGGAGTGAAGTAAGTCAGAAAGAGAAAAACAAATCTTGTCTATTAATGCCTATATGTGGAACCTAGAAAAATTGTACAGATGAACCGTTTTGCCAGGCAGAAATAGAGCAACAGATGTAGACAACAAACGTATGGACACCAAGGGGGGAAAGCTGTTGGGGTGTGGTGGTGGGAGGAGTTGAGAGACTGGGATTGGCATGTATACCTTTATATGTATAAAATAGATAACCAAAAAGAACCTGCTGTATAAAAAAATAAAATAAAATTCAAATTACAAAAAGTAAAACAGAAAAAATATTCTTCCCTTCACATACATGTATTTATATGAATAAATTATTTCCATGCTTATATCTGTAAATACAAAAAAGAGGAATAAAATCTACC
Source organism: Delphinapterus leucas (assembly GCF_059928025.1). Taxonomy (NCBI): domain Eukaryota; kingdom Metazoa; phylum Chordata; class Mammalia; order Artiodactyla; family Monodontidae; genus Delphinapterus; species Delphinapterus leucas. The sequence continues at coordinate 8,385,600 of NW_028322237.1, forward strand.
TTGAACCAAAAACGAAAAAAAAACAGAACCCACCAGTTACACAGAGGAAAACCGTATCAGGGCACTTGCTCCAGTTGTAAACAATTCTGAAGTTGGTCAGTGGTGGGGAATCATCCCCCATTCAGCCAGCAGGCCCCACGCAACAAGCGTCCTCATTGCAAAGCTGGGGGACCATGCCGAGGCATCTGTGAGTAAACGTGGGCTGAGCCCCAGGCCAGCTGCTGCTGAAATGTTCCCACCCTTCCCAGGTAAAACACCTGAATATGTACAAGGACTTGAAAGCCTAGAGGAAGGGCCATGGAGCCACATGAGTGACAGCATGCCAGCCGACTTGGTGCCTGCAGGCCAGCCAGGATGGTCCTGGCCCTGGGTGCTCTTCTGGAAGCTTTCCATTTCCCTGCCTGAGATACCCCTGCTGTCCCGGCCCCCACTGCTTTCTTCCTCACTCACCTCTGCCCAGGGAGAAATTCCAGCGGCAGGTATGGGTGACACATCCTCTTCTTTAGCAGGTGGCATCTTGGCAACTGCTGCAGAAAGTCCAGCAGAGCCCCACTCACACTGGGCCACCCACAAAGCCGTGGCCTCTCACTCCCTCCCACCAGTCCAGCCCCAAGACTGCTGACAGGGCAGAGAAAATGGCGTCAGGCACAGCTGCAGGGGCTCTTGCTGCCTGGAGCGGTGTTTATATTGATCTGAACCCAGGCACACCTGGGGAGGTCTGGCCGGCACAGTCGGGCTTCCCAGGCCAGCCAATAATCACCCCTCAGGGGCTCACAGTTGCAGAAACTGGAACTTGCTGAATCGGCCAGGTCCAAGGAACAGGTGTGGGCTCCTGAGAGTCAGGATAGACAAGGGGCTGCAGCTCTGGCTTGTTTTCTAATTATATTATCTGGCCCATGAGTGGGAGACAACTTCAAGAAAACCCTCTCCTAATGAGAGGAACCCAGGAGTCAGGGAGAGGAGGGGTGGCTGGTGGGTGGAGACAGAGGCCTGGTGCCCCGGGTGCAGTGGAAGTCTCTGGAAGACCAGGTGGAGGGAGGCCACACAGAGTGATGCCCAGGGTCACAGACCTGTCGGAGCTGCTGTTTGTTAGTTCAAGTCCTGCTCTGAGGTGCTCTGTGTCAGATCTGAGTGACAGGTGAGCTGGGAGTGCTCTGCAATGAGGGCGATATGCAGGGTTCCTGTGTTCCCAGCCCTGCCATGGTACCTGCAAGGGTAGCTCTGTATCCTGGGAGGGGCCTGACCACGAGAGCCCCATGGGCTGCAGGGGAACCTGCCCAGGGAACCCCATATCCTGGGAGGGGCCTGAACACGAGAGCCCCATGGGCTGGGGTGGGGGTGGGGTACCTGCCCAGGTGAGCTCCATATCCTGGGATTGGCCTGACCTCGAGAGCCCCATGGGCTGCTGGAGTCCTGGTAAAGGATGTCAGGACAGTCAGTGAAGCCACCGAGGATATACCTCCAGTAGTTCCTAAATCCTACACCCTGCTGGTCATTCTACCAACCACCAGGACATGGTATTCTGTATTAGTCTTCAATGATGCCTTCTTTTGTATTCTATTAGTCCCAGAGTCACAAGAAATTTTGGCTTGTGAGTGGCAGGACTCAACATACAACTAAAACAATACTTCCGGGCCGTGTTGCCCCAAGGGTTCAAAAATTCCCACACCATCTTTGGGGAAAGCTCAGCTAAAGAACTAAAAGTTCTACCTCTGGAAAAAGAAACACACGTTCAATATGCAGGCGACATTCTGATCGCCAGCCCTACTAAGGAGACCTCTGAACTACGAAGCCAATAAAGGATACAAGTTGCCCAAGAAAAAGCTCAAATATCACAGACTACGGTGACCTGCCTGGGCTTCATTCTCACAGAAGGTCGGAGAAGCCCATCCCAGGAAAGGGAAGAAACAATTTACAGCCTTACCCATTTCTGAAACTAGAAGACAGCTTAGGGGTTCCTGGGGAAGCCAGGGTTTGCTGCTTCTGGATCCCTAACTACAGTCTACTAGCTGGGCCTCTATATGAAACACTGAAAGGAAAAGATGATGATCCTTTTGAATAGAATGCAGAAGTGGCCTTTCAAGAATGGAAAGAGCAGTCAATTCAGACCCTTGCCCTGGAACTCCCTAATTTAGCTAAACCCTTTGACCTTTACATTCCTGGTGAACGGTGAATCGCCATTGGAGTATTAGTGCAAAACCTGGGACCACTTGAAATGGAACAATGCAAGAATGCGATCCAGGTAGGATAAACTACGGTCACCAAGGGGCTTGGCCCACTGCCACATCTGGCCAAGATACTGGCAGTATCTGAAAACCTGGAAATCAGCAGCCCAAAAGGCCACCTCCCTCCGAAGGGAAAAGGACCCCACGTGGTGATCCTAACACCCAACCATGCCCTGAAGTTGCAGGGTTGGCTCCATGGGCACACTGACCTTGAGCGAGGAGGCCCTCCAACTCCAACCTCCATAGAGATAACCGGGGCAAAGTGGCACCATGAAGACTCGTGTGAAGGTGTCTGCACGGGCAAATTTAACGCTCATTTCCCACCAGGAAGAGGAATTAACCAAAGGCTCAGCATGCCGTGCCGGAACCAGATTAGGGCCTGAAGCAATCCTGCGGGTTTGCGGCCAGCTCACAAGAAAGCGAGTTGAAGAAAGGAGCTCAGGGACACTGTAATTCACAAACCTGCAGAGTTATAAATGACAGCTATTACCCAAAAATATATTGAAGGAAGGCTGCGAAGAGGACTTGAAAGCGGGGCAGAATTGCAAGAAAACGATTTCAGGGGGTAGACTGGAATTGCATTTAAAGCATAGGAAAAGAGGCAGAACGTCGACAATGATGCACTTGGCCAAAAAGGGCGTATGCGTTTTTTCCTGAATATATTCAGGAAAAAACGCATACGCCCTTTTTGGCCAACCAAGCAAGCATGTTAAAGAAATCTGCACTACAATGAAGTCTCACTGCCCCCCGTTCAAAAGGGCCATCTGAAAAAAGTGTAAAATCCAGAAAGGCAGCACAGGCCATGGAGAACAGGGAGCCTTGTTATGCTGATGGGCGGGATGTAAATTGCCAACAGCCACTCTGGAGATGTGTATGGTGTTTCCTCAAAAACCTAAAAAACAAAGCAATGGAGCCTACGGCATTACCACTTATTTTCCTATAGCTTAGGGAAATTAAAATCAAAAACACACAGCCACCGCAAAGTTTCTGTTTACGGGTCTGTTTACAAGAACCTCGTCTACGGTACAAGTTAAATATCCCAGAAAGCGAAAAATGGATAAAGAAGTGTGGTACGTACGTACAAAGGAATATCACTCACTAATGAAATCTATGTCATAAGGCCCGTCGCGGCATAATGAGTGGATTCAGGTACGATGATTCTAAGTGAAATAGGTCACACAGAAAATGAAACATCATAAGATATCACTAATACACGGAATGTAAACTTGGCTACACATGAACTGAATTACAAAACAGAACAGGGTCTCAAATTTAGAAAACCAACTTATGCTTGCTTAAGGGGAAAGGTGAGTTGTGGTGCTGCATAAAACCAGAGATAGAAATTAGCACAGATACCTTTCCATAAGCCAAATATGTAATAGTCAAGACCTAGCCCTTGCTCAACGAAATGGACTAAACACCCCATATTCAACGCCTAGGATTACACATGACTAGTAAGAACCTTCAAACCCATGGATTTATATGTCTCCGTAAGAGACTCAAGTGTGTGTACAGCGGCATGAATGCAGCAGAGAAAATCCGATAAAACCCATTATCAAAATGAATTACAAAAACAAACACAATGACAGTGAAATAGAGAGCAATTCTTAAATAATTCATTCAGGGCTTGTGATGCAACCTGGATTTACCACATCTACACCCAGAGCTGAGTGAGACATAAGGCTGGACACTTCGGGCTGATAGCATTGGTGAGGTTCGATGAGCAAATGCAGACCCTTTGAAGTCATACTGCATGGTACCCATTCCATGGGTCCCAACTCTCCAGGTTTAAGGGATACTTCCTTCAGCTAAAACATGCATGGGAAACCCACAGTACAGTGCACTGTGTGACCGGGAAACGTTTTCAAATGCATCTCAGTTTTCGTCCCCTTTTACTCGGGTTCACCATTCCAGACCGTTTACTAACACTCTCCCCACTTGGAGAGTCAGTGCCTTTAACCTCCTGTTTGGCACAGTTTGCAATTTCTGCGCAAGATGAACAGGAATAGGGAGAACCAATGAGAGACTAGCTGTAGGTGTCTGGACAGGCAAATGGAACGCTCATTTCCCACCAGGAAGAGGAATTAACCAAAGGCTCAGCATGCCGTGCCGGAACCAGATTAGGGCCTGAAGCATTCCTGCGGGTTTGCGGCCAGCTCACAAGAAAGCGAGTTGAAGAAAGGAGCTCAGGGGCACTGTAATTCACAAACCTGCAGAGTTATAAATGACAGCTATCGTCCAAAAATATATTGAAGGAAGGCTGCGAAGAGGACTGGAAAGCGGGGCAGAATTGCAGGAAAACGAGTTCAGGGGGTAGACTGGAATTGCATTTAAAGCATAGGAAAAGAGGCAGAACGTCGACAATGATGCACTTGGCCAAAAAGGGCGTATGCGTTTTTTCCTGAATATATTCAGGAAAAAACGCATACGCCCTTTTTGGCCAACCAAGCCAGCATGTTAAAGAAATCTGCACTACAAAGAAGTCTCACTGCCCCCCGTTCAAAAGGGCCATCTGAAAAAAGTGTAAAATCCAGAAAGGCAGCACAGGCCATGGAGAACAGGGAGCCTTGTTATGCTGATGGGCGGGATGTAAATTGCCAACAGCCACTCTGGAGAAGTGTATGGTGTTTCCTGAAACACCTAAGAAACAAAGCAACGGAGACTACGGCACTTCCACTTATGGTCTTATAGATCACGGAAATTAAAATCAAAAACAGACAGCCACCCCAAAGTTTCAGACGGCTCTGTTTACAGGAATCTCGTCTACGGTACAAGTTAAATATCCCAGAATGTGAAAAATGGATAAAGAAGTTGTGGTACACACATTCAATGGAATATCACTCAGCAATGAAATCTATGTCATCAGGCCCATCGTGGCATAATGAGTGGATTCAGGTACGATGATTCTAAGTGAAATAAGTCACACAGAAAATGAAACATCATAAGATATCACTAATACACGGAATGTAAACTTGGCTACACATGAACTGAATTACAAAACAGAACAGGGTCTCAAATTTAGAAAACCACTTTATGCTTGCTTAAGGGGAAAAGTGAGTTGTGGTGCTGCATAAAACCAGAGATAGAAATTAGCACAGATACCTTTCCATAAGCCAAATATGTAATAGTCAAGACCTAGCCCTTGCTCAACGAAATGGACTAAACACCCCATATTCAACGCCTAGGAATACACCTGACTAGTAAGTATCTTCAAACCCATGGATTTATATGTCTCCATAAGAGACTCAAGTGTGTGTACAGCGGCATGAATGCAGCAGAGAAAATCCGATAAATCCCATTATCAAAATGAATTACAAAAACAAACACAATGACAGTGAAATAGAGAGCAATTCTTAAATAATTCATTCAGGGCTTGTGATGCAACCTGGATTTACCACATCTACAACCAGAGCTGAGTGAGACATAAGGCTGTACACTTCAGCCTGATAGCATTGGTGAGGTTCGTTGAGAAAATGCAGGCCCTTTGAAGTCATACTGCATGGTACCCATTCCATGGGTCCCAACTCTCCAGGTTTAAGGGATTCTTCCTTCAGCTAAAACATGCATGGGAAACCCACAGTATGGTGCACCGTGTGACCGGGAAACCTTTTCAAATGCATCTCAGTTTTCGTCCCCTTTTACTCGGGTTCACGATTGAAGACCCTTTACTAATACTCTCCCCACTTAGAGAGTCAGTGCCTTTAACCTCCTGTTTGGCACAGTTTGCAATTTCTGCGCAAGATGAACAAGAATAGGGAGAACCAATGAGAGACTAGCTCTAGGTGTCTGCACGTTCAAATATAACACTCATTTCCCACCAGGAAGAGGAATTTACCAAAGGATCAGCATGCTGTGCCGGAACCAGATTAGGGCATGAAGCAATCCTGCGGGTTTGCGGCCAGCTCACAAGAAAGCGAGTAGAAGAAAGGAGCTCAGGCGCACTGTCATTCACAAACCTGCAGAGTTATAAATGTCAGCTATTGTCCAAAAATGTATTGAAGTAAGGCTGCGTAGAGGACTTGAAAGCGGGGCAGAATTGCAGGAAAACGAGTTCAGGGGCAGACTGGAATTGCATTTAAAGCATAAGGAAAGAGACAGAAAGTCGACAATGATGCACTTGGTCAAAAAGGGCGTATGCGTTTTTTCCTGAATATATTCAAGAAAAAACACATACGCCCTTTTTGGCCAAACAAGCAAGCCTGTAAAGAAATCTGCATTACAATGAAGTCTCACTGCCCCCCTGTCAAAAGGGACATCTGAAAAAAGTGAAAAATCCAGAAAGGCAGGACAGGCCATGGAGAACAGGGAGCCTTGTTATGCTGATGGGCGGGATGTAACTTGCCAACAGCCACTCTGGAGAAGTGTATGGTGTTTCCTCAAACACCTAAAAAACTAAGCAACGGAGCCTACAGCACTTCAACTTATGGTTCTATAGCTTAGGGAAATTAAAATCAAAAAGACACAGCCACCCATAAATTTTGGACGGCTCTGCTTACAAGAACCTCATTTACGGTACAAGTGAAATATCCCAGAAAGCAAAAAATGGATAAAGAAGTTGTTGTACGTACGTACAATGGAATATCACTCAGCAATGAAATCTATGTCATGAGGCCCGTCGCGGCATAATGAGTGGATTCAGGTACGATCATTCTAAGTTAACTAAGTCACACAGAAAAAGAAACACCATAAGATATCTCAAATACACGGAATGCAAACATGGCTGCACATGAACTCAATTACAAAACAGAAAAGGGTCTCAAATTTAGAAAACCAACTTATGCTTGCTTAAGGGGAAAGGTGAGTTGTGGTGCTGCATAAAACCAGAGATTGAAATTAGCACAGATACCTTTCCATAAGCAAATATGTAATAGTCAGGACCTACTCCTTGCTCCACGAAATGGACTCAACACCCCATATTCAATGCCTAGGAATATACCTGACTAGTAAGAATCTGAAAACCCATGGATTTATATGTCTCCATAAGAGAATCAAGCATGTGTACAGCGGCATAAACGCAGCAGTGAAAATCCGATAAATCCCATTATCAAAATAAATTACAAAAACAAAACACAATGACAGTGAAATAGAGAGCAATTCTTAAATAATTCATTCAGAGCTTGTGATGCAACGTGGATTTACCACATCTACACCCCGAGCTGAGTGAGACATAAGGCTGGACACTTCGGGATGATAGCATTGGTGACGTTCGGTGAGCAAAGGCAACCCTTTGAAGTCATACTGCGTGGTACCCATTCCATGGGTCCCAACTCTCCAGGTTGAAGGGATTCTTCCATCAGGTAAAACATGCATGGGCAACCCAGAATATGGTCCACCGTGTGACCGGGAAAACTTTTTAAATGCGTCTCAGTTTTCGTCCCCTCGTACTCGGTTTTACCATTCCAGATGCTTTACTAACACTCTCCCCACTTGGAGAGTCAGTGCCTTTAACCTCCTGTTTGGCACAGTTTGGAATTTCTGCGCAAGATGAACAGGAATAGGGAGAACCAATGAGAGATTAGCTGTAGGTGTCTGCACGAACAAATTTAACGCTCATTTCCCACCAGGAAGAGGAATTAGCCAAAGGCTCAGCATGCCGTGTCGGAACCAGATTAGGGCCTGAAGCAATCCTGCGGTTTTGCGGCCAGCTCACAAGAAAGCGAGTTGAAGAAAGGAGCTCAGGGGCAGTGTAATTCACAAACCTGCAGAGTTATAAATGACAGCTATCGTCCAAAAATATATTGAAGTAAGGCTGCAAAGAGGACTTGAACGCGGGGCAGAATTCCAGGAATACGATTTCAGGAGGTAGACGGGAAGTCCTCTGAAAGTATAGGAGAAGAGGCAGAACCTCGACAATGATGCACTTGGTCAAAAAGGGCATATGCGTTTCTTCCAGGGCCCTTATTAAAGAGGGTAGGAGGCTCCCAGCATGCTGCAGTGGCCAACAGAGGGCCTACGTCGCCAAGGCGACATGAGCCATCCAGGCAGGAGTGACCTCACATCAGAGGGCCCACCTCACAGAAGGGTAAGGAACCCAGTCAAGATCAGACTCTCACCAGAGTGCCCACATAAGCAAGGGGCTGGGAACCAGGCAGGAGTGTCCTCACACCCGTGGTGCCACATCATCGAAAGTTGAGGTACCCAGCACATGTGGCCTCAAACCAGAGGACCCACATCACCATGGGTCTCGGAGCGAGGCAGGCAGGATTAACCTCAAAACACATGGCCCATTGTATAAAAAAGGTGAGCAATCCAGCAGTTGGAACATCCCAGCAGGCGGCCCAGAGCACCGAGGCTATGGGATCCAGGCAGTGATGAACTCACAACAGAGGGCCCTCATCGTGATACTGTAAGCAACCCAGCCGTTGTAACCTCAGAGCACAAGGCCCACATCCCCATGGGGAAGGGAACCAAGCAGGAGTGTCATCGCACCAGTGGGCACACATCAGAAAAGGTGGGGAGCCCAGCAGTTAGGGCCGGACGCCAGAGGGCCCTCATCACTGAGGAGAGGAGGCTCCCAGCAAGCTCCAACTGCTACCAGAAGGCCGACGTCGCCAATGCAGGGTGTGCCAGCCAGGCAGGAGTGACCTCAGAGCAGAGGGCCAACCACACAAAAGTGTGAGGAACCCAAAGAGGATCAGACTCTCACCGGAGGGCCCACATCACCAAGGGAATGGAAACCAGGCAGGAGTGTTCTCACACCAGTGTGGTCACATCACCGAAATGTGACGGACCCAGCACACGTGGCCTCAAACTACAGGACACACATCACCAAGGGGCTGGGAGTGAGGCAGGCAGGAGGAGCCTCCAAACAGAGGGCCCATAGCGTAAAAAAGGTGAGGAATCCCGCAGTTGGAACCTCCCAGCAGGTGGCCAGGAGCAGCGAGGCTATGGGATCCAGGCCTGACTGAACTCAAAACAGAGGGCCCTCATTATGAAACTGTGAGCAACCCAGCCGTTGGGACCTTAGAGCAGAAGGCCCACATTCCCATGGGGTTGGGATCCTGGCAGGAGTGTACTCGCACCACAGGGCGCACATCAGAAAATTTTGGGAGCCCAGGAGTTAGGGTCTGACGCCAGAGGGCCCTCATTACCGAGGGGAGGAGACTCCCAGCAGGCACCAACTCCCAACTGAGGGCCCACGTCGCCACGTTGACGTGTGCCAGCCAGGCAGGAGTGACCTCACAGCAGAGGGCCTACCTCACAGAAGGGTGAGGAACCCAGCCAGGATAAGACTCTCACCAGAGGGCCCACATCACCAAGGGGATCGGAACAAGGCAGGAGTGTCCTCACACCAGTGTGGCCACATTATAGAAAGGTGAGGAACCCAGCACATGTGGCCTAAACCAGAGGACCCACATTTCCAAGGTGCTCGGAGTGAGGCAGGCAGGAGTAGCCTAACAACACAGGGCCCACAGAATAAAAAATGTGAGGAATCCAGCAGTTTGAACCTCCCAGCAGGTGGCCCAGAGCATGGAGTCTATGGGATCCAGGCCACAGTGAACTCACAGCAGAGGGCCCACATCATGAAACTGTGAGCAACCCAGCCAGTGGGACCTCAGAGCAGAAGGAGCACATCCCCATGGGGATAGGAACCTCGCAGGAGTGTCCTCGCACAACTTAGCACGTATCAGAAAATGTGGGAACCCAGCAGTTATGGCCTGGCGCCAGAGGGCCCTCATCACGGAGGAGAGGAGGCTACCAGCAGGCTCCAAATGCCACCAGAGGGCCGACGTCACCAAGGCAATGGGAGCAAGCCAGGCAGGAGTTACCTCACAGCAGAGGGCCCACCTCACAGAAGTGTGAGGAGCCCAAACAGGATCAGACTCTAACCAGAGCGCCCACATCACCAAGGGGATGGAAACCAGGCAGGAGTGTCCTCACACCAGTGGGGCCACATCAGCGAAAGGTGAGGAACACAACACATGTGGCCTCAAACAAGGGGACACACATCACGAAAGGGCTGGGAGTGAGGCATGCAGGAGGAGACTCACAACAGAGCGCCCATAGAATAAAAAAGGTGAGGAACCCCGCAGTTGGAAGCTCCAAGCAGGTGGCCCAGAGCACCGAGGTTATGGGATCCATGCCGGAGTGAATTCACAGCAGAGGGCCCACATTCTGACACTGTGAGCAACCCAGCCGTTGGGACCTCAGGGCAGAAAGCCCACATCCCCATGGGGATGGGACCCTGGCTGGAGTGTATTCGCACGACAGGGCGCACATCAGAAAGTTTTGGGAGCGCATGAGTTAGGGCCTGACGCCAGAGGCCCCTCATTACCGAGGGGAGGAGACTCCCAGCAGGCACCAACTCCCAACTGAGGGCCCACATCGCCAAGGTGACGTGTGCCAGCCAGGCAGGAGTGACCTCACAGCAGAGGGCCCACCTCCCAGAAGTGTGAGGAATCCAGACAGGATCAGACTCTCACCAGAGGGCCCCCATCACCAAGGGGATGGGAACCAGGCAGGAGTGTCCTCACACCAGTGGGGCCACATCAATAAAGGTGAGGAAACCGGTACATGTGGCCTTAAACCAGAGGACCTACATCACAAATGGGCTGGGAGTGAGTCAGGAAGTAGGAGCATGAAAACACAGGACACAAAGAATAAAAAAGGTAAGGAATCCAGCAGTAGGAACCTCCCAGCAGGCCGCTCAGAGCACAGAGGCTATGGGATCTAGGCCTGGGTGAACTAACACCAGAGAGCCAACATCATGAAACGGTGAACAACACAGGTGTTGGGACCTTAGAGCAGAAGGCCCACATGCCCATGGGGATGGGAACCTCGCAGGAGTGTCCTCGCACCACTTAGCACGTATCAGAAAATGTGGGTACCCAGCAGTTAGGGCCTGAGGCAAGAGGGCCCCCATCACTGAGGGGAGGTTCCCAGCAGGCTCCAACTGCCACAAGAGGGCCGATGTTGCCCAGGAGGGGTGTGCCAGCCAGGCAGGAGTGACCTCACAGCAGAGGGCCCCCCTCACAGAAGGGTGAGTAACCCAGCCAGGATCAGACTCTCACCAGAGGGCCCACATCATTAAGGGGATAGGAAGCAGGCAGGAGTGTCCTCACACCAGTGTGGCCACATCATCCAAAGGCGAGGGACCCAGCACACGTGGCCTCACACCAGAGGACACACATCACCAAGGGACTGGGAGTGAGGCAGGCAGGAGGAGTCTCAAAACAGAGGGTCCATAGAAGAAAAAAGGTGAGGAATCCCGCAGTTGGAACCTCCCAGCAGGTGGCCAGGAGCAGCGAGGCTATGGGATCCAAGCCGGAGAGAACTCACAGCAGAGGGCCCTCATCATGAAACTGAGCAACCCACGGTTGGGACCTCAGAGCAGAAGTCCCACATTCCCATGGGGTTGGGAACCTGGCAGGAATGTACTCGAACCACAGGGCGCATATCAGAAAATATTGGGAGCTCAGGAGTTAGGGTCTGACGCCAGAGGGCCCTCATTACCGAGGGGAGGAGACACCCAGCAGGCACCAAATCCCACCAGAGAGCCGACGTCGCAAAGGCGGGGTGTGCCAGCCAGGCAGGAGTGACCTCAGAGAAGAGGGCCCACCTCACAGAAGTGTGAGGAACCCAACCAGGATCAGACTCTCACCGGAGGGCCCACATCACCAAGGGGATGGGAACCAGGAAGGAGTGTCTCACACCAGTGGGGCCACATCAGCCAAAGGTGAGGAACCCAGCACATGTGGCCTCAAACCACAGGACACACATCACCAAGGGGCTAGGAGTGAGGCAGGTGTCTGGAGGGGCACATTTAACTCTAATTTCCCACCAGGAAGTGGAATGAACCAAAGTCTCAGAGTGCCGTGCCGGACCCTGATTACGGCCTGAAGCAAACCTGCGGTTCTGTGGCCAGTTTTCAAGGAAACGAGTTAAGAAAGGAAATCACGGGCACTGTAATTCACAAACCTGCAGTGTTATAAATGACAGTTATTGGCAAAATTATATGGAAGTAAGTCTGCAAAGAGGACTTGAAAACGAGGCAGAATTGCAGGAATCATATTTCAGGAGGTAGATTGGAATTGCATTTAAAGCATGTGAAAAGCGGCAGATCTTTGACAGTGATGCACTTGGACAAAAGTGCGTAAACATTTTTTCCTGAATATATTCAGGAAAAAACACATATGCCCTTTTTGGCCAACCAAGCACTCGAGAAATGGAAATCCGCACTACAATGAAGTCTCATTTCCCATTCGTCAAAAGGGCCATCTGAAAAAAGTGTAAAAACCAGAAACACAGGACAGGCCATGGAGAACAGGGAGCCTTGTTATGCTGATGGGCGGGATGTAAATTGCCAACAGACACTCTGGAGATGTTTATGGTGTATCCTGAAACATCTGAAAAACAAAGCTACAGACCCTAGGGCACTTCCACTTTTGGCCCTATAGCTTAGGAAAATTAAAATCAACAAGACACAGCCAACACCAAATTTAGGGCTGCTGTGTTTACAAGAACCTTGAGTCCAGTACAAATTAAATATCCCAGAAAGAAAAAAATGGATAAAGGAGTTGTGCTACTTACGTACAACGGAATATCACTCAGCAATGAAATCAAAGTCATCAGGCCTGTAGCACCAAATTGAGTGGATTTAAGTATGATGATTCTAAGAGAAATAGGTCACACAGAGAAAGATAATTATCATAAGATATCACTAATAGAGAGAGTGTAAACTTGGCTACACATAAACTGAATTCCAAAACCGAACAGAGTCTCACATTTAGATAAAAACTTATGCTTGCTTAAGGGGAAAGTTGAGTTGGGGTGCTGTATAAAACCACAGATTGAAATTAGCACACATACCGTTCCATAAGCCAAATATGTAATAGACAAGACCTACTCTTTGCTCAACGAAATAGACTCATCCATGGTGTATCACCTCACACCTGTTAGAATGGGCATCATCAGAAAATCTACAAACAACAAATGCTGGAAAGGGTGTGGAGATAAGGAACCCTCTTCCACTATTGTTGGGAATGTAAATTGATACAGTCACTGTGGAGAACATTATGGAGTTTCTTATAAAACTAAGAATAGAATTACCATATGATACAGCAATCCCACTACTGGGCATATACCCAGACAAAACCATAAATCAAAAAGAGACATTCACCGCAATGTTCATTGCATCACTATTTACAATATCCAGGTAATGGAAGCAACCTAAATGCCCACAGACAGACGAATGCATAAAGAAGTGGTACATATATAAAATGGAATATTACTAAGCCATAAAAAGGAATGAAATTGGGTCATTTGTAGAGATGTTGATGGATCTAGAGACTGTCATACAGAGTGAAGTAAGTCAGAAAGAGAAAAACAAATCTTGTCTATTAATGCCTATATGTGGAACCTAGAAAAATTGTACAGATGAACCGTTTTGCCAGGCAGAAATAGAGCAACAGATGTAGACAACAAACGTATGGACACCAAGGGGGGAAAGCTGTTGGGGTGTGGTGGTGGGAGGAGTTGAGAGACTGGGATTGGCATGTATACCTTTATATGTATAAAATAGATAACCAAAAAGAACCTGCTGTATAAAAAAATAAAATAAAATTCAAATTACAAAAAGTAAAACAGAAAAAATATTCTTCCCTTCACATACATGTATTTATATGAATAAATTATTTCCATGCTTATATCTGTAAATACAAAAAAGAGGAATAAAATCTACCTTGAACCAAAAACGAAAAAAAAACAGAACCCACCAGTTACACAGAGGAAAACCGTATCAGGGCACTTGCTCCAGTTGTAAACAATTCTGAAGTTGGTCAGTGGTGGGGAATCATCCCCCATTCAGCCAGCAGGCCCCACGCAACAAGCGTCCTCATTGCAAAGCTGGGGGACCATGCCGAGGCATCTGTGAGTAAACGTGGGCTGAGCCCCAGGCCAGCTGCTGCTGAAATGTTCCCACCCTTCCCAGGTAAAACACCTGAATATGTACAAGGACTTGAAAGCCTAGAGGAAGGGCCATGGAGCCACATGAGTGACAGCATGCCAGCCGACTTGGTGCCTGCAGGCCAGCCAGGATGGTCCTGGCCCTGGGTGCTCTTCTGGAAGCTTTCCATTTCCCTGCCTGAGATACCCCTGCTGTCCCGGCCCCCACTGCTTTCTTCCTCACTCACCTCTGCCCAGGGAGAAATTCCAGCGGCAGGTATGGGTGACACATCCTCTTCTTTAGCAGGTGGCATCTTGGCAACTGCTGCAGAAAGTCCAGCAGAGCCCCACTCACACTGGGCCACCCACAAAGCCGTGGCCTCTCACTCCCTCCCACCAGTCCAGCCCCAAGACTGCTGACAGGGCAGAGAAAATGGCGTCAGGCACAGCTGCAGGGGCTCTTGCTGCCTGGAGCGGTGTTTATATTGATCTGAACCCAGGCACACCTGGGGAGGTCTGGCCGGCACGGTCGGGCTTCCCAGGCCAGCCAATAATCACCCCTCAGGGGCTCACAGTTGCAGAAACTGGAACTTGCTGAATCGGCCAGGTCCAAGGAACAGGTGTGGGCTCCTGAGAGTCAGGATAGACAAGGGGCTGCAGCTCTGGCTTGTTTTCTAATTATATTATCTGGCCCATGAGTGGGAGACAACTTCAAGAAAACCCTCTCCTAATGAGAGGAACCCAGGAGTCAGGGAGAGGAGGGGTGGCTGGTGGGTGGAGACAGAGGCCTGGTGCCCTGGGTGCAGTGGAAGTCTCTGGAAGACCAGGTGGAGGGAGGCCACACAGAGTGATGCCCAGGGTCACAGACCTGTCGGAGCTGCTGTTTGTTAGTTCAAGTCCTGCTCTGAGGTGCTCTGTGTCAGATCTGAGTGACAGGTGAGCTGGGAGTGCTCTGCAATGAGGGCGATATGCAGGGTTCCTGTGTTCCCAGCCCTGCCATGGTACCTGCAAGGGTAGCTCTGTATCCTGGGAGGGGCCTGACCACGAGAGCCCCATGGGCTGCAGGGGAACCTGCCCAGGGAACCCCATATCCTGGGAGGGGCCTGAACACGAGAGCCCCGTGGGCTGGGGTGGGGGTGGGGTACCTGCCCAGGTGAGCTCCATATCCTGGGATTGGCCTGACCTCGAGAGCCCCATGGGCTGCTGGAGTCCTGGTAAAGGATGTCAGGACAGTCAGTGAAGCCACCGAGGATATACCTCCAGTAGTTCCTAAATCCTACACCCTGCTGGTCATTCTACCAACCACCAGGACATGGTATTCTGTATTAGTCTTCAATGATGCCTTCTTTTGTATTCTATTAGTCCCAGAGTCACAAGAAATTTTGGCTTGTGAGTGGCAGGACTCAACATACAACTAAAACAATACTTCTGGGCCGTGTTGCCCCAAGGGTTCAAAAATTCCCACACCATCTTTGGGGAAAGCTCAGCTAAAGAACTAAAAGTTCTACCTCTGGAAAAGGAAACACTCCTTCAATATGCAGACGACATTCTGATCGCCAGCCCTACTAAGGAGACCTCTGAACTACCAAGCCAATAAAGGATACAAGTTGTCCAAGACAAAGCTCAAATATCACAGACTACGGTGACCTGCCTGGGCTTCATTCTCACAGAAGGTCGGAGAAGCCCATCCCAGGAAAGGGAAGAAACAATTTACAGCCTTACCCATTTCTGAACCTAGAAGACAGCTTAGGGGTTCCTGGGGAGGCCAGGGTTTGCTGCTTCTGGATCCCTAACTACAGTCTACTAGCTGGGCCTCTATATGAAACACTGAAAGGAAAAGATGATGATCCTTTTGAATAGAATGCAGAAGTGGCCTTTCAAGAATGGAAAGAGCAGTCAATTCAGACCCTTGCCCTGGAACTCCCTAATTTAGCTAAACCCTTTGACCTTTACATTCCTGGTGAACGGTGAATCGCCATTGGAGTATTAGTGCAAAACCTGGGACCACTTGAGATGGAACAATGCAAGAATGCGATCCAGGTAGGATAAACTGCGGTCACCAAGGGGCTTGGCCCACCGCCACATCTGGCCAAGATACTGGCAGTATCTGAAAACCTGGAAATCAGCAGCCCAAAAGGCCACCTCCCTCCTAAGGGAAAAGGACCCCACGTGGTGATCCTAACACCCAACCATGCCCTGAAGTTGCAGGGTTGGTTCCGTGGGCACACTGACCTTGAGCGAGGAGGCCCTCCAACTCCAACCTCCATAGAGATAACCGGGGAAAAGTGGCACCATGAAGACTCGTGTGAAGGTGTCTGCACGGGCAAATTTAATGCTCATTTCCCACCAGGAAGAGGAATTAACCAAAGGCTCAGCATGCCGTGCCGGAACCAGATTAGGGCCTGAAGCAATCCTGCGGGTTTGCGGCCAGCTCACAAGAAAGCGAGTTGAAGAAAGGAGCTCAGGGACACTGTAATTCACAAACCTGCAGAGTTATAAATGACAGCTATCACCCAAAAATATATTGAAGGAAGGCTGCGAAGAGGACTTGAAAGCGGGGCAGAATTGCAAGAAAACGATTTCAGGGGGTAGACTGGAATTGCATTTAAAGCATAGGAAAAGAGGCAGAACGTCGACAATGATGCACTTGGCCAAAAAGGGCGTATGCGTTTTTTCCTGAATATATTCAGGAAAAAACGCATACGCCCTTTTTGGCCAACCAAGCAAGCATGTTAAAGAAATCTGCACTACAATGAAGTCTCACTGCCCCCCGTTCAAAAGGGCCATCTGAAAAAAGTGTAAAATCCAGAAAGGCAGCACAGGCCATGGAGAACAGGGAGCCTTGTTATGCTGATGGGCGGGATGTAAATTGCCAACAGCCACTCTGGAGATGTGTATGGTGTTTCCTCAAAAACCTAAAAAACAAAGCAACGGAGCCTACGGCATTACCACTTTTTTTCCTATAGCTTAGGCAAATTAAAATCAAAACACACAGCCACCGCAAAGTTTCTGTTTACGGCTCTGTTTACAAGAACCTCGTCTACGGTACAAGTTAAATATCCCAGAAAGCGAAAAATGGATAAAGAAATGTGGTACGTACGTACAAAGGAATATCACTCACCAATGAAATCTATGTCATCAGGCCCGTCGCGGCATAATGAGTGGATTCACGTACGATGATTCTAAGTGAAATAAGTCACACAGAAAATGAAACATCATAAGATATCACTAATACACGGAATGTAAACTTGGCTACACATGAACTGAATTACAAAACAGAACAGGGTCTCAAATTTAGAAAACCAACTTATGCTTGCTTAAGGGGAAAGGTGAGTTGTGGTGCTGCATAAAACCAGAGATAGAAATTAGCACAGATACCTTTCCATAAGCCAAATATGTAATAGTCAAGACCTAGCCCTTGCTCAACGAAATGGACTAAACACCCCATATTCAACGCCTAGGAATACACATGACTAGTAAGAACCTTCAAACCCATGGATTTATATGTCTCCGTAAGAGACTCAAGTGTGTGTACAGCGGCATGAATGCAGCAGAGAAAATCCGATAAAACCCATTATCAAAATGAATTACAAAAACAAACACAATGACAGTGAAATAGAGAGCAATTCTTAAATAATTCATTCAGGGCTTGTGATGCAACCTGGATTTACCACATCTACACCCAGAGCTGAGTGAGACATAAGGCTGGACACTTCGGGCTCATAGCATTGGTGAGGTTCGATGAGCAAATGCAGACCCTTTGAAGTCATACTGCATGGTACCCATTCCATGGGTCCCAACTCTCCAGGTTTAAGGGATTCTTCCTTCAGCTAAAACATGCATGGGAAACCCACAGTACAGTGCACTGTGTGACCGGGAAACGTTTTCAAATGCATCTCAGTTTTCGTCCCCTTTTACTCGGGTTCACCATTCCATACCGTTTACTAACACTCTCCCCACTTGGAGAGTCAGTGCCTTTAACCTCCTGTTTGGCACAGTTTGCAATTTCTGCGCAAGATGAACAGGAATAGGGAGAACCAATGAGAGACTAGCTGTAGGTGTCTGGACGGGCAAATGGAACGCTCATTTCCCACCAGGAAGAGGAATTAACCAAAGGCTCAGCATGCCGTGCCAGAACCAGATTAGGGCCTGAAGCATTCCTGCGGGTTTGCGGCCAGCTCACAAGAAAGCGAGTTGAAGAAAGGAGCTCAGGGGCACTGTAATTCACAAACCTGCAGAGTTATAAATGACAGCTATCGTCCAAAAATATATTGAAGGAAGGCTGCGAAGAGGACTGGAAAGCGGGGCAGAATTGCAGGAAAACGATTTCAGGGGGTAGACTGGAATTGCATTTAAAGCATAGGAAAAGAGGCAGAACGTCGACAATGATGCACTTGGCCAAAAAGAGCGTATGCGTTTTTTCCTGAATATATTCAGGAAAAAACGCATACGCTCTTTTTGGCCAACCAAGCCAGCATGTTAAAGAAATCTGCACTACAAAGAAGTCTCACTGCCCCCAGGTCAAAAGGGCCATCTGAAAAAAGTGTAAAATCCAGAAAGACAGCACAGGCCATGGAGAACAGGGAGCCTTGTTATGCTGATGGGCGGGATGTAAATTGCCAGCAGCCACTCTGGAGAAGTGTATGGTGTTTCCTGAAACACCTAAGAAACAAAGCTACGGAGACTACGGCACTTCCACTTATGGTCTTATAGATCACGGAAATTAAAATCAAAAACAGACAGCCACCCCAAAGTTTCAGACGGCTCTGTTTACAGGAACCTCGTCTACGGTACAAGTTAAATATCCCAGAATGTGAAAAATGGATAAAAAAGTTGTGGTACACACATTCAATGGATTATCACTCAGCAATGAAATCTATGTCATCAGGCCCATCATGGCATAATGAGTGGATTCAGGTACGATGATTCTAAGTGAAATAAGTCACACAGAAAATGAAACATCATAAGATATCACTAATACACGGAATGTAAACTTGGCTACACATGAACTGAATTACAAAACAGAACAGGGTCTCAAATTTAGAAAACCACCTTATGCTTGCTTAAGGGGAAAAGTGAGTTGGGGTGCTGCATAAAACCAGAGATAGAAATTAGCACAGATACCTTTCCAAAAGCCAAATATGTAATAGTCAAGACCGAGCCCTTGCTCAACGAAATGGACTGAACACCCCATATTCAACGCCTAGGAATACACCTGACTAGTAAGTATCTTCAAACCCATGGATTTATATGTCTCCATAAGAGACTCAAGTGTGTGTACAGCGGCATGAATGCAGCAGAGAAAATCCGATAAATCCCATTATCAAAATGAATTACAAAAACAAACACAATGACAGTGAAATAGAGAGCAATTCTTAAATAATTCATTCAGGGCTTGTGATGCAACCTGGATTTACCACATCTACAACCAGAGCTGAATGAGACATAAGGCTGTACACTTCGGCCTGATAGCATTGGTGAGGTTCGTTGAGAAAATGCAGGCCCTTTGAAGTCATACTGCATGGTACCCATTCCATGGGTCCCAACTCTCCAGGTTTAAGGGATTCTTCCTTCAGCTAAAACATGCATGGGAAACCCACAGTATGGTGCACCGTGTGACCGGGAAACCTTTTCAAATGCATCACAGTTTTCGTCCCCTTTTACTCGGGTTCACGATTGAAGACCCTTTACTAATACTCTCCCCACTTAGAGAGTCAGTGCCTTTAACCTCCTGTTTGGCACAGTTTGCAATTTCTGCGCAAGATGAACAAGAATAGGGAGAACCAATGAGAGACTAGCTCTAGGTGTCTGCACGTTCAAATATAACACTCATTTCCCACCAGGAAGAGGAATTTACCAAAGGATCAGCATGCTGTGCCGGAACCAGATTAGGGCATGAAGCAATCCTGCGGGTATGCGGCCAGCTCACAAGAAAGCGAGTAGAAGAAAGGAGCTCAGGCGCACTGTCATTCACAAACCTGCAGAGTTATAAATGTCAGCTATTGTCCAAAAATGTATTGAAGTAAGGCTGCGTAGAGGACTTGAAAGCGGGGCAGAATTGCAGGAAAACGAGTTCAGGGGCAGACTGGAATTGCATTCAAAGCATAAGGAAAGAGACAGAAAGTCGACAATGATGCACTTGGTCAAAAAGGGCGTATGCGTTTTTTCCTGAATATATTCAAGAAAAAACACATACGCCCTTTTTGGCCAAACAAGCAAGCCTGTAAAGAAATCTGCATTACAATGAAGTCTCACTGCCCCCCTGTCAAAAGGGACATCTGAAAAAAGTGAAAAATCCAGAAAGGCAGGACAGGCCATGGAGAACAGGGAGCCTTGTTATGCTGATGGGCGGGATGTAACTTGCCAACAGCCACTCTGGAGAAGTGTATGGTGTTTCCTCAAACACCTAAAAAACTAAGCAACGGAGCCTACGGCACTTCAACTTATGGTTCTATAGCTTAGGGAAATTAAAATCAAAAAGACACAGCCACCCATAAATTTTGGACGGCTCTGCTTACAAGAACCTCATTTACGGTACAAGTGAAATATCCCAGAAATCAAAAAATGGATAAAGAAGTTGTTGTACGTACGTACAATGGAATATCACTCAGCAATGAAATCTATGTCATGAGGCCCGTCGCGGCATAATGAGTGGATTCAGGTACGATCATTCTAAGTTAACTAAGTCACACAGAAAAAGAAACACCATAAGATATCTCAAATACACGGAATGCAAACATGGCTGCACATGAACTCAATTACAAAACAGAAAAGGGTCTCAAATTTAGAAAACCAACTTATGCTTGCTTAAGGGGAAAGGTGAGTTGTGGTCCTGCATAAAACCAGAGATTGAAATTAGCACAGATACCTTTCCATAAGCAAATATGTAATAGTCAGGACCTACTCCTTGCTCCACGAAATGGACTCAACACCCCATATTCAATGCCTAGGAATATACCTGACTAGTAAGAATCTGAAAACCCATGGATTTATATGTCTCCATAAGAGAATCAAGCATGTGTACGGCAGCATAAACGCAGCAGTGAAAATCTGATAAATCCCATTATCAAAATAAATTACAAAAACAAAACAGAATGACAGTGAAATAGAGAGCAATTCTTAAATAATTCATTCAGGGCTTGTGATGCAACGTGGATTTACCACATCTACACCCCGAGCTGAGTGAGACATAAGCCTGGACACTTCGGGCTGATAGCATTGGTGACGTTCGGTGAGCAAAGGCAACCCTTTGAAGTCATACTGCGTGGTACCCATTCCATGGGTCCCAACTCTCCAGGTTTAAGGGATTCTTCCTTCAGGTAAAACATGCATGGGCAACCCAGAATATGGTCCACCGTGTGACTGGGAAAACTTTTTAAATGCGTCTCAGTTTTCTTCCCCTCGTACTCGGTTTTACCATTCCAGACGCTTTACTAACACTCTCCCCACTTGGAGAGTCAGTGCCTTTAACCTCCTGTTTGGCACAGTTTGGAATTTCTGCGCAAGATGAACAGGAATAGGGAGAACCAATGAGAGACTAGCTGTAGGTGTCTGGACGGGCAAATGGAACGCTCATTTCCCACCAGGAAGAGGAATTAGCCAAAGGCTCAGCATGCTGTGTCGGAACCAGATTAGGACCTGAAGCAATCCTGCGGTTTTGCGGCCAGCTCACAAGAAAGCGAGTTGAAGAAAGGAGCTCAGGGGCACTGTAATTCACAAACCTGCAGAGTTATAAATGACAGCTATCGTCCAAAAATATATTGAAGTAAGGCTGCAAAGAGGACTTGAACGCGGGGCAGAATTCCAGGAATACGATTTCAGGAGGTAGACGGGAAGTCCTCTGAAAGTATAGGAGAAGAGGCAGAACCTCGACAATGATGCACTTGGTCAAAAAGGGCATATGCGTTTCTTCCAGGGCCCTTATTAAAGAGGGTAGGAGGCTCCCAGCATGCTTCAGTGGCCAACAGAGGGCCTACGTCGCCAAGGCGACATGAGCCATCCAGGCAGGAGTGACCTCACATCAGAGGGCCCACCTCACAGAAGGGTAAGGAACCCAGTCAAGATCAGACTCTCACCAGAGTGCCCACATAAGCAAGGGCCTGGGAACCAGGCGGGAGTGTCCTCACACCCGTGGGGCCACATCATCGAAAGTTGAGGTACCCAGCACATGTGGCCTCAAACCAGAGGACCCACATCACCATGGGTCTCGGAGCGAGGCAGGCAGGATTAACCTCAAAACACATGGCCCATTGTATAAAAAAGGTGAGCAATCCAGCAGTTGGAACATCCCAGCAGGCGGCCCAGAGCACCGAGGCTATGGGATCCAGGCAGTGATGAACTCACAACAGAGGGCCCTCATCGTGATACTGTAAGCAACCCAGCCGTTGTAACCTCAGAGCACAAGGCCCACATCCCCATGGGGAAGGGAACCAAGCAGGAGTGTCATCGCACCAGTGGGCACACATCAGAAAAGGTGGGGAGCCCAGCAGTTAGGGCCGGACGCCAGAGGGCCCTCATCACTGAGGAGAGGAGGCTCCCAGCAAGCTCCAACTGCTACCAGAAGGCCGACGTCGCCAATGCAGGGTGTGCCAGCCAGGCAGGAGTGACCTCAGAGCAGAGGGCCAACCACACAAAAGTGTGAGGAACCCAAAGAGGATCAGACTCTCACCGGAGGGCCCACATCACCAAGGGAATGGAAACCAGGCAGGAGTGTTCTCACACCAGTGTGGTCACATCACCGAAATGTGACGGACCCAGCACACGTGGCCTCAAACTACAGGACACACATCACCAAGGGGCTGGGAGTGAGGCAGGCAGGAGGAGCTTCCAAACAGAGGGCCCATACCGTAAAAAAGGTGAGGGATCCCGCTGTTGGAACCTCCCAGCAGGTGGCCAGGAGCAGCGAGGCTATGGGATCCAGGCCTGACTGAACTCAAAACAGAGGGCCCTCATTATGAAACTGTGAGCAACCCAGCCGTTGGGACCTTAGAGCAGAAGGCCCACATTCCCATGGGGTTGGGATCCTGGCAGGAGTGTACTCGCACCACAGGGCGCACATCAGAAACTTTTGGGAGCCCAGGAGTTAGGGTCTGACGCCAGAGGGCCCTCATTACTGAGGGGAGGAGACTCCCAGCAGGCACCAACTCCCAACTGAGGGCCCACGTCGCCACGTTGACGTGTGCCAGCCAGGCAGGAGTGACCTCACAGCAGAGGGCCTACCTCACAGAAGGGTGAGGAACCCAGCCAGGATAAGACTCTCACCAGAGGGCCCACATCACCAAGGGGATCGGAACAAGGCAGGAGTGTCCTCACACCAGTGTGGCCACATTATAGAAAGGTGAGGAACCCAGCACATGTGGCCTAAACCAGAGGACCCACATTTCCAAGGTGCTCCGAGTGAGGCAGGCAGGAGTAGCCTAACAACACAGGGCCCACAGAATAAAAAATGTGAGGAATCCAGCAGTTTGAACCTCCCAGCAGGTGGCCCAGAGCATGGAGTCTATGGGATCCAGGCCACAGTGAACTCACAGCAGAGGGCCCACATCATGAAACTGTGAGCAACCCAGCCAGTGGGACCTCAGAGCAGAAGGCCCACATCCCCATGGGGATGGGAACCTCGCAGGAGTGTCCTCGCACAACTTAGCACGTATCAGAAAATGTGGGAAACCAGCAGTTATGGCCTGGCGCCAGAGGGCCCTCATCACGGAGGAGAGGAGGCTACCAGCAGGCTCCAAATGCCACCAGAGGGCCGACGTTACCAAGGCAATGGGAGCAAGCCAGGCAGGAGTTACCTCACAGCAGAGGGCCCACCTCACAGAAGTGTGAGGAGCCCAAACAGGATCAGACTCTAACCAGAGCGCCCACATCACCAAGGGGATGGAAACCAGGCAGGAGTGTCCTCACACCAGTGGGGCCACATCAGCGAAAGGTGAGGAACACAGCACATGTGGCCTCAAACAAGGGGACACACATCACGAAAGGGCTGGGAGTGAGGCATGCAGGAGGAGACTCACAACAGAGCGCCCATAGAATAAAAAAGGTGAGGAACCCCGCAGTTGGAAGCTCCAAGCAGGTGGCCCAGAGCACCGAGGCTATGGGATCCATGCCGGAGTGAATTCACAGCAGAGGGCCCACATTCTGACACTGTGAGCAACCCAGCCGTTGGGACCTCAGGGCAGAAAGCCCACATCCCCATGGGGATGGGACCCTGGCTGGAGTGTATTCGCACGACAGGGCGCACATCAGAAAATTTTGGGAGCGCATGAGTTAGGGCCTGACGCCAGAGGCCCCTCATTACCGAGGGGAGGAGACTCCCAGCAGGCACCAACTCCCAACTGAGGGCCCACATCGCCAAGGTGACGTGTGCCAGCCAGGCAGGAGTGACCTCACAGCAGAGGGCCCACCTCCCAGAAGTGTGAGGAATCCAGACAGGATCAGACTCTCACCAGAGGGCCCCCATCACCAAGGGGATGGGAACCAGGCAGGAGTGTCCTCACACCAGTGGGGCCACATCAATAAAGGTGAGGAAACCGGTACATGTGGCCTTAAACCAGAGGACCTACATCACAAATGGGCTGGGAGTGAGTCAGGAAGTAGGAGCATGAAAACACAGGACACAAAGAATAAAAAAGGTAAGGAATCCAGCAGTAGGAACCTCCCAGCAGGCCGCTCAGAGCACAGAGGCTATGGGATCTAGGCCTGGGTGAACTAACACCAGAGAGCCAACATCATGAAACGGTGAACAACACAGGTGTTGGGACCTTAGAGCAGAAGGCCCACATGCCCATGGGGATGGGAACCTCGCAGGAGTGTCCTCGCACCACTTAGCACGTATCAGAAAATGTGGGTACCCAGCAGTTAGGGCCTGAGGCAAGAGGGCCCCCATCACCGAGGGGAGGTTCCCAGCAGGCTCCAACTGCCACAAGAGGGCCGATGTTGCCCAGGAGGGGTGTGCCAGCCAGGCAGGAGTGACCTCACAGCAGAGGGCCCCCCTCACAGAAGGGTGAGTAACCCAGCCAGGATCAGACTCTCACCAGAGGGCCCACATCATTAAGGGGATAGGAACCAGGCAGGAGTGTCCTCACACCAGTGGGGCCACATCATCGAAAGGCGAGGGACCCAGCATACATGGCCTCAAACCAGAGGACACACATCACCAAGAGGCTGGGAGTGAGGCAGGCAGGAGGAGTCTCAAAACAGAGGGTCCATAGAAGAAAAAAGGTGAGGAATCCCGCAGTTGGAACCTCCCAGCAGGTGGCCAGGAGCAGCGAGGCTATGGGATCCAAGCCGGAGAGAACTCACAGCAGAGGGCCCTCATCATGAAACTGAGCAACCCACGGTTGGGACCTCAGAGCAGAAGTCCCACATTCCCATGGGGTTGGGAACCTGGCAGGAGTGTACTCGAACCACAGGGCGCATATCAGAAAATATTGGGAGCCCAGGAGTTAGGGTCTGACGCCAGAGGGCCCTCATTACCGAGGGGAGGAGACACCCAGCAGGCACCAAATCCCACCAGAGAGCCGACGTCGCAAAGGCGGGGTGTGCCAGCCAGGCAGGAGTGACCTCAGAGAAGAGGGCCCACCTCACAGAAGTGTGAGGAACCCAACCAGGATCAGACTCTCACCGGAGGGCCCACATCACCAAGGGGATGGGAACCAGGCAGGAGTGTCTCACACCAGTGGGGCCACATCAGCCAAAGGTGAGGAACCCAGCACATGTGGCCTCAAACCAGAGGACACACATCACCAAGGGGCTAGGAGTGAGGCAGGTGTCTGGTGGGGCACATTTAACTCTAATTTCCCACCAGGAAGTGGAATGAACCAAAGTCTCAGAGTGCCGTGCCGGACCCTGATTACGGCCTGAAGCAAACCTGCGGTTCTGTGGCCAGTTTTCAAGGAAACGAGTTAAGAAAGGAAATCACGGGCACTGTAATTCACAAACCTGCAGTGTTATAAATGACAGTTATTGGCAAAATTATATGGAAGTAAGTCTGCAAAGAGGACTTGAAAACGAGGCAGAATTGCAGGAATCATATTTCAGGAGGTAGATTGGAATTGCATTTAAAGCATGTGAAAAGCGGCAGATCTTTGACAGTGATGCACTTGGACAAAAGTGCGTAAACATTTTTTCCTGAATATATTCAGGAAAAAACACATATGCCCTTTTTGGCCAACCAAGCACTCGAGAAATGGAAATCCGCACTACAATGAAGTCTCATTTCCCATTCGTCAAAAGGGCCATCTGAAAAAAGTGTAAAAACCAGAAACACAGGACAGGCCATGGAGAACAGGGAGCCTTGTTATGCTGATGGGCGGGATGTAAATTGCCAACAGACACTCTGGAGATGTTTATGGTGTATCCTGAAACATCTGAAAAACAAAGCTACAGACCCTAGGGCACTTCCACTTTTGGCCCTATAGCTTAGGAAAATTAAAATCAACAAGACACAGCCAACACCAAATTTAGGGCTGCTGTGTTTACAAGAACCTTGAGTCCAGTACAAATTAAATATCCCAGAAAGAAAAAAATGGATAAAGGAGTTGTGCTACTTACGTACAACGGAATATCACTCAGCAATGAAATCAAAGTCATCAGGCCTGTAGCACCAAATTGAGTGGATTTAAGTATGATGATTCTAAGAGAAATAGGTCACACAGAGAAAGATAATTATCATAAGATATCACTAATAGAGAGAGTGTAAACTTGGCTACACATAAACTGAATTCCAAAACCGAACAGAGTCTCACATTTAGATAAAAACTTATGCTTGCTTAAGGGGAAAGTTGAGTTGGGGTGCTGTATAAAACCACAGATTGAAATTAGCACACATACCGTTCCATAAGCCAAATATGTAATAGACAAGACCTACTCTTTGCTCAACGAAATAGACTCATCCATGGTGTATCACCTCACACCTGTTAGAATGGGCATCATCAGAAAATCTACAAACAACAAATGCTGGAAAGGGTGTGGAGATAAGGAACCCTCTTCCACTATTGTTGGGAATGTAAATTGATACAGTCACTGTGGAGAACATTATGGAGTTTCTTATAAAACTAAGAATAGAATTACCATATGATACAGCAATCCCACTACTGGGCATATACCCAGACAAAACCATAAATCAAAAAGAGACATTCACCGCAATGTTCATTGCATCACTATTTACAATATCCAGGTAATGGAAGCAACCTAAATGCCCACAGACAGACGAATGCATAAAGATGTGGTACATATATAAAATGGAATATTACTAAGCCATAAAAAGGAATGAAATTGGGTCATTTGTAGAGATGTTGATGGATCTAGAGACTGTCATACGGAGTGAAGTAAGTCAGAAAGAGAAAAACAAATCTTGTCTATTAATGCCTATATGTGGAACCTAGAAAAATTGTACAGATGAACCGTTTTGCCAGGCAGAAATAGAGCAACAGATGTAGACAACAAACGTATGGACACCAAGGGGGGAAAGCTGTTGGGGTGTGGTGGTGGGAGGAGTTGAGAGACTGGGATTGGCATGTATACCTTTATATGTATAAAATAGATAACCAAAAAGAACCTGCTGTATAAAAAAATAAAATAAAATTCAAATTACAAAAAGTAAAACAGAAAAAATATTCTTCCCTTCACATACATGTATTTATATGAATAAATTATTTCCATGCTTATATCTGTAAATACAAAAAAGAGGAATAAAATCTACCTTGAACCAAAAACGAAAAAAAAACAGAACCCACCAGTTACACAGAGGAAAACCGTATCAGGGCACTTGCTCCAGTTGTAAACAATTCTGAAGTTGGTCAGTGGTGGGGAATCATCCCCCATTCAGCCAGCAGGCCCCACGCAACAAGCGTCCTCATTGCAAAGCTGGGGGACCATGCCGAGGCATCTGTGAGTAAACGTGGGCTGAGCCCCAGGCCAGCTGCTGCTGAAATGTTCCCACCCTTCCCAGGTAAAACACCTGAATATGTACAAGGACTTGAAAGCCTAGAGGAAGGGCCATGGAGCCACATGAGTGACAGCATGCCAGCCGACTTGGTGCCTGCAGGCCAGCCAGGATGGTCCTGGCCCTGGGTGCTCTTCTGGAAGCTTTCCATTTCCCTGCCTGAGATACCCCTGCTGTCCCGGCCCCCACTGCTTTCTTCCTCACTCACCTCTGCCCAGGGAGAAATTCCAGCGGCAGGTATGGGTGACACATCCTCTTCTTTAGCAGGTGGCATCTTGGCAACTGCTGCAGAAAGTCCAGCAGAGCCCCACTCACACTGGGCCACCCACAAAGCCGTGGCCTCTCACTCCCTCCCACCAGTCCAGCCCCAAGACTGCTGACAGGGCAGAGAAAATGGCGTCAGGCACAGCTGCAGGGGCTCTTGCTGCCTGGAGCGGTGTTTATATTGATCTGAACCCAGGCACACCTGGGGAGGTCTGGCCGGCACGGTCGGGCTTCCCAGGCCAGCCAATAATCACCCCTCAGGGGCTCACAGTTGCAGAAACTGGAACTTGCTGAATCGGCCAGGTCCAAGCAACAGGTGTGGGCTCCTGAGAGTCAGGATAGACAAGGGGCTGCAGCTCTGGCTTGTTTTCTAATTATATTATCTGGCCCATGAGTGGGAGACAACTTCAAGAAAACCCTCTCCTAATGAGAGGAACCCAGGAGTCAGGGAGAGGAGGGGTGGCTGGTGGGTGGAGACAGAGGCCTGGTGCCCCGGGTGCAGTGGAAGTCTCTGGAAGACCAGGTGGAGGGAGGCCACACAGAGTGATGCCCAGGGTCACAGACCTGTCGGAGCTGCTGTTTGTTAGTTCAAGTCCTGCTCTGAGGTGCTCTGTGTCAGATCTGAGTGACAGGTGAGCTGGGAGTGCTCTGCAATGAGGGCGATATGCAGGGTTCCTGTGTTCCCAGCCCTGCCATGGTACCTGCAAGGGTAGCTCTGTATCCTGGGAGGGGCCTGACCACGAGAGCCCCATGGGCTGCAGGGGAACCTGCCCAGGGAACCCCATATCCTGGGAGGGGCCTGAACACGAGAGCCCCATGGGCTGGGGTGGGGGTGGGGTACCTGCCCAGGTGAGCTCCATATCCTGGGATTGGCCTGACCTCGAGAGCCCCATGGGCTGCTGGAGTCCTGGTAAAGGATGTCAGGACAGTCAGTGAAGCCACCGAGGATATACCTCCAGTAGTTCCTAAATCCTACACCCTGCTGGTCATTCTACCAACCACCAGGACATGGTATTCTGTATTAGTCTTCAATGATGCCTTCTTTTGTATTCTATTAGTCCCAGAGTCACAAGAAATTTTGGCTTGTGAGTGGCAGGACTCAACATACAACTAAAACAATACTTCCGGGCCGTGTTGCCCCAAGGGTTCAAAAATTCCCACACCATCTTTGGGGAAAGCTCAGCTAAAGAACTAAAAGTTCTACCTCTGGAAAAGGAAACACTCCTTCAATATGCAGACGACATTCTGATCGCCAGCCCTAGTAAGGAGACCTCTGAACTACCAAGCCAATAAAGGATACAAGTTGTCCAAGAAAAAGCTCAAATATCACAGACTACGGTGACCTGCCTGGGCTTCATTCTCACAGAAGGTCGGAGAAGCCCATCCCAGGAAAGGGAAGAAACAATTTACAGCCTTACCCATTTCTGAACCTAGAAGACAGCTTAGGGGTTCCTGGGGAGGCCAGGGTTTGCTGCTTCTGGATCCCTAACTACAGTCTACTAGCTGGGCCTCTATATGAAACACTGAAAGGAAAAGATGATGATCCTTTTGAATAGAATGCAGAAGTGGCCTTTCAAGAATGGAAAGAGCAGTCAATTCAGACCCTTGCCCTGGAACTCCCTAATTTAGCTAAACCCTTTGACCTTTACATTCCTGGTGAACGGTGAATCGCCATTGGAGTATTAGTGCAAAACCTGGGACCACTTGAGATGGAACAATGCAAGAATGCGATCCAGGTAGGATAAACTGCGGTCACCAAGGGGCTTGGCCCACCGCCACATCTGGCCAAGATACTGGCAGTATCTGAAAACCTGGAAATCAGCAGCCCAAAAGGCCACCTCCCTCCTAAGGGAAAAGGACCCCACGTGGTGATCCTAACACCCAACCATGCCCTGAAGTTGCAGGGTTGGCTCCGTGGGCACACTGACCTTGAGCGAGGAGGCCCTCCAACTCCAACCTCCATAGAGATAACCGGGGAAAAGTGGCACCATGAAGACTCGTGTGAAGGTGTCTGCACGGGCAAATTTAATGCTCATTTCCCACTAGGAAGAGGAATTAACCAAAGGCTCAGCATGCCGTGCCGGAACCAGATTAGGGCCTGAAGCAATCCTGCGGGTTTGCGGCCAGCTCACAAGAAAGCGAGTTGAAGAAAGGAGCTCAGGGACACTGTAATTCACAAACCTGCAGAGTTATAAATGACAGCTATCACCCAAAAATATATTGAAGGAAGGCTGCGAAGAGGACTTGAAAGCGGGGCAGAATTGAAAGAAAACGATTTCAGGGGGTAGACTGGAATTGCATTTAAAGCATAGGAAAAGAGGCAGAACGTCGACAATGATGCACTTGGCCAAAAAGGGCGTATGCGTTTTTTCCTGAATATATTCAGGAAAAAACGCATACGCCCTTTTTGGCCAACCAAGCAAGCATGTTAAAGAAATCTGCACTACAATGAAGTCTCACTGCCCCCCGTTCAAAAGGGCCATCTGAAAAAAGTGTAAAATCCAGAAAGGCAGCACAGGCCATGGAGAACAGGGAGCCTTGTTATGCTGATGGGCGGGATGTAAATTGACAACAGCCACTCTGGAGATGTGTATGGTGTTTCCTCAAAAACCTAAAAAACAAAGCAACGGAGCCTACGGCATTACCACTTTTTTTCCTATAGCTTAGGCAAATTAAAATCAAAACACACAGCCACCGCAAAGTTTCTGTTTACGGCTCTGTTTACAAGAACCTCGTCTACGGTACAAGTTAAATATCCCAGAAAGCGAAAAATGGATAAAAAAGTTGTGTTACACACATTCAATGGATTATCACTCAGCAATGAAATCTATGTCATCAGGCCCATCATGGCATAATGAGTGGATTCAGGTACGATGATTCTAAGTGAAATAAGTCACACAGAAAATGAAACATCATAAGATATCACTAATACACGGAATGTAAACTTGGCTACACATGAACTGAATTACAAAACAGAACAGGGTCTCAAATTTAGAAAACCACCTTATGCTTGCTTAAGGGGAAAAGTGAGTTGGGGTGCTGCATAAAACCAGAGATAGAAATTAGCACAGATACCTTTCCAAAAGCCAAATATGTAATAGTCAAGACCGAGCCCTTGCTCAACGAAATGGACTGAACACCCCATATTCAACGCCTAGGAATACACCTGACTAGTAAGTATCTTCAAACCCATGGATTTATATGTCTCCATAAGAGACTCAAGTGTGTGTACAGCGGCATGAATGCAGCAGAGAAAATCCGATAAATCCCATTATCAAAATGAATTACAAAAACAAACACAATGACAGTGAAATAGAGAGCAATTCTTAAATAATTCATTCAGGGCTTGTGATGCAACCTGGATTTACCACATCTACAACCAGAGCTGAGTGAGACATAAGGCTGTACACTTCGGCCTGATAGCATTGGTGAGGTTCGTTGAGAAAATGCAGGCCCTTTGAAGTCATACTGCATGGTACCCATTCCATGGGTCCCAACTCTCCAGGTTTAAGGGATTCTTCCTTCAGCTAAAACATGCATGGGAAACCCACAGTATGGTGCACCGTGTGACCGGGAAACCTTTTCAAATGCATCACAGTTTTCGTCCCCTTTTACTCGGGTTCACGATTGAAGACCCTTTACTAATACTCTCCCCACTTAGAGAGTCAGTGCCTTTAACCTCCTGTTTGGCACAGTTTGCAATTTCTGCGCAAGATGAACAAGAATAGGGAGAACCAATGAGAGACTAGCTCTAGGTGTCTGCACGTTCAAATATAACACTCATTTCCCACCAGGAAGAGGAATTTACCAAAGGATCAGCATGCTGTGCCGGAACCAGATTAGGGCATGAAGCAATCCTGCGGGTATGCGGCCAGCTCACAAGAAAGCGAGTAGAAGAAAGGAGCTCAGGCGCACTGTCATTCACAAACCTGCAGAGTTATAAATGTCAGCTATTGTCCAAAAATGTATTGAAGTAAGGCTGCGTAGAGGACTTGAAAGCGGGGCAGAATTGCAGGAAAACGAGTTCAGGGGCAGACTGGAATTGCATTTAAAGCATAAGGAAAGAGACAGAAAGTCGACAATGATGCACTTGGTCAAAAAGGGCGTATGCGTTTTTTCCTGAATATATTCAAGAAAAAACACATACGCCCTTTTTGGCCAAACAAGCAAGCCTGTAAAGAAATCTGCATTCCAATGAAGTCTCACTGCCCCCCTGTCAAAAGGGACATCTGAAAAAAGTGAAAAATCCAGAAAGGCAGGACAGGCCATGGAGAACAGGGAGCCTTGTTATGCTGATGGGCGGGATGTAACTTGCCAACAGCCACTCTGGAGAAGTGTATGGTGTTTCCTCAAACACCTAAAAAACTAAGCAACGGAGCCTACGGCACTTCAACTTATGGTTCTATAGCTTAGGGAAATTAAAATCAAAAAGACACAGCCACCCATAAATTTTGGACGGCTCTGCTTACAAGAACCTCATTTACGGTACAAGTGAAATATCCCAGAAATCAAAAAATGGATAAAGAAGTTGTTGTACGTACGTACAATGGAATATCACTCAGCAATGAAATCTATGTCATGAGGCCCGTCGCGGCATAATGAGTGGATTCAGGTACGATCATTCTAAGTTAACTAAGTCACACAGAAAAAGAAACACCATAAGATATCTCAAATACACGGAATGCAAACATGGCTGCACATGAACTCAATTACAAAACAGAAAAGGGTCTCAAATTTAGAAAACCAACTTATGCTTGCTTAAGGGGAAAGGTGAGTTGTGGTCCTGCATAAAACCAGAGATTGAAATTAGCACAGATACCTTTCCATAAGCAAATATGTAATAGTCAGGACCTACTCCTTGCTCCACGAAATGGACTCAACACCCCATATTCAATGCCTAGGAATATACCTGACTAGTAAGAATCTGAAAACCCATGGATTTATATGTCTCCATAAGAGAATCAAGCATGTGTACGGCAGCATAAACGCAGCAGTGAAAATCTGATAAATCCCATTATCAAAATAAATTACAAAAACAAAACAGAATGACAGTGAAATAGAGAGCAATTCTTAAATAATTCATTCAGGGCTTGTGATGCAACGTGGATTTACCACATCTACACCCCGAGCTGAGTGAGACATAAGCCTGGACACTTCGGGCTGATAGCATTGGTGACGTTCGGTGAGCAAAGGCAACCCTTTGAAGTCATACTGCGTGGTACCCATTCCATGGGTCCCAACTCTCCAGGTTTAAGGGATTCTTCCTTCAGGTAAAACATGCATGGGCAACCCAGAATATGGTCCACCGTGTGACTGGGAAAACTTTTTAAATGCGTCTCAGTTTTCTTCCCCTCGTACTCGGTTTTACCATTCCAGACGCTTTACTAACACTCTCCCCACTTGGAGAGTCAGTGCCTTTAAACTCCTGTTTGGCACAGTTTGGAATTTCTGCGCAAGATGAACAGGAATAGGGAGAACCAATGAGAGACTAGCTGTAGGTGTCTGGACGGGCAAATGGAACGCTCATTTCCCACCAGGAAGAGGAATTAGCCAAAGGCTCAGCATGCCGTGTCGGAACCAGATTAGGACCTGAAGCAATCCTGCGGTTTTGCGGCCAGCTCACAAGAAAGCGAGTTGAAGAAAGGAGCTCAGGGGCACTGTAATTCACAAACCTGCAGAGTTATAAATGACAGCTATTGTCCAAAAATATATTGAAGTAAGGCTGCAAAGAGGACTTGAACGCGGGGCAGAATTCCAGGAATACGATTTCAGGAGGTAGACGGGAAGTCCTCTGAAAGTATAGGAGAAGAGGCAGAACCTCGACAATGATGCACTTGGTCAAAAAGGGCATATGCGTTACTTCCAGGGCCCTTATTAAAGAGGGTAGGAGGCTCCCAGCATGCTTCAGTGGCCAACAGAGGGCCTACGTCGCCAAGGCGACATGAGCCATCCAGGCAGGAGTGACCTCACATCAGAGGGCCCACCTCACAGAAGGGTAAGGAACCCAGTCAAGATCAGACTCTCACCAGAGTGCCCACATAAGCAAGGGGCTGGGAACCAGGCGGGAGTGTCCTCACACCCGTGGGGCCACATCATCGAAAGTTGAGGTACCCAGCACATGTGGCCTCAAACCAGAGGACCCACATCACCATGGGTCTCGGAGCGAGGCAGGCAGGATTAACCTCAAAACACATGGCCCATTGTATAAAAAAGGTGAGGAATCCAGCAGTTGGAACATCCCAGCAGGCGGCCCAGAGCACCGAGGCTATGGGATCCAGGCAGTGATGAACTCACAACAGAGGGCCCTCATCGTGATACTGTAAGCAACCCAGCCGTTGTAACCTCAGAGCACAAGGCCCACATCCCCATGGGGAAGGGAACCAAGCAGGAGTGTCATCGCACCAGTGGGCACACATCAGAAAAGGTGGGGAGCCCAGCAGTTAGGGCCGGACGCCAGAGGGCCCTCATCACTGAGGAGAGGAGGCTCCCAGCAAGCTCCAACTGCTACCAGAAGGCCGACGTCGCCAATGCAGGGTGTGCCAGCCAGGCAGGAGTGACCTCAGAGCAGAGGGCCAACCACACAAAAGTGTGAGGAACCCAAAGAGGATCAGACTCTCACCGGAGGGCCCACATCACCAAGGGAATGGAAACCAGGCAGGAGTGTTCTCACACCAGTGTGATCACATCACCGAAATGTGACGGACCCAGCACACGTGGCCTCAAACTACAGGACACACATCACCAAGGGGCTGGGAGTGAGGCAGGCAGGAGGAGCTTCCAAACAGAGGGCCCATACCGTAAAAAAGGTGAGGGATCCCGCTGTTGGAACCTCCCAGCAGGTGGCCAGGAGCAGCGAGGCTATGGGATCCAGGCCTGACTGAACTCAAAACAGAGGGCCCTCATTATGAAACTGTGAGCAACCCAGCCGTTGGGACCTTAGAGCAGAAGGCCCACATTCCCATGGGGTTGGGATCCTGGCAGGAGTGTACTCGCACCACAGGGCGCACATCAGAAACTTTTGGGAGCCCAGGAGTTAGGGTCTGACGCCAGAGGGCCCTCATTACTGAGGGGAGGAGACTCCCAGCAGGCACCAACTCCCAACTGAGGGCCCACGTCGCCACGTTGACGTGTGCCAGCCAGGCAGGAGTGACCTCACAGCAGAGGGCCTACCTCACAGAAGGGTGAGGAACCCAGCCAGGATAAGACTCTCACCAGAGGGCCCACATCACCAAGGGGATCGGAACAAGGCAGGAGTGTCCTCACACCAGTGTGGCCACATTATAGAAAGGTGAGGAACCCAGCACATGTGGCCTAAACCAGAGGACCCACATTTCCAAGGTGCTCCGAGTGAGGCAGGCAGGAGTAGCCTAACAACACAGGGCCCACAGAATAAAAAATGTGAGGAATCCAGCAGTTTGAACCTCCCAGCAGGTGGCCCAGAGCATGGAGTCTATGGGATCCAGGCCACAGTGAACTCACAGCAGAGGGCCCACATCATGAAACTGTGAGCAACCCAGCCAGTGGGACCTCAGAGCAGAAGGCCCACATCCCCATGGGGATGGGAACCTCGCAGGAGTGTCCTCGCACAACTTAGCACGTATCAGAAAATGTGGGAAACCAGCAGTTATGGCCTGGCGCCAGAGGGCCCTCATCACGGAGGAGAGGAGGCTACCAGCAGGCTCCAAATGCCACCAGAGGGCCGACGTTACCAAGGCAATGGGAGCAAGCCAGGCAGGAGTTACCTCACAGCAGAGGGCCCACCTCACAGAAGTGTGAGGAGCCCAAACAGGATCAGACTCTAACCAGAGCGCCCACATCACCAAGGGGATGGAAACCAGGCAGGAGTGTCCTCACACCAGTGGGGCCACATCAGCGAAAGGTGAGGAACACAGCACATGTGGCCTCAAACAAGGGGACACACATCACGAAAGGGCTGGGTGTGAGGCATGCAGGAGGAGACTCACAAAAGAACGCCCATAGAATAAAAAAGGTGAGGAACCCCGCAGTTGGAAGCTCCAAGCAGGTGGCCCAGAGCACCGAGGCTATGGGATCCATGCCAGAGTGAACTCACAGCAGAGGGCCCACATTCTGACACTGTGAGCAACCCAGCCGTTGGGACAACAGAGCAGAAAGCTCACATCCCCTAGGGAAGGGACCCTGGCTGGAGTGTACTCGCACGACAGGGCGCACATCAGAAAATTTTGGGAGCCCATGAGTTAGGGCCTGACGCCAGAGGGCCCTCATAACCGAGGGGAGGAGACTCCCAGCAGACACCAACTCCCAACTGAGGGCTCACATCGCCAACGTGACGTGTGCCAGCCACGCAGGAGTGACCTCACAGCAGAGGGCCCACCTCCCAGAAGTGTGAGGAATCCAGACAGGATCAGACTCTCACCAGAGGGCCCCCATCACCAAGGGGATGGGAACCAGGCAGGAGTGTCCTCACACCAGTGGGGCCACATCAATAAAGGTGAGGAAACCGGTACATGTGGCCTTAAACCAGAGGACCTACATCACAAAGGGGCTGGGAGTGAGTCAGGAAGTAGGAGCATAAAAACACAGGACCCAAAGAATAAAAACGGTAAGGAATCCAGCAGTAGGAACCTCCCAGCAGTCGGCTCAGAGCACAGAGTCTATGGGATCTAGGCCTGAGTGAACTAACACCAGAGAGACAACATCATGAAACGGTGAAGAACACAGGTGTTGGGAACTTAGAGCAGAAGGCCCACATGCCCATGGGGATGGGAACCTCGCAGGAGTGTCCTCGCACCACTTAGCACGTATCAGAAAATGTGGGTACCCAGCAGTTAGGGCCTGACGCTAGAGGGCCCCCATCACCGAGGGGAGGAGGCTCCCAGCAGGCTCCAAGTGCCACAAGAGGGCCGATGTTGCCCAGGTGGGGTGTGCCAGCCAGGCAGGAGTGACCTCACAGCAGAGGGCCCACCTCACAGAAGGGTGAGGAACCCAGCCAGGATCAGACTCTCACCAGAGGGCCCATATCATCAAGGGGATAGGAAGCAGGCAGGAGTGTCCTCACACCAGTGGGACCACATCATCGAAAGGCGAGGGACCCAGCACACGTGGCCTCACACCAGAGGACACACATCACCAAGGGACTGGGAGTGAGGCAGGCAGGAGGAGTCTCAAAACAGAGGGTCCATAGAAGAAAAAAGGTGAGGAATCCCGCAGTTGGAACCTCCCAGCAGGTGGCCAGGAGCAGTGAGGCTATGGGATCCAGGCCGGAGAGAACTCACAGCAGAGGGCCCTCATCATGAAACTGAGCAACCCACGGTTGGGACCTCAGAGCAGAAGGCCCACATTCCCATGGGGTTGGGAACCTGGCAGGAGTGTACTCGAACCACAGGGCGCATATCAGAAAATATTGGGAGCCCAGGAATTAGGGCCTGATGCCAGAGGGCCCTCATTACCGAGGGCAGGAGACACCCAGCAGGCACCAAATCCCATCAGAGGGCCGACTTCGCCAAGGCGGGGTGTGCCAGCCAGGCAGGAGTGACGTCAGAGAAGAGGGCCCACCTCACAGAAGTGTGAGGAACCCAACCAGGATCAGACTCTCACCGGATGGCCCACATCACCAAGGGGATGGGAACCAGGCAGGAGTGTCCTCACACCAGTGGGGCCACATCAGCCAAAGGTGAGGAACCCAGCACATGTGGCCTCAAACCACAGGACACACATCACCAAGGGGCTGGGAGTGAGGCAGGTGTCCGGAGGGGCACATTTAACTCTAATTTCCCACCAGGAAGAGGAATTAACCAAAGGCTCAGAGTGCCGTGCCAGACCCTGATTATGGCCTATAGCAAACCTGCGGTTCTGTGGCCAGCTTTCAAGGAAACGAGTTAAGAAAGGAAATCACGGGCACTGTAATTCACAAACCTGCAGAGTTATAAATGACAGCTATTGGCAAAAATATACTGAAGTAAGTCTGCAAAGAGGACTTCAAAACGAGGCAGAATTGCAGGAATCATATTTCAGGAGGTAGATTGGAATTGCATTTAAAGCATGTGAAAAGCGGCAGATCTTTGACAGTGATGCACTTGGACAAAAGTGCGTAAACATTTTTTCCTGAATATATTCAGGAAAAAACACATATGCCCTTTTTGGCCAACCAAGAACTCGAGCAACGGAAATCCGCACTACGATGAAGTCTCATTTCCCATTCGTCAAAAGGGCCATCTGAAAAAAGTGTAAAAACCAGAAACACAGGACAGGCCATGGAGAACAGGGAGCCTTGTTATGCTGATGGGCGGGATGTAAATTGCCAACAGACACTCTGGAGATGTTTATGGTGTATCCTGAAACATCTGAAAAACAAAGCTACAGACCCTAGGGCACTTCCACTTTTGGCCCTATAGCTTAGGAAAATTAAAATCAACAAGACACAGCCAACACCAAATTTAGGGCTGCTGTGTTTACAAGAACCTTGAGTCCAGTACAAATTAAATATCCCAGAAAGAAAAATATGGATAAAGGAGTTGTGCTACTTACGTACAACGGAATATCACTCAGCAATGAAATCAATGTCATCAGGCCTGTAGCAGCAAATTGAGTGGATTTAAGTATGATGATTCTAAGAGAAATATGTCACACAGAGAAAGATAATTATCATAAGATATCACTAATAGAGAGAGTGTAAACTTGGCTACACATAAACTGAATTCCAAAACCGAACAGAGTCTCACATTTAGATAAAAACTTATGCTTGCTTAAGGGGAAAGTTGAGTTGGGGTGCTGTATAAAACCAGAGATTGAAATTAGCACACATACCGTTCCATAAGCCAAATATGTAATAGACAAGACCTACTCTTTGCTCAACGAAATAGACTCATCCATGGTGTATCACCTCACACCTGTTAGAATGGGCATCATCAGAAAATCTACAAACAACAAATGCTGGAAAGGGTGTGGAGATAAGGAACCCTCTTCCGTTATTGTTGGGAATGAAATTGATACAGTCACTGTGGAGAACGTTATGGAGTTTCTTATAAAACTAAGAATAGAATTACCATATGATACAGCAGTCCCACTACTGGGCATATACCCAGACAAAACCATAAATCAAAAAGAGACATTCACCGCAATGTTCATTGCATCACTATTTACAATATCCAGGTAATGGAAGCAAACTAAATGCCCACAGACAGACGAATGCATAAAGACGTGGTACATATATAAAATGGAATATTACTAAGCCATAAAAAGGAATGAAATTGGGTCATTTGTAGAGACGTTGATGGATCTAGAGACTGTCATACAGAGTGAAGTAAGTCAGAAAGAGAAAAAGAAATCTTGTCTATTAATGCTTATATGTGGAACCTAGACAAATTGTACAGATGAACCGTTTTGCAAGGCAGAAATAGAGCAACAGATGTAGACAACAAACGTATGGACACCAAGGGGGGAAAGCTGTTGGGGGGTGGTGGTGGGAGGAGTTGAGAGATTGGGATTGGCATGTATACATTTATATGTATAAAAGAGATAACCAAAAAGAACCTGCTGTATAAAAAAATAAAATAAAATTCAAATTACAAAAAGTAAAACAGAAAAAATATTCTTCCCTTCACATACATGTATTTATATGAATGAATTATTTCCATGCTTATATCTGTAAATACAAAAAAGAGGAATAAAATCTACCTTGAACCAAAAAAGAAAAAAGAAAAAAAAACAGAACCCACCAGCTACATAGAGGAAAACCGTATCAGGGCACTTGCTCCAGTTGTAAACAATTCTGAAGTTGGTCAGTGGTGGGGAATCATCTCCCATTCAGCCAGCAGGCCCCACGCAACAAGCGTCCTCATTGCAAAGCTGGGGGACCGTGCCGAGGCATCTGTGAGTAAACGTGGGCTGAGCCCCAGGCCAGCTGCTGCTGAAATGTTCCCACCCTTCCCAGGTAAAACACGCTGAATATGTACAAGGACTTGAAAGCCTAGAGGAAGGGCCATGGAGCCACATGAGCGACGGCATGCCAGCCGACTTGGTGCCTGCAGGCCAGCCAGGATGGTCCTGGCCCTGGGTGCTCTTCTGGAAGCTTTCCATTTCCCTGCCTGAGATACCCCTGCTGTCCCGGCCCCCACTGCTTTCTTCCTCACTCACGTCTGCCCAGGGAGAAATTCCAGCGGCAGGTATGGGTGACACATCCTCTTCTTTAGCAGGTGGCATCTTGGCAACTGCTGCAGAAAGTCCAGCAGAGCCCCACTCACACTGGGCCACCAACAAAGCCGTGGCCTCTCACTCCCTCCCACCAGTCCAGCCCCAAGACTGCTGACAGGGCAGAGAAAATGGCGTCAGGCACAGCTGCAGGGGCTCTTGCTGCCTGGAGCGGTGTTTATATTGATCTGAACCCAGGCACACCTGGGGAGGGCTGGCCGGCACGGTCCGGCTTCCCAGGCCAGCCAATAATCACCCCTCAGGGGCTCACAGTTGCAGAAACTGGAACTTGCTGAATCGGCCAGGTCCAAGGAACAGGTGTGGGCTCCTGAGAGTCAGGATAGACAAGGGGCTGCAGCTCTGGCTTGTTTTCTAATTATATTATCTGGCCCATGAGTGGGAGACAAATTCAAGAAAACCCTCTCCTAATGAGAGGAACCCAGGAGTCAGGGAGAGGAAGGGTGGGTGGTGGGTGGAGACAGAGGCCTGGGCCCCGGGTGCAGTGGAAGTCTCTGGAAGACCAGGTGGAGGGAGGCCTCACAGAGTGATGCCCAGGGTCACAGACCTGTCGGAGCTGCTGTTTGTTAGTTCAAGTCCTGCTCTGAGGTGCTCTGTGTCAGATCTGAGTGACAGGTGAGCTGGGAGTGCTCTGCAATGAGGGCGATATGCACGGTTCCTGTGTTCCCAGCCCTGCCATGGAACCTGCAAGGGTAGCTCTGTATCCTGGGAGGGGCCTGACCACGAGAGCCCCATGGGCTGCAGTGGGACCTGCCCAGGGAACCCCATATCCTGGGAGGGTCCTGAACACGAGAGCCCCGTGGGCTGGGGTGGGGTACCTGCCCAGGTGAGCTCCATATCCTGGGATTGGCCTGACCTCGAGAGCCCCATGGGCTGCTGGAATCCTGGTAAAGGATGTCAGGACAGTCAGTGAAGCCACCGAGGATATACCTCCAGTAGTTCCTAAACCCTACACCCTGCTGGTCATTCTACCAACCACCAGGACATGGTATTCTGTATTAGTCTTCAATGATGCCTTCTTTTGTATTCTATTAGTGACAGAGTCACAAGAAATTTTGGCTTGTGAGTGGCAGGACTCAACATACAACTAAAACAATACTTCCGGGCCGTGTGGCCCCAAGGGTTCAAAAATTCCCACACCATCTTTGGGGAAAGCTCAGCTAAAGACCTAAAAGTTCTACCTCTGGAAAAGGAAACACTCCTTCAATATGCAGACGACATTCTGATCGCCAGCCCTACTAAGGAGACCTCTGAACTACCAAGCCAATAAAGGATACAAGTTGTCCAAGAAAAAGCTCAAATATCACAGACTACGGTGACCTGCCTGGGCTTCATTCTCACAGAAGGTCGGAGAAGCCCATCCCAGGAAAGGGAAGAAACAATTTACAGCCTTATCCATTTCTAAAACTAGAAGACAGCTTAGGGGTTCCTGGGGAGGCCAGGGTTTGCTGCTTCTGGATCCCTAACTACAGTCTACTAGCTCGGCCTCTATATGAAACACTGAAAGGAAAAGGTGATCATCCTTTTGAATAGAATGCAGAAGTGGCCTTTCAAGAATGGAAAGAGCAGTCAATTCAGACCCTTGCCCTGGAACTCCCTAATTTAGCTAAACCCTTTGACCTTTACATTCCTGGTGAACGGTGAATCGCCATTGGAGTATTAGTGCAAAACCTGGGACCACTTGAAATGGAACAATGCAAGAATGCGATCCAGGTAGGATAAACTACGGTCACCAAGGGGCTTGGCCCACCGCCACATCTGGCCAAGATACTGGCAGTATCTGATAACCTGGAAATCAGCAGCCCAAAAGGCCACCTCCCTCCTAAGGGAAAAGGAACCCTCGTGGTGATCCTAACCCCCAACCATGCCCTGAAGTTGCAGGGTTGGCTCCGTGGGCACACTGATCTTGAGTGAGGAGGCC
Organism: Delphinapterus leucas; assembly: GCF_059928025.1. NCBI lineage: Eukaryota > Metazoa > Chordata > Mammalia > Artiodactyla > Monodontidae > Delphinapterus > Delphinapterus leucas. The sequence goes on from NW_028322237.1 coordinate 8,428,024, forward strand.
CTCCAACTCCAACCTCCATAGAGATAACCGGGGCAAAGGGGCACCATGACGACTCATGTGAAGGTGTCTGCACGTGCAAATTTAACGCACATTTCCCACCAGGAAGAGGAATTAACCAAAGGCTCAGCATGCCATACCGGAACCAGATTAGGGCCTGAAGCAATCCTGCGAGTTTGCGGCCAGCTCACAAGAAAGCGAGTTGAAGAAAGAAGCTCGGGGGCACAGTAATTCACAAACCTGCAGAGATATGAATGACAGCTATCGTCCAAAAATGTACTGAAGTAAGTCTTCGAAGAGGACTTGAAAGCGGGGCAGAATTTCAGGAAAACGATTTCAGGGTGTAGATTGGAATTGCACTTAAAGCATAGGAAAAGAGGCAGAATGTCGACCATGATGCACTTGGCCAAAGAGGGCGTATGCGTTTTTTCCTGAATATATTCAGGAAAAAACGCATACGCCCCTTTTGGCCAACCAAGCATGCGTGTAAAGGAAATCTGCACTAAAATGAAGTCTCACTGCCCCCCGGTCAAAAGGGCCATCTGAAAAAAGTGTAAAATCCAGAAAGGCAGGACAGGTCATGGAGAACAGGGAGCCTTGTTATGCTGATGTGCGGGATATAAATTGCCAACAGCCACTCTGGAGAAGTGTATAGTGTTTCCTGAAACACATAGGAAACAAAGCAACACAGCCTATGGCACTTCCACTTATGGTCCTATAGCTTATGGAAATTAAAATCAAAAACACACAGCCACCCCAATGTTTGGGACGTCTCTGTTTACAAAACCTCGTCTACGGTACAAGTTAAATATCCGAGAAAGCAAAAAATGTATAAAGAAGTTGTGGTATGCACGTACAATGGAATATCACTCAGCAATGAAATCTACGTCATCAGGCCCGTATAGGCATAATGAGTGGGTTCAGGTACGATGATTCTACGAGAAATACGTCACACAGAAAGAGAAACATCATAAGCTATCACTAATACACGGAATGTAAATTTGACTACACATGAACTGAATTACAAAACAGAACATGGTATCAAATTTAGAAAACCAACTTATGTTTGCTTATGGGGAAAGGTGAGTTGGGGTGCTGCATAAAACCAGAGATTGAAATTAGCACAGATACCTTTCCATAAGCCAAATATATAATAGACAAGACCTACTCCTTGCTCAACGAAATGGACTCAACACTCCATATTCAACGCCTGGGAATATACCTGACAAGTAAGAATCTTAAAACCCATGGATTTATATGTATCCACAAGGAAATCAAGCGTGTGTACAGCGGCATAAACGCAGCAGTGAATATCCGATAAATCCCATTATCAAAATAAATTTCAAAAACAAAACACAATGACAGTGAAATAGAGAGCAATTCTTAAATAATTCATTCAGGGCTTGTGATGAAACCTGGATTTTCCACATCTACACACAGAGCTGGGTGAGACATAAGGCTGGACACTTCGGGCTGATAGCTTTGGTGAGGTTCGGTGAGCAAACGCAGACCCTTTGAAGTCATAATGCATGGTACCCATTCCATGGGTCCCAACTCTCCAGGTTTAAGGGAATCTTCCTTCAGCTAAAACATGCATGGGAAACCCAGAGTATGGTCCACCGTGTGATTGGGAAACGTTTTCAAATGCATCTCAGTTTTCGGACGCTGGTACTCGGGTTCACCATTCCAGACGCTTTACTAACACTCTCCCCACTTGGAGAGTCAGTGCCGTTAAACTCCTGTTTGGCACAGTTTGCAATTTTTGCGGAAGATGAACAGGAATAGGGAGAACCAATGAGAGACTAGCTGTAGGTGTCTGCACGGGCAAATGGAACGCTCATTTCCCACCAGGAAAACGAATTAAGCAAAGGCTCAGCGTGCCCTGCCGGAAACAGATTAGGGCCTGAAGCAATCCTGCGGTTTTGCAGCCAGCTCACAAGAAAGTGAGTTAAAGAAAGGAGCCCTGGGTCACTGAAATTCACAAACCTGCAGAGTTATGAATGACAGCTATCGTCCAAAAATGTATTGAAGTAAGTCTTCGAAGAGGACTTGAAAGCGGGGCAGAATTTCTGGAAAACGATTTCAGGGGGTAGACTAGAATTGCACTTAAAGCATAGGAAATGAGGCAGAATGTCGACAATGATGCACTTGGCCAAAAAGGCCGTATGTGTTTTTTCCTGAATATAGTCAGGAAAAAACGCATACGCACTTTTTGGTCAACCAAGCAAGTGTGTAAAGGAAATCTGCACAACAATGAAGTTTCACTGCCCCCCGGTCAAAAGGGCCATCTGAAAAAAGTGTAAAATCCAGAAAGGCAGGACAGGTCATGGAGAACAGGGAGCCTTGTTATGCTGCTGGGCAGGATGTCAATTGCCAACAGCCACTCTGGAGAAGTGTATGGTGTTTCCTGAAACACGTAGGAAACAAAGCAACACAGCCTATGGCACTTCCACTTATGGTCCTATACCTTAGGGAAATTAAAATCAAAAACACACAGCCACCCCAATGTTTGGGACGGCTCTGTTTACAAGAGCCTCATCTACGGTACAAGTTAAATATCCAAGAAAGCAAAAAATGGATAAAGAAGTTGTGGTACGCACGTACAATGGAATATCACTCAGCAATGAAATCTCCGTCATCAGGCCCGTAGCGGCATAATGAGTGGATCCAAGTACGATGATTCTATGGGAAATAAGTCACACAGAATAAGAAACATCATAAGATATCACTAATACACGGAATGTAAACTGACTACACATGAACTGAATTACAAAACAGAACAGGGTCTCAAATTTAGAAAACCAACTTATGCTTGCTTATGGGGAAAGGTGAATTTGGGTGCTGTATAAAACCAGAGATTGAAATTAGCACAGATACCATTCCATAAGCCAAATATATAATAGACAAGACCTACTCCTTGCTCAGCGAAATGGACTCAACAGCCCATATTCAACGCCTGGGAACATACCTGACAAGTAAGAATCTTAAAACCCATGGATTTATATGTCTCCATAAGGAAATCAAGCATGTGTACAGCGGCCTAAACGCAGCAGTGATAATCAGATAAATCCCATTATCAAGATAAATTTCGAAAACAAAACACAATGAGAGTGAAATAGAGAGCAATTCTTAAATAATTCATTCAGGGCTTGTGATGCAACCTGGATTTACCACATCTACACCCAGAGCTGTGTGAGACATAAGGCTGGACACTTCAGGCTGATAGCATTGGTGAGGTTCGGTGAGCAAACGCAGACCCTTTGAAGTCATACTGCCTGGTACCCATTCCATGGGTCCCAACTTTCCAGGTTTAAGGGATTCTTCCTTCAGCTAAATCACGCATGGGAAACCCAGAGTATGGTCCACCGTGTGATTGGGAAACGTTTTCAAATGCATCTCAGTTTTCGAACCCTGGTACTCGGGTTCACCATTCCAGACGCTTTACTAACACTCTCCCCACTTGGAGAGTCAGTGCCTTTAAACTCCTGTTTGGCACAGTTTGCAATTTCTGCGCAAGATGAACAGGAATAGGGAGAACCAATGAGAGACTAGCTGTAGGTGTCTGCACGGGCAAATGGAACGCTCATTTCCCACCAGGAAGACGAAGTAACCAAAGGCTCAGCGTGCCCTGCCGGAAACAGATTAGGGCCTGAAGCAATCCTGCGGTTTTGCAGCCAGCTCACGAGAAAGCGAGTTGAGGAAAGGAGCTCAGGGGCACTGTAATTCACAAACCTGCAGAGTTATGAATGACAGCTATCGTCCAAAAATGTACTGAAGTAAGTCTTCGAAGAGGACTTGAAAGTGGGGTAGAATTTCAGGAAAACGATTTCTGGGGGTAGACTGGAATTGCACTTAAAGCATAGGAAAAGAGGCAGAATGTCGACAATGATGCACTTGGCCAAAAAGGGCGTATGCGTTTTTTCCTGAATATATTCAGGAAAAAACGCATATGCCCATTTTGGCCAACCAAGCAGGCTTGTAAAGGAAATCTGCACTACAATGAAGTCTCACTGCCCCCCGGTCAAAAGGGCCATCTGAAAAAAGTGTAAAATCCAGAAAGGCAGGACAGGTCATGGAGAACAGGGAGCCTTGTTATGCTGATGGGCGGGATGTAAATTGCCAACAGCCACTCTGGAGAAGTGTATGGTGTTTCCTGAAACACATAGGAAACAAAGCAACACAGCCTATGGCACTTCCACTTATGGTCCTATAGCTTATGGAAATTAAAATCAAAAACACACAGCCACCCCAATGTTTGGGACGTCTCTGTTTACAAGAACCTCGTCTACGGTACAAGTTAAATATCCGAGAAAGCAAAAAATGGATAAAGAAGTTGTGGTATGCACGTACAATGGAATATCACTCAGCAATGAAATCTACGTCATCAGGCCCGTATCGGCAAAATGAGTGGGTTCAGGTACGATGATTCTACGAGAAATATGTCACACAGAAAGAGAAACATCATAAGATATCACTAATACATGGAATGTAAATTTGACTACACATGAACTGAATTACAAAACAGAACATGGTATCAAATTTAGAAAACCAACTTATGTTTGCTTATGGGGAAAGGTGAGTTGGGGTGCTGCATAAAACCAGAGATTGAAATTAGCACAGATACCTTTCCATAAGCCAAATATATAATAGACAAGACCTACTCCTTGCTCAACGAAATGGACTCAACACTCCATATTCAACGCCTGGGAATATACCTGACAAGTAAGAATCTTAAAACCCATGGATTTATATGTATCCACAAGGAAATCAAGCGTGTGTACAGCGGCATAAACGCAGCAGTGAATATCCGATAAATCCCATTATCAAAATAAATTTCAAAAACAAAACACAATGACAGTGAAATAGAGAGCAATTCTTAAATAATTCATTCAGGGCTTGTGATGAAACCTGGATTTACCACATCTACACCCAGAGCTGGGTGAGACATAAGGCTGGACACTTCGGGCTGATAGCTTTGGTGAGGTTCGGTGAGCAAACGCAGACCCTTTGAAGTCATACTGCATGGTACCCATTCCATGGATCCCAACTCTCCAGGTTTAAGGGAATCTTCCTTCAGCTAAAACATGCATGGGAAACCCAGAGTATGGTCCACCGTGTGATTGGGAAATGTTTTCAAATGCATCTCAGTTTTCGGACGCTGGTACTCGGGTTCACCATTCCAGACGCTTTACTAACACTCTCCCCACTTGGAGAGTCAGTGCCTTTAAACTCCTGTTTGGCACAGTTTGCAATTTCTGCGCAAGATGAACAGGAATAGGGAGAACCAATGAGAGACTAGCTCTAGGTGTCTGCACGGGCAAATGGAACGCTCATTTCCCACCAGGAAGACGAATTAAGCAAAGGCTCAGCGTGCCCTGCCGGAAACAGATTAGGGCCTGAAGCAATCCTGCGGTTTTGCAGCCAGCTCACAAGAAAGTGAGTTGAAGAAAGGAGCTCAGGGTCACTGAAATTCACAAAGCTGCAGAGTTATCAATGACAGCTATCGTCCAAAATTGTATTGAAGTAAGTCTTCGAAGAGGACTTGAAAGCGGGGCAGAATTTCTGGAAAACGATTTCAGGGGGTAGACTGGAATTGCACTTAAAGTATAGGAAATGAGGCAGAATGTCGACAATGATGCACTTGGCCAAAAAGGCCGTATGTGTTTTTTCCTGAATATAGTCAGGAAAAAACGCATACGCACTTTTTGGTCAACCAAGCAAGTGTGTAAAGGAAATCTGCACAACAATGAAGTTTCACTGCCCCCCGGTCAAAAGGGCCATCTGAAAAAAGTGTAAAATCCAGAAAGGCAGGACAGGTCATGGAGAACAGGGAGCCTTGTTATGCTGCTGGGCAGGATGTAAATTGCCAACAGCCACTCTGGAGAAGTGTATGGTGTTTCCTGAAACACGTAGGAGACAAAACAACACAGCCTATGGCACTTCCACTTATGGATCTGTAGCTTAGGGAAATTAAAATCAAAAACACACAGCCACCCCAAAGTTTGGGACGGCTCCGTTTACAGGAACCTCGTCTACGGTACAAGTTAAATATCCGAGAAAGCAAAAAATGGATAAAGAAGTAGTGCTACGTACGTACAATGGAATATCACACAGCAATGAAATCTACGTCATCAGGCCCGTAGCGCCATAATGAGTGGATTCAGGTACGATGATTCTACGAGAAATAAGTCACACAGAAAAAGAAACATCATAAGATATGACTAATACACGGAATGTAAACTTGGCTACACATGAACTGAATTACAAAACAGAAAAGGGTCTCAAATTGAGACAACCAACTTATGCTTGCTTATGGGGAAAGGTGAGTTGGGGTGCTGCATAAAAACAGAGATTGAAATTAGCACAGATACTGTTCCATAAGCCAAATATATAATAGACAAGACCTACTCCTTGCTCAGCAAAATAGACTCAACACCCCATATTCAACACCTGGGAATATACCTGACAAGTAAGAATCTTAAAACCCATGGATTTATATGTCTCCATAAGGAAATCAAATGTCTGTACATCGGCCTAAACGCAACAGTGAAAATCCGATAAATCCCATTATCAAAATAAATTTCAAAAACAAAACACAATGACAGTGAAATAGAGAGCAATTCTTAAATAATTCATTCAGGGCTTGTGATGCAACCTGGATTTACCACATCTACACCCAGAGCTGGGTGAGACATAAGGCTGGGCACTTCGGGCTGATAGCATTGGTGAGGTTCGGTGAGCAAACGCAGACCCTTTGAAGTCATACTGCATGGTACTCATTCCATGGGTCCCAACTCTCCAGGTTTAAGGGATTCTTCCTTCAGCTAAAACATGCATGGGAAACCCAGAGTATGGTCCACCGTGTGATTGGGAAACGTTTCCAAATGCATCTCAGTTTACGAACCCTGGTACTCGGGTTCACCATTCCAGACGCTTTACTAAAACTCTCCCCACTTGGAGAGTCAGTGCTTTTAACCTCCTGTTTGGCACAGTTTGCAATTTCTGCGCAAGATGAACAGGAATAGGGAGAACCAATGAGAGACTAGCTGTAGGTGTCTGCACGGGAAAATGGAATGCACATTTCCCACCAGGAAGAGGAATTAACCAAAGGCTCAGCGTGCCATGCCGGAAACAGATTAGGGCCTGAAAAAATCCTGCGGTTTTGTGGCCAGTTCACATGAAAGCGAGTTGAGGAAAGGAGTTCTGGGGCACTGTAATTCACAAACCTGCAGAGTTATGAATGACAGCTATCGTCCAAAAATGTATTGAAATAAGTCTTCGAAGAGGACTTGAAAGCGGGGCAGAATTTCAGGAAAACGATTTCAGGGGGTAGACTGGAATTGCACTTAAAGCATAGGAAAAGAGGCAGAATGTCGACAATGATGCACTTGGCCAAAAAGGGTATATGCGTTTTTTCCTGAATATATTCAGGAAAAAACGCATACGCCCTTTTTGGCCAACCAAGCATGCGTGTAAAGGAAATCTGCACTACAATGGAGTCTCACTGCCCCCCGGTCAAAAGGGCCATCTGAAAAAAGTGTAAAATCCAGAAAGGCAGGACAGGTCATGGAGAACAGGGAGCCTTGTTATGCTGCTGGGCAGGATGTCAATTGCCAACAGCCACTCTGGAGAAGTGTATGGTGTTTCCTGAAACACGTAGGAAACAAAGCAACACAGCCTATTGCACTTCTACTTATGGTCCTATAGCTTAGGGAAATTAAAATCAAAAACACACAGCCACCCCAAAGTTTGGGACGGCTCTGTTTACAAGAACCTCATCTACGGTACAAGTTAAATATCCAAGAAAGCAAAAAATGGATAAAGAAGTTGTGGTACGCACGTACAATGGAATATCACTCAGCAATGAAATCTCCGTCATCAGGCCCGTAGCGGCATAATGAGTGGATCCAAGTACGATGATTCTACGGGAAATAAGTCACACAGAATAAGAAACATCATAAGATATCACTAGTACACGGAATGTAAACTGACTACACATGAACTGAATTACAAAACAGAACAGGGTCTCAAATTTAGAAAACCAACTTATGCTTGCTTATGGGGAAAGGTGAATTTGGGTGCTGTATAAAACCAGAGATTGAAATTAGCACAGATACCATTCCATAAGCCAAATATATAATAGAGAAGACCTACTCCTTGCTCAGCGAAATAGACTCAACACCCCATATTCAACGCCTGGGAATATACCTGACAAGTAAGAATCTTAAAACCCATGGATTTATATGTCTCCATAAGGAAATAAAATGTCTGTACATCAGCCTAAACGCAGCAGTGAAAATCCGATAAATCCCATTATCAAAATAAATTTCAAAAACAAAACACAATGACAGTGAAATAGAGAGCAATTCTTAAATAATTCATTCAGGGCTTGTGATGCAACCTGGATTTACCACATCTACACCCAGAGCTGGGTGAGACATAAGGCTGGGCACTTCAAGCTGATAGCATTGGTGAGGTTCGGTGAGCAAACGCAGACCCTTTGAAGTCATACTGCATGGTACTCATTCCATGGGTCCCAACTCTCCAGGTTTAAGGGATTCTTCCTTCAGCTAAAACATGCATGGGAAACCCAGAGTATGGTCCACCGTGTGATTGGGAAACGTTTCCAAATGCATCTCAGTTTTCGAACCCTGGTACTCGGGTTCACCATTCCAGACGCTTTACTAAAACTCTCCCCACTTGGAGAGTCAGTGCCTTTAACCTCCTGTTTGGCACAGTTTGCAATTTATGCGCAAGATGTACAGGAATAGGGAGAACCAATGAGAGACTACCCGTAGGTGTCTGCACGGGCAAATGGAATGCTCATTTCCCACCAGGAAGAGGAATTAAACAAAGGCTCAGCGTGCCATGCCGGAAACAGATTAGGGCCTGAAACAATCCTGCGGTTTTGCGGCCAGTTCACATGAAAGCGAGTTGAGGAAAGGAGTTCTGGGGCACTGTAATTCACAAACCTGCAGAGTTATGAATGACAGCTATCGTCCAAAAATGTATTGAAATAATTCTTCGAAGAGGACTTGAAAGCGGGGAAGAATTTCAGGAAAACGATTTCAGGGGGTAGACTGGAATTGCACTTAAAGCATAGGAAAAGAGGCAGAATGTCGACCATGATGCACTTGGCCAAAAAGGGTATATGCGTTTTTTCCTGAATATATTCAGGAAAAAACGCATACGCCCTTTTTGGCCAACCAAGCATGCGTGTAAAGGAAATCTGCACTACAATGGAGTCTCACTGCCCCCCGGTCAAAAGGGCCATCTGAAAAAAGTGTAAAATCCAGAAAGGCAGGACAGGTCATGGAGAACAGGGAGCCTTGTTATGCTGCTGGGCAGGATGTCAATTGCCAACAGCCACTCTGGAGAAGTGTATGGTGTTTCCTGAAACACGTAGGAAACAAAGCAAAACAGCCTATGGCACTTCCACTTATGGTCCTATAGCCTAGGGAAATTAAAATCAAAAACACACAGCCACCCCAAAGTTTGGGACGGCTCTGTTTACAAGAACCTCATCTACGGTACATGTTAAATATCCGAGAAAGCAAAAAATGGATAAAGAATTTGTGGTACGCACGTACAATGGAATATCACTCAGCAATGAAATCTCCGTCATCAGCCCCGTAGCGGCATAATGAGTGGATCCAAGTACGATAATTCTATGGGAAATAAGTCACACAGAATAAGAAACATCATAAGATATCACTAATACACGGAAAGTAAACTTGACTACACATGAACTGAATTACAAAACAGAACAGGGTCTCAAATTTAGAAAACCAACTTATGCTTGCTTATGGGGAAAGGTGAATTTGGGTGCTGTATAAAACCAGAGATTGAAATTAGCACAGATACCATTCCATAAGCCAAATATATAATAGACAAGACCTACTCCTTGCTCAGCGAAATGGACTCAACAGCCCATATTCAACGCCTGGGAACATACCTGACAAGTAAGAATCTTGAAACCCATGGATTTATATGTCTCCATAAGGAAATCAAGCATGTGTACAGCGGCCTAAACGCAGCAGTGAAAATCAGATAAATCCCATTATCAAGATAAATTTCGAAAACAAAACACAATGAGAGTGAAATAGAGAGCAATTCTTAAATAATTCATTCAGGGCTTGTGATGCAACCTGGATATACCACATCTACACGCAGAGCTGTGTGAGACATAAGGCTGGACACTTCAGGCTGATAGCATTGGTGAGGTTCGGTGAGCAAACGCAGACCCTTTGAAGTCATACTGCCTGGTACCCATTCCATGGGTCCCAACTTTCCAGGTTTAAGGGATTCTTCCTTCAGCTAAATCATGCATGGGAAACCCAGAGTATGGTCCACCGTGTGATTGGGAAACGTTTTCAAATGCATCTCAGTTTTCGAACCCTGGTACTCGGGTTCACCATTCCAGACGCTTTACTAACATTCTCCCCACTTGGAGAGTCAGTGCCTTTAACCTCCTGTTTGGCACAGTTTGCAATTTCTGCGCAAGATGAACAGGAATAGGGAGAACAAATGAGAGACTAGCTGTAGGTGTCTGCACGGGCAAATGGAAAGCTCATTTCCCACCAGGAAGAGGAATTAAACAAAGGCTCAGCATGACCTGCGGGAAACAGATTAGGGCCTGAAGAAATCCGGCGGTTTTTCAGCCAGATCACGAGAAAGCGAGTTGAGGAAAGGAACTCAGGGGCACTGTAATTCACAAACCTGCAGAGTTATGAATGACAGCTATCGTCCAAAAATGTACTGAAGTAAGTCTTCGAAGAGGACTTGAAAGTGGGGCAGAATTTCAGGAAAACGATTTCAGGGGGTAGACTGGAATTGCACTTAAAGCATAGGAAAAGAGGCAGAATGTCGACAATGATGCACTTGGCCAAAAAGGGCGTATGCGTTTTTTCCTGAATATATTCAGGAAAAAATGCATACGCCCTTTTTGGCCAACCAAGCAGGCGTGTAAAGGAAATCTGCACTACAATGAAGTCTCACTGCCCCCCGGTCAAAAGGGCCATCTGAAAAAAGTGTAAAATCCAGAAAGGCAGGACAGGTCATGGAGAACAGGGAGCCTTGTTATGCTGATGGGCGGGATGTAAATTGCCAACAGCCACTCTGGAGAGTGTATAGTGTTTCCTGAAACACATAGGAAACAAAGGAACATAGCCTATGGCACTTCCACTTATGGTCCTATAGCTTATGGAAATTAAAATCAAAAACACACAGCCACCCCAATGTTTGGGACGTCTATGTTTACAAGAACCTCGTCTACGGTACAAGTTAAATATCCGAGAAAGCAAAAAATGGATAAAGAAGTTGTGGTATGCACGTACAATGGAATATCACTCAGCAATGAAATCTACGTCATCAGGCCCGTATAGGCATAATGAGTGGGTTCAGGTACGATGATTCTACGAGAAATACGTCACACAGAAAGAGAAACATCATAAGCTATCACTAATACACGGAATGTAAATTTGACTACACATGAACTGAATTACAAAACAGAACATGGTATCAAATTTAGAAAACCAACTTATGTTTGCTTATGGGGAAAGGTGAGTTGGGGTGCTGCATAAAACCAGAGATTGAAATTAGCACAGATACCTTTCCATAAGCCAAATATATAATAGACAAGACCTACTCCTTGCTCAACGAAATGGACTCAACACTCCATATTCAACGCCTGGGAATATACCTGACAAGTAAGAATCTTAAAACCCATGGATTTATATGTCTCCACAAGGAAATCAAGCGTGTGTACAGCGGCATAAAAGCAGCAGTGAATATCCGATAAATCCCATTATCAAAATAAATTTCAAAAACAAAACACAATGACAGGGAAATAGAGAGCAATTCTTAAATAATTCATTTAGGGCTTGTGATGAAACCTGGATTTACCACATCTACACCCAGAGCTGGGTGAGACATAAGGCTGGACACTTCGGGCTGATAGCTTTGGTGCGGTTCGGTGAGCAAACGCAGACCCTTTGAAGTCATACTGCATGGTACCCATTCCATGGGTCCCAACTCTCCAGGTTTAAGGCAATCTTCCTTCAGCTAAAACATGCATGGGAAACCCAGAGTATGGTCCACCGTGTGATTGGGAAATGTTTTCATATGCATCTCAGTTTTCGGACGCTGGTACTCGGGTTCACCATTCCAGACGCTTTACTAACACTCTCCCCACTTGGAGAGTCAGTGCCTTTAAACTCCTGTTTGGCACAGTTTGCAATTTCTGCGCAAGATGAACAGGAATAGGGAGAACCAATGAGAGACTAGCTGTAGGTGTCTGCACGGGCAAATGGAACGCTTATTTCCCACCAGGAAGACGAATTAAGCAAAGGCTCAGCGTGCCCTGCCGGAAACAGATTAGGGCCTGAAGCAATCCTGCGGTTTTGCAGCCAGCTCACAAGAAAGTGAGTTGAAGAAAGGAGCTCAGGGGCACTGAAATTCACAAACCTGCAGAGTTATGAATGACAGCTATCGTCCAAAATTGTATTGAAGTAAGTCTTCAAAGAGGACTTGAAAGCGGGGCAGAATTTCTGGAAAACGATTTCAGGGGGTAGACTGGAATTGCACTTAAAGTATAGGAAATGAGGCAGAATGTCGACAATGATGCACTTGGCCAAAAAGGCCGTATGTGTGTTTTCCTGAATATAGTCAGGAAAAAACGCATACGCACTCTTTGGTCAACCAAGCAAGTGTGTAAAGGAAATCTGAACTACAATGAAGTTTCACTGCCCCCCGGTCAAAAGGGCCATCTGAAAAAAGTGTAAAATCCAGAAAGGCAGGACAGGTCATGGAGAACAGGGAGCCTTGTTATGCTGCTGGGCAGGATGTAAATTGCCAATAGCCACTCTGGAGAAGTGTATGGTGTTTCCTGAAACACGTAGGAGACAAAACAACACAGCCTATGGCACTTCCACTTATGGATCTGTAGCTTAGGGAAATTAAAATCAAAAACACACAGCCACCCCAAAGTTTGGGACGGCTCCGTTTACAGGAACCTCGTCTACGGTACAAGTTAAATATCCGAGAAAGCAAAAAATGGATAAAGAAGTAGTGCTACGTACGTACAATGGAATATCACACAGCAATGAAATCTACGTCATCAGGCCCGTAGCGCCATAATGAGTGGATTCAGGTACGATGATTCTACGAGAAATAAGTCACACAGAAAAAGAAACATCATAAGATATGACTAATACACGGAATGTAAACTTGGCTACACATGAACTGAATTACAAAACAGAAAAGGGTCTCAAATTGAGACAACCAACTTATGCTTGCTTATGGGGAAAGGTGAGTTGGGGTGCTGCATAAAAACAGAGATTGAAATTAGCACAGATACTGTTCCATAAGCCAAATATATAATAGACAAGACCTACTCCTTGCTCAGCAAAATAGACTCAACACCCCATATTCAACGCCTGGGAATATACCTGACAAGTAAGAATCTTAAAACCCATGGATTTATATGTCTCCATAAGGAAATCAAATGTCTGTACATCGGCCTAAACGCAACAGTGAAAATCCGATAAATCCCATTATCAAAATAAATTTCAAAAACAAAACACAATGACAGTGAAATAGAGAGCAATTCTTAAATAATTGATTCAGGGCTTGTGATGCAACCTGGATTTACCACATCTACACCCAGAGCTGGGTGAGACATAAGGCTGGGCACTTCGGGCTGATAGTATTGGTGAGGTTCGGTGAGCAAACGCAGACCCTTTGAAGTCATACTGCATGGTACTCATTCCATGGGTCCCAACTCTCCAGGTTTAAGGGATTCTTCCTTCAGCTAAAACATGCATGGGAAACCCAGAGTATGGTCCACCGTGTGATTGGGAAACGTTTCCAAATGCATCTCAGTTTTCGAACCCTGGTACTCGGGTTCACCATTCCAGACGCTTTACTAAAACTCTCCCCACTTGGAGAGTCAGTGCTTTTAACCTCCTGTTTGGCACAGTTTGCAATTTCTGCGCAAGATGAACAGGAATAGGGAGAACCAATGAGAGACTAGCTGTAGGTGTCTGCACGGGAAAATGGAATGCACATTTCCCACCAGGAAGAGGAATTAACCAAAGGCTCAGCGTGCCATGCCGGAAACAGATTAGGGCCTGAAAAAATCCTGCGGTTTTGTGGCCAGTTCACATGAAAGCGAGTTGAGGAAAGGAGTTCTGGGGCACTGTAATTCACAAACCTGCAGAGTTATGAATGACAGCTATCGTCCAAAAATGTATTGAAGTAAGTCTTCGAAGAGGACTTGAAAGCGGGGCAGAATTTCAGGAAAACGATTTCAGGGGGTAGACTGGAATTGCACTTAAAGCATAGGAAAAGAGGCAGAATGTCGACAATGATGCACTTGGCCAAAAAGGGTATATGCGTTTTTTCCTGAATATATTCAGGAAAAAACGCATACGCCCTTTTTGGCCAACCAAGCATGCGTGTAAAGGAAATCTGCACTACAATGGAGTCTCACTGCCCCCCGGTCAAAAGGGCCATCTGAAAAAAGTGTAAAATCCAGAAAGGCAGGACAGGTCATGGAGAACAGGTAGCCTTGTTATGCTGCTGGGCAGGATGTCAATTGCAAACAGCCACTCTGGAGAAGTGTATGGTGTTTCCTGAAACACGTAGGAAACAAAGCAACACAGCCTATTGCACTTCCACTTATGGTCCTATAGCTTAGGGAAATTAAAATCAAAAACACACAGCCACCCCAAAGTTTGGGACGGCTCTGTTTACAAGAACCTCATCTACGGTACAAGTTAAATATCCAAGAAAGCAAAAAATGGATAAAGAAGTTGTGGTACGCACGTACAATGGAATATCACTCAGCAATGAAATCTCCGTCATCAGGCCCGTAGCGGCATAATGAGTGGATCGAAGTACGATGATTCTACGGGAAATAAGTCACACAGAATAAGAAACATCATAAGATATCACTAATACACGGAATGTAAACTGACTACACATGAACTGAATTACAAAACAGAACAGGGTCTCAAATTTAGAAAACCAACTTATGCTTGCTTATGGGAAAGGTGAATTTGGGTGCTGTATAAAACCAGAGATTGAAATTAGCACAGATACCATTCCATAAGCCAAATATATAATAGACAAGACCTACTCCTTGCTCAGCGAAATGGACTCAACAGCCCATATTCAACGCCTGGGAACATACCTGACAAGTAAGAATCTTAAAACCCATGGATTTATATGTCTCCATAAGGAAATCAAGCATGTGTACAGCGGCCTAAACGCAGCAGTGAAAATCAGATAAATCCCATTATCAAGATAAATTTCGAAAACAAAACACAATGAGAGTGAAATAGAGAGCAATACTTAAATAATTCATTCAGGGCTTGTGATGCAACCTGGATTTACCACATCTACACCCAGAGCTGTGTGAGACATAAGGCTGGACACTTCAGGCTGATAGCATTGGTGAGGTTCGGTGAGCAAACGCAGACCCTTTGAAGTCATACTGCATGGTACCCATTCCATGGGTCCCAACTTTCCAGGTTTAAGGGATTCTTCCTTCAGCTAAATCATGCATGGGAAACCCAGAGGATGGTCCACCGTGTGATTGGGAAACGTTTTCAAATGCATCTCAGTTTTCGAACCCTGGTACTCGGGTTCACCATTCCAGACGCTTTACTAACATTCTCCCCACTTGGAGAGTCAGTGCCTTTAACCTCCTGTTTGGCACAGTTTGCAATTTCTGCGCAAGATGAACAGGAATAGGGAGAACCAATGAGAGACTAGCTGTAGGTGTCTGCACGGGCAAATGGAACGCTCATTTCCCACCAGGAAGAGGAATTAACCAAAGGCTCAGCGTGCCCTGCCGGAAACATATTAGGGCCTGAAGCAATCCTGCTGTTTTGCAGCGAGCTCATGAGAAAGCGAGTTGAGGAAAGGAGCTCAGGGGCACTGTAATTCACAAACCTGCAGAGTTATGAATGACAGCTATCGTCCAAAAATGTACTGAAGTAAGTCTTCGAAGAGGACTTGAAAGTGGGGCAGAATTTCAGGAAAACGATTTCAAAGGGTAGACTGGAATTGCACTTAAAGAATAGGAAAAGAGGCAGAATGTCGACAATGATGCACTTGGCCAAAAAGGGCGTATGCGTTTTTTCCTGAATATATTCAGGAAAAAACGCATACGCCCTTTTTGGCCATCCAAGCAGGCGTGTAAAAGAAATCTGCACTACAATGAAGTCTCACTGCCCCCCGGTCAAAAGGGCCATCTGAAAAAAGTGTAAAATGCAGAAAGGCAGGACAGGTCATGGAGAACAGGGAGCCTTGTTATGCTGATGGGCGGGATGTAAATTGCCAACAGCCACTCTGGAGAAGTGTATGGTGTTTCCTGAAACACATAGGAAACAAAGCAACACAGCCTATGGCACTTCCACTTATGGTCCTATAGCTTATGGAAATTAAAATCAAAAACACACAGCCACCCCAATGTTTGGGACGTCTCTGTTTACAAGAACCTCGTCTACGGTACAAGTTAAATATCCGAGAAAGCAAAAAATGGATAAAGAAGTTGTGGTATGCACGTACAATGGAATATCACTCAGCAATGAAATCTACGTCATCAGGCCCGTATCGGCATAATGAGTGGGTTCAGGTACGATGATTCTACGAGAAATAAGTCACACAGAAAAAGAAACATCATAAGATATCACTAATACACGTAATGTAAATTTGACTACACATGAACTGATTTACAAAACAGAACATGGTATCAAATTTAGAAAACCAACTTATGTTTGCTTATGGGGAAAGGTGAGTTGGGGTGCTGCATAAAACCAGAGATTGAAATTAGCACAGATACCTTTCCATAAGCCAAATATATAATAGACAAGACCTACTCCTTGTTCAACGAAATGGACTCAACACTCCATATTCAACGCCTGGGAATATACCTGACAAGTAAGAACCTTAAAACCCATGGATTTATATGTCTCCACAAGGAAATCAAGCGTGTGTACAGCGGCATAAACGCAGCAGTGAAAATCCGATAAATCCCATTATCAAAATAAATTTCAAAAACAAAACACAATGACAGTGAAATAGAGAGCAATTCTTAAATAATTCATTCAGGGCTTGTGATGAAACCTGGATTTACCACATCTAAACCCAGAGCTGGGTGAGACATAAGGCTGGACACTTCGGGCTGATAGCTTTGGTGAGGTTCGGTGAGCAAATGCAGACCCTTTGAAGTCATACTGCATGGTACCCATTCCATGGGTCCCAACTCTCCAGGTTTAAGGGATTCTTCCTTCAGCTAAAACATGCATGGGAAACCCAGAGTATGGTCCACCGTGTGATTGGGAAACGTTTTCAAATGCATCACAGTTTTCAAACGCTGGTACTCGGGTTCACCATTCCAGACGGTTTACTAACACTCTCCCCACTTGGAGAGTCAGTGCCTTTAAACTCCTGTTTGGCACAGTTTGCAATTTCTGGGCAAGATGAACAGGAATAGGGAGAACCAATGAGAGACTAGTTGTAGGTGTCTGCACGGGCAAATGGAACGTTCATTTCCCACGAGGAAGAGGAATTAAGCAAAGGCTCAGCGTGCCCTGCCGGAAACAGATTAGGGCCTGAAGCAATCCTGCGGTTTTGCAGCCAGCTCACAAGAAAGTGAGTTGAAGAAAGGAGCTCAGGGGCACTGTAATTCACAAACCTGCAGAGTTATGAATGACAGCTATCGTCCAAAAATGTATTGAAGTAAGTCTTCGAAGAGGACTTGAAAGCGGGGCAGAATTTCTGGAAAACGATTTCAGGGGGTAGACTGGAATTGCACTTAAAGCATAGGAAATGAGGCAGAATGTGGACAATGATGCACTTGGCCAAAAAGGGCGTATGTGTTTTTTCCTGAATATATTCAGGAAAAAACGCACACGCAGTTTTTGGTCAACCAAGCAAGCGTGTAAAGGAAATCTGCACTACAATGATGTCTCACTGCCCCCCGGTCAAAAGGGCCATCTGAAAAAAGTGTAAAATCCAGAAAGGCAGGACAGGTCATGGAGAACAGGGAGCCTTGTTATGCTGATGGGCGGGATGTAAATTGCCAACAGCCACTCTGGAGAAGTGTATGGTGTTTCCTGAAACACGTAGGAAACAAAACAACACAGCCTATGGCACTTCCACTTATGGATCTATAGCTTAGGGAAATTAAAATCAAAAACACACAGCCACCCCAAAGTTTGGGACGGCTCTGTTTACAAGAACCTCGTCTACGGTACAAGTTAAATATCCGAGAAAGCAAAAAATGGATAAAGAAATTGTGGTACGCACGTACAACGGAATATCACTCAGCAATAAAATCTATGTCATCAGGCCCGTAGCGGCATAATGAGTGGATTCAGGTAAGATGATTCTACGAGAAATAAGTCACACAGAAAAAGAAACATCATAAGATATCACTAATACACGGAATGTAAACTTGGCTACACATGAACTGAATTACAAAACAGAACAGGGTCTCAAATTGAGACAACCAACTTATGCTTGCTTATGGGGAAAGGTGAGTTGGGGTGCTGCATAAAACCAGAGATTGAAATTAGCACAGATACCATTCCATAAGCCAAATATATAATAGACAAGATCTACACCTTGCTCAACGAATCGGACTCAACACACCATATTCAACGCCTGGGAAGATACCTGACAAGTAAGAATCTTAAAACCCATGGATTTATATGTCTCCATAAGGAAATCAAGCGTGTGTACAGCGGCCTAAACACAGCAGTGAAAATCCGATAAATACCATTATCAAAATAAATTTAAAAACAAAACACAATGACAGTGAAATAGAGAGCAATTCTTAAATAATTCATTCAGGGCTTGTGATGCAACCTGGATTTACCACATCTACACCCAGAGCTGGGAGAGACATAACGCTGGACACTTCGTGCTGATAGCATTGTTGAGGCTCGGTGAGCAAACGCAGACCCTTTGAAGTCATACTGCATGGTACCCATTCCATGGGTCCCAACTCTCCAGGTTTAAGGGATTCTTCCTTCAGCTAAAACATGCATGGGAAACCCAGAGTATGGTCCAACGTGTGATTGGGAAACGTTTTCAAATGCATCTCAATTTTCGAACCCTGGTACTCGGGTTCACCATTCCAGACGCTTTACTAACACTCTCCCCACTTGGAGAGTCAGTGCCTTTAACCTCCTGTTTGACACAGTTTGCAATTTCTGCGCAAGATAAACAGAATAGGGAGAACCAATGAGAGACCAGCTGTAGCTGTCTGCACGGGCAAAAGGAATGCTCATTTCCCACCAGGAAGAGGGATTAAACAAAGGCTCAGGGTGCTCTGCCGGAAACAGTTTAGGGCCTGAAACAATCCTGCGGTTTTGCGGCCAGCTCACAAGAAAACGAGTTGAAGAAAGGAGCTCAGGGGCACTGTAATTCACAAACCTGCAGAGTTATGAATGACAGCTATCGTCCAAAAATATATTGAAGTAAGTCTTCGAAGAGGACTTGAAAGCGGGGCAGAATTTCAGGAACACGATTTCAGGGGATAGACTGGAATTGCACTTAAAGCATAGGAAAAGAGGCAGAATGTCGACAATGATGCACTTGGTCAAAAAGGGCGTATGCGTTTTTTCCTGAATATATTCAGGAATAAACGCACACGCCCTTTTTGGCCAACCAAGCAAGCGTGTAAAAGAAATCTGCACTACAATTAAGTCTCACTGCCCCCCGGTCAAAAGGGCCATCTGAAAAAAGTGTAAAATCCAGAAAGGCAGGACAGGTCATGGAGAACAGGGAGCCTTGTTATGCTGATGGGCGGGATGTAAATTGCCAACAGCCACTCTGGAGAAATGTATGGTGTATCCTGAAACACGTAGGAAACAAAGCAACACAGCCTATGGCACATACACTTATGGTCCTATAGCTTATGGAAATTAAAATCAAAAACACACAGCCACCCCAAAGTTTGGGACGGCTCTGTTTACAAGAACCTCGTCTACGGTACAAGTTAAATATCCGAGAAAGCAAAAAATGGATAAAGAAGTTGTGGTACGCACGTACAATGGAATATCACTCAGCAATGAAATCTACGTCATCAGGCCCGTAGCGGCATAATGAGTGGATTCAGGTAAGATGATTCCACGAGAAATAAGTCACACAGAAAAAGAAACATCATAAGATATCACTAATACACGGAATGTAAACTTGGCTACACATGAACTGAATTACAAAACAGAACAGGGTCTCAAATTGAGAAAACCAACTTATGCTTGCATATGGGGAAAGGTGAGTTGGGGTGCTGAATAAAACCAGAGATTGAAATTAGCACAGATACCGTTCCATGAGCCAAAAATATAATAGACAAGACCTACTCCTTGCTCAACCAAATGGACTCAACACCCCATATTCAACGCATGGGAAGATACCTGACAAGTAAGAATCTTAAAAGCCATGGATTTATATGTCTCCATAAGGAAAACAAGCGTGTGTACAGCAGCCTAAACGGAACAGTGAAAATCCGATAAATCCCATTATCAAAATAAATTTCAAAAACAAAACACAATGACAGTGAAATAGAGAGCAATTCTTAAATCATTCATTCAGGGCTTGTGATGCAACCTGGATTTACCACATCTACACACAGAGCTGGGTGAGACATAAGGCTGGACACTTCGGGCTGACAGCATTGGTGAGGTTCGGTGAGCAAACGCAGACCCTTTGAAGTCATACTGCATGGTACCCATTCCATGGTTTCCAACTCTCCAGGTTTAAGGGATTCTTCCTTCAGCTAAAACATGCATGGGATACGCAGAGTATCGACCGCCATGTGATTGGGAAACGTTTTCAAATGCATCACAGTTTTCGTCCCCTGGTACTCGGGTTCACCATTCCAGATGCTTTACTAACACTCTCCCCACTTGGAGAGTCAGTGTCTTTAACCTCCTGTTTGGCACAGTTTGCAATTTCTGCGCAAGATGAACAGGAATAGGGAGAACCAATGAGAGACCAGCTGTAGGTGTCTGCACGGGCAAAAGGAATGCTCATTTCCCACCAGGAAGAGAGATTAAACAAAGGCTCAGGGTGCTCTGCCGGAAACAGATTAAGGCCTGAAGCAATCTTGCGGTTTTGCGGCGAGCTCACAGGAAAGCGAGTTGAAGAATGGAGCTCAGGGGCACTGTAATTCACAAACCTGCAGAGTTATGAATGACAGCTATCGTCCAAAAATGTACTGAAGTAAGTCTTCGAAGAGGACTGGAAAGCGGAGCACAATTTCAGGAAAACGATTTCACGGGGTAGACTGGAATTGCACTTAAAGCATAGGGAAAGAGGCAGAATGTCGACAATGATGCACTTGGCCAAAAAGGGCGTATGCGTTTTTTCCTGAATATATTCAGGAAAAAACGCATACGCCCTTTTTGGCCAACCAAGCAAGCATGTAAAGGAAATCTGCACTACAATGAAGTCTCACTGCCCCCCGGTCAAAGGGGCCATCTGAAAAAAGTGTAAAATCCAGAAAGGCAGGACAGGTCATGGAGAACAGGGAGCCTTGTTATGTTGATGGGCGGGATGTAAATTGCCAACAACCACTCTGGAGAAGTGTATGGTGTTTCCTGAAACACGTAGGAAACAAAGCAACACAGCCTATGGCACTTCCACTTATGGTCCTATAGCTTATGGAAATTAAAATCAAAAACACACAGCCACCCCAAAATTTGGGACGGCTCTGTTTACAACAACCTCGTCTACGGTACAAGTTAACTATCCCAGAAAGCAAAAAATGCATAAAGATGTTGTGGTACGCACGTACAATGGAATATCACTCAGCAATGAAATCTACGTCATCAGGCCCGTAGCAGCATAATGAGTGGATTCAGGTACGATGATTCTACGAGAAATAAGTCACAAAGGAAAAGAAATATCATAAGATATCACTAATACACGGAATGTAAACTTGGCTACCCATGAACTGAATTACAAAACAGAACAGGGTCTCAAATTTAGAAAACCAACTTATGCTTGCTTATGGGGAAAGGTGATTTGGGGTGCTGCATAAAACCAGAGATTGAAATTAGCACAGATACCATTCCATAAGCCAAATATATAATAGACAAGACCTACTCCTTGCTCAACGAAATGGATTCAAAACCCCATATTCAACGCCTGGGAAGATACGTGACAAGTAAGAATCTTAAAACCCATGGATTTATATGTCTCCATAAGGAAATCAAACGTCTGTACAGCGGCCTAAACGCAGCAGTGAACATCCGATAAATCCCATTATCAAAATGAATTTCAAAAACAAAACACAATGACAGTGAAATAGAGAGCAATTCTTAAATAATTCATTCAGGGCTTGTGATGCAACCTGGATTTACCACATCTACATCCAGAGCTGGGTGAGACATAAGGCTGGACACTTCAGGCTGATAGCATTGGTGAGGTTCGGTGAGCAAACGCAGACCCTTTGAAGTCATAGTGCATGGTACCCATTCCATGGGTCCCAAATTTCCAGGTTTAAGGGATTCTTCCTTCAGCTAAAACATGCATGGGAAACCCATAGTATGGTCCACCGTGTGATTGGGAAACGTTTTCAAATGCATCTCAGTTTCCGTCCCCTGGTACTCGGGTTCACCATTCCAGACGCTTTACTAACACTCTCCCCACTTGGAGAGTCAGTGCATTTAACCTCCTGTTGGTCACACTTTGCAATTTCTGCGCAAGATGAACAGGAATAGGGAGAACCAATGAGAGACTAGCTGTAGGTGTTTGCACGGGCCAATTGAACGCTCATTTCCCACCAGGAAGAGGAATTATCCAAAGGCTCAGCGTGCCCTGCCGGAAAGAGATTAGGGCCTGAAGCAATCCTGCGGTTTTGCGGCCAGCTCACAAGAAAGCGAGTTGAAGAAAGGAGCTCAGGGGCACTGTAATTCACAAACATGCAGAGTTATGAATGACAGCTATCGTCCAAAAATGTACTGAAGTAAGTCTTCGAAGAGGACTTGAAAGTGGGGCAGAATTTCAGGAAAACGATTTCAGGGGGTAGACTGGAATTGCACTTAAAGCATAGGAAAAGAGGCAGAATGTCGACAATGATGCACTTGGCCAAAAAGGGCGTATGCGTTTTTTCCTGAATATATTCAGGAAAAAACGCATACGCCCTTTTTGGCCAACCAAGCAAGCGTGTAATGGAAATCTGCACTACAATGAAGTCTCACTGCCCCCCGGTCAAAAGGGCCATCTGAAAAAAATGTAAAATCCAGAAAGTCAGGACAGGTCATGGAGAACAGGGAGCCTTGTCATGCTGATGGGCGGGATGTAAATTGCCAACAACCACTCTGGAGAAGTGTATGGTGTTTCCAGAAACACGTAGGAAACAAAGCAACACAGCCTATGGCACTTCCACTTATGGTCCTATAGCTTAGGGAAATTAAAATCAAAAACACACAGCCACCCCAGAGTTTGGGACGGCTCTGTTTACAAGAACCTCGTCTACGGTACAAGTAAAATATCCCAGAAAGCAAAAAATGGATAAAGAAGTTGTGGTACGCACGTACAATGGAATATCACTCAGCAATGAAATCTACGTCATCAGGCCCGTAGCGGCATAATGAGTGGATTCAGGTACGATGATTCTACGAGAAATAAGTCACACAGAAAAAGAAACATCATAAGATATCACTAATACACGGAATGTAAAGTTGGCTACACATGAACAGAATTACAAAACAGAACAGGGTCTCAAATTTAGAAAACCAACTTATGCTTGCTTATGGGGAAAGGTGAGTTGGGGTGCTGCATAAAACCAGAGATTGAAATTAGCACAGATACCGTTCCATAAGCCAAATATATAATAGACAAGCACTACCCCTTGCTCAACGAAATGGACTCAACACCACATATTCAACGCATGGGAAGATACCTGACAAGTAAGAATCTTAAAACCCATGGATTTATATGTCTCCATAAGGAAAACAAGCGTGTGTACAGCAGCCTAAACGGAACAGTGAAAATCCGATAAATCCCATTATCAAAATAAATTTCAAAAACAAAACACAATAACAGTGAAATAGAGAGCAATTCTTAAACCATTCATTCAGGGCTTGTGATGCAACCTGGATTT
This sequence comes from Delphinapterus leucas, assembly GCF_059928025.1. NCBI lineage: Eukaryota > Metazoa > Chordata > Mammalia > Artiodactyla > Monodontidae > Delphinapterus > Delphinapterus leucas. The sequence goes on from NW_028322237.1 coordinate 8,452,148, forward strand.
CCCACATCTACACCCAGAGCTTGGTGAGACATAAGGCTGGACACTTCGGGCTGATAGCATTGGTGAGGTTCGGTGAGCAAACGCAGACCCTTTGAAGTCATACTGCATGGTACCCATTCCATGGGTCCCAAATTTCCAGGTTTAAGGGATTCTTCCTTCAGCTAAAACATGCATGGGAAACCCACAATACAGTGCACAGTGTGACCGGGAAACCTTTTCAAATGCATCTCAGTTTTCGTCCCCTGGTACTCGGGTACACCATCCGAGACGCTTTACTAACACTCTCCCCACTTGGAGAGTCAGTGCCATTAACCTCCTGTTTGGCACAGTTTGCAATTTCTGCGCAAGATGTACAGGAATAGGGAGAACCAATGAGAGACTAGCTGTAGGTCCCTGCACGGGCAAAAGGAGCGCTCATTTCCGACCAGGAAGAGGAATTAAACAAAGGCTCAGCATGCCCTGCCGGAAAGAGATTATGGCCTGAAGTAATCCTGCGGTTTTGCGGCCAGCTCACAAGAAAGCGAGTTGAAGACATGAGCTCAGGGGCACTGTAATTCACAAAACTGCAGAGTTATGAATGACAGCTATCGTTCAAAAATGTATTGAAGTAAGTCTTCGAAGAGGACTTGAAAGCGGGGCAGAATTTCAGGAAAACGATTTCAGGGGGTAGACTGGAATTGTACTAAAAGCATAGGAAAAGAGGCAGAATGTCGACAACGATGCACTTGGCCAAAAAGGGCGTATGCGTTTTTTCCTGAATATATTCAGGAAAAAACGCATACGCCCTTTTTGGCCAACCAAGCAAGTGTGTAAAGGAAATCTGCACTACAATGAAGTCTCACTGCCCCCCCGGTCAAAAGGGCCATCTGAAAAAAGTGTAAAATGCAGAAAGGCAGGACAGGTCATGGAGAACAGGGAGCCTTGTCATGCTGATGGGCGGGATGTAAATTGCCAACAACCACTCTGGAGAAGTGTATGGTGTTTCCAGAAACACGTAGGAAACAAAGCAACACAGCCTATGGCACTTCCACTTATGGTCCTATAGCTTAGGGAAATTAAAATCAAAAACACACAGCCACCCCAGAGTTTGGGACGGCTCTGTTTACAAGAACCTCGTCTACGGTACAAGTAAAATATCCCAGAAAGTAAAAAATGGATAAAGAAGTTGTGGTACGCACGTACAATGGAATATCACTCAGCAATGAAATCTACGTCATCAGGACCGTAGCGGCATAATGAGTGGATTCAGGTATGATGATTCTACGGGAAATAAATCACACAGAAAATGAAACATCATAAGATATCACTAATACACGGAATGTAAACTTGGCTACCCATGAACTGAATTACAAAACAGAATAGGGTCTCAAATTGAGAAAACCAACTTATGCTTGCTTATGGGGAAAGGTGAGTTGGGGTGCTGCATAAAACCAGAGATTGAAATTAGCACAGATACCGTTCCATAAGCCAAATATATAATAGACAAGCACTACTCCTTGCTAACGAAATGGACTCAACACCCCATATTCAATGCCTGGCAAGATACCTCACAAGTAAGAATCTTAAAACCCATGGATTTATATGTCTCCATAAGGAAATCAAGCGTGTGTACAGCGGCCTAAACGCAGCAGCGAAAATCCGATAAATCCCATTATCAAAATAAATTTCAAAAACAAAACAAAATGACAGTGAAATAGAGAGCAATTCTTAAATAATACATTCATGGCTTGTGATGCAACCTGGATTTCCCACAACTACACCCAGAGCTGGGTGAGACATAAGGCTGGACACTTCGGGCTGATAGCATTGGTGAGGTTCGGTGAGCAAATGCAGACCCTTTGAAGTCATACTGCATGGTACCCATTCCATGGGTCCCAACTCTCCAGGTTTAAGGGATTCTTCCTTCAGCTAAAACATGCATGGGAAACCCAGACTATCGTCCGCCGTGTGATTGGGAAACGTTTTCAAATGCATCTCAGTTTTCGTCCCCTGGTACTCGGGTTCACCATTCCAGACGCTTTACTAACACTCTCCCCACTTGGAGAGTCAGTGCCTTTAACCTCCTGTTTGGCACAGTTTGGAATTTCTGCGCAAGATGAACAGGAATAGGGAGAACCAATGAGAGATTAGCTGTAGGTGTCTGCACGAACAAATTTAACGCTCATTTCCCACCAGGAAGAGGAATTAGCCAAAGGCTCAGCATGCCGTGCCAGAACCAGATTAGGGCCTGAAGCAATCCTGCGGTTTTGCGGCCAGCTCACAAGAAAGCGAGTTGAAGAAAGGAGCTCAGGGGCACTGTAATTCACAAACCTGCAGAGTTATAAATGACAGCTATCGTCCAAAAATATATTGAAGTAAGGCTGCAAAGGGGACTTGAACGCGGGGCAGAATTCCAGGAATACGATTTCAGGAGGTAGACGGGAAGTCCTCTGAAAGTATAGGAGAAGAGGCAGAACCTCGACAATGATGCACTTGGTCAAAAAGGGCATATGCGTTTCTTCCAGGGCCCTTATTAAAGAGGGTAGGAGGCTCCCAGCATGCTTCAGTGGCCAACAGAGGGCCTACGTCGCCAAGGCGACATGAGCCATCCAGGCAGGAGTGACTTCACATCAGAGGGCCCACCTCACAGAAGGGTAAGGAACCCAGTCAGGATCAGACTCTCACCAGAGTGCCCACATAAGCAAGGGGCTGGGAACCAGGCAGGAGTGTCCTCACACCCGTGGGGCCACATCATCGAAAGTTGAGGTACCCAGCACATGTGGCCTCAAACCAGAGGACCCACATCACCATGGGTCTCGGAGCGAGGCAGGCAGGATTAACCTCAAAACACATGGCCCATTGTATAAAAAAGGTGAGGAATCCAGCAGTTGGAACATCCCAGCAGGCGGCCCAGAGCACCGAGGCTATGGGATCCAGGCAGTGATGAACTCACAACAGAGGGCACTCATCGTGATACTGTAAGCAACCCAGCCGTTGTAACCTCAGAGCACAAGGCCCACATCCCCATGGGGAAGGGAACCAAGCAGGAGTGTCATCGCACCAGTGGGCACACATCAGAAAAGGTGGGGAGCCCAGCAGTTAGGGCCGGACGCCAGAGGGCCCTCATCACTGAGGAGAGGAGGCTCCCAGCAAGCTCCAACTGCTACCAGAAGGCCGACGTCACCAATGCGGGGTGTGCCAGCCAGGCAGGAGTGACCTCAGAGCAGAGGGCCAACCACACAAAAGTGTGAGGAACCCAGAGAGGATCAGACTCTCACCGGAGGGCCCACATCACCAAGGGAATGGAAACCAGGCAGGAGTGTCCTCACACCAGTGGGGCCACATCACCGAAATGTGACGGACCCAGCACACGTGGACTCAAACTACAGGACACACATCACCAAGGGGCTGGGAGTGAGGCAGGCAAGAGAAGTCTCAAAACAGAGGGCCCATAGAAGGAAAAAGGTGAGGAATCCCGCAGTTGGAACCTCCCCGCAGGTGGCCAGGAGCAGCGAGGCTATGGGGTCCATGCCGGAGTGAACTCACACCAGAGGGCCCTCATCATGAAACTGAACAACGTAGCATTGGGACCTCAGAGCAGAAGACCCACAATCCCATGGGGTTGGGATCCTGGCAGGAGTGTACTTGCACCACAGGGCACACATCAGAAAATTTTGGGAGCCCAGGAGTTAGGGTCTGACGCCAGAGGGCCCTCATTACCGAGGGGAGGAGACTCCCAGCAGGCACCAACTCCCAACTGAGGGCCCATGTCACCAAGTTGACGTGTGCCAGCCAGGCAGGAGTGACCTCACAGCAGAGGGCCTACCTCACAGAAGGGTGAGGAACCCAGCCAGGATAAGACTCTCACCAGAGGGCCCACATCACCAAGGGGATCGGAACAAGGCAGGAGTGTCCTCACACCAGTGTGGCCACATTATAGAAAGGTGAGGAACCCAGCACATGTGGCCTAAACCAGAGGACCCACATTTCCAAGGTGCTCCGAGTGAGGCAGGCAGGAGTAGCCTAACAACACAGGGCCCACAGAATAAAATATGTGAGGAATCCAGCAGTTTGAACCTCCCAGCAGGTGGCCCAGAGTATGGAGTCTATGGAATCCAGGCCACAGTGAACTCACAGCAGAGGGCCCACATCATGAAACTGTGAGCAACCCAGCCAGTGGGACCTCAGAGCAGAAGGCCCACATCCCCATGGGGATGGGAACCTCGCAGGAGTGTCCTCGCACAACTTAGCACGTATCAGAAAATGTGGGAACCCAGCAGTTATGGCCTGACGCCAGAGGGCCCTCATCACGGAGGAGAGGAGGCTACCAGCAGGTTCCAAATGCCACCAGAGGGCCGACGTCACCAAGGCAATGGGAGCAAGCCAGGCAGGAGTTACCTCACAGCAGAGGGCCCACCTCACAGAAGTGTGAGGAGCCCAAACAGGATCAGACTCTAACCAGAGCGCCCACATCACCAAGGGGATGGAAACCAGGCAGGAGTGTCCTCACACCAGTGGGGCCACATCAGCGAAAGGTGAGGAACACAGCACATGTGGCCTCAAACAAGGGGACACACATCACGAAAGGGCTGGGAGTGAGGCATGCAGGAGGAGACTCACAACAGAGCGCCCATAGAATAAAAAAGGTGAGGAACCCCGCAGTTGGAAGCTCCAAGCAGGTGGCCCAGAGCACCGAGGCTATGGGATCCATGCCGGAGTGAACTCACAGCAGAGGGCCCACATTCTGACACTGTGAGCAACCCAGCCGTTGGGACCTCAGAGCAGAAAGCCCACATCCCCATGGGGATGGGACCCTGGCTGAAGTGTACTCGCACGACAGGGCGCACATCAGAAAATTTTGGGAGCCCATGAGTTAGGGCCTGACGCCAGAGGGCCCTCATTACCGAGGGGAGGAGACTCCCAGCAGGCACCAACTCCCAACTGAGGGCCCACATTGCCAAGGTGACGTGTGCCAGCCAGGCAGGAGTGACCTCACAGCAGAGGGCCCACCTCCCAGAAGTGTGAGGAATCCAGACAGGATCAGACTCTCACCAGAGGGCCCCCATCACCAAGGGGATGGGAACCAGGCAGGAGTGTCCTCACACCAGTGGGGCCACATCAATAAAGGTGAGGAAACCGGTACATGTGGCCTTAAACCAGAGGACCTACATCACAAATGGGCTGGGAGTGAGTCAGGAAGTAGGAGCATGAAAACACAGGACCCAAAGAATAAAAGAGGTAAGGAATCCAGCAGTAGAAACCTCCCAGCAGGCCGCTCAGAGCACAGAGTCTATGGGATCTAGGCCTGGGTGAACTAACACCAGAGAGCCAACATCATGAAACGGTGAACAACACAGGTGTTGGGACCTTAGGGGAGAAGGCCCACATGCCCATGGGGATGGGAACCTCGCAGGAGTGTCCTTGCACCACTTAGCACGTATCAGAAAATGTGGGTACCCAGCAGTTAGGGCCTGAGGCAAGAGGGCCCCCATCACCGAGGGGAGGTTCCCAGCAGGCTCCAACTGCCACAAGAGGGCCGATGTTGCCCAGGTGGGGTGTGCCAGCCAGGCAGGAGTGACCTCACAGCAGAGGGCCCCCCTCACAGAAGGGTGAGGAACCCAGCCAGGATCAGACTCTCACCAGAGAGCCCACATCATCAAGGGGATAGGAACCAGGCAGGAGTGTCCCCACACCAGTGGGGCCACATCATCGAAAGGCGAGGGACCCAGCATACGTGGCCTCAAACCAGAGGACACACATCACCAAGGGGCTGGGAGTGAGGCAGGCAGGAGTAGTCTCAAAACAGAGGGCCCATAGAAGAAAAAAGGTGAGGAATCCCGCAGTTGTAACCTCCCAGCAGGTGGCCAGGAGCAGCGAGGCTATGGGATCCAGGCCGGAGAGAACTCACAGCAGAGGGCCCTCATCATGAAACTGAGCAACCTACGGTTGGGACCTCAGAGCAGAAGGCCCACATTCCCATGGGGTTGGGAACCTGGCAGGAGTGTACTCGAAACACAGGGCGCATATCAGAAAATATTGGGAGCCCAGGAGTTAGGGCCTGACGCCAGAGGGCCCTCATTACCGAGGGGAGGAGACACACAGCAGGCACCAAATCCCACCAGAGGGCCGACGTCGCCAAGGCGGGGTGTGCCAGCCAGGCAGGAGTGACCTCAGAGAAGAGGGCCCACCTCACAGAAGTGTGAGGAACCCAACCAGGATCAGACTCTCACCGGAGGGCCCACATCACCAAGGGGATGGGAACCAGGCAGGAGTGTCCTCACACCAGTGGGGCCACATCAGCCAAAGGTGAGGAACCCAGCACATGTGGCCTCAAACCAGAGGACACACATCACCAAGGGGCTTGGAGTGAGGCAGGTGTCTGGAGGGGCACATTTAACTCTAATTTCCCACCAGGAAGTGGAATGAACCAAAGTCTCAGAGTGCCGTGCCGGACCCTGATTACGGCCTGAAGCAAACCTGCGGTTCTGTGGCCAGTTTTCAAGGAAACGAGTTAAGAAAGGAAATCACGGGCACTGTTATTCACAAACGTGCAGAGTTATAAATGACAGCTATTGGCAAAAATATATGGAAGTAAGTCTGCAAAGAGGACTTGAAAAGGAGGCAGAATTGCAGGAATCATATTTCAGGAGGTAGATTGGAATTGCATTTAAAGCATGTGAAAAGCGGCAGATCTTTGACAGTGATGCACTTGGACAAAAGTGCGTAAACATTTTTTCCTGAGTATATTCAGGAAAAAACACATATGCCCTTTTTGGCCAACCAAGCACTCGAGAAATGGAAATCCGCACTACAATGAAGTCTCATTTCCCATTCGTCAAAAGGGCCATCTGAAAAAAGTGTAAAAACCAGAAACACAGGACAGGCCATGGAGAACAGGGAGCCTTGTTATGCTGATGGGCGGGATGTAAATTGCCAACAGACACTCTGGAGATGTGTATGGTGTATCCTGAAACATCTGAAAAACAAAGCTACAGACCCTAGGGCACTTCCACTTTTGGCCCTATAGCTTAGGAAAATTAAAATCAACAAGACACAGCCAACACAAAATTTAGGGCTGCTGTGTTTACAAGAACCTTGAGTCCAGTACAAATTAAATATCCCAGAAAGAAAAAAATGGATAAAGGAGTTGTGCTACTTATGTACAACAGAATATCACTCAGCAATGAAATCAATGTCATCAGGCCTGTAGCAGCAAATTGAGAGGATTTAAGTATGATGATTCTAAGAGAAATAGGTCACACAGAGAAAGATAATTATCATAAGATATCACTAATAGAGAGAGTGTAAACTTGGCTACACATAAACTGAATTCCAAAACCGAACAGAGTCTCACATTTAGATAAAAACTTATGCTTGCTTAAGGGGAAAGTTGAGTTGGGGTGCTGTATAAAGCCAGAGATTGAAATTAGCACACATACCGTTCCATAAGCCAAATATGTAATAGACAAGACCTACTCTTTGCTCAACGAAATAGACTCATCCATGGTGTATCACCTCACACCTGTTAGAATGGGCATCATCAGAAAATCTACAAACAACAAATGCTGGAAAGGGTGTGGAGATAAGGAACCCTCTTCCACTATTGTTGGGAATGTAAATTGATACAGTCACTGTGGAGAACATTATGGAGTTTCTTATAAAACTAAGAATAGAATTACCATATGATACAGCAATCCCACTACTGGGCATATACCCAGACAAAACCATAAATCAAAAAGAGACATTCACCGCAATGTTCATTGCATCACTATTTACAATATCCAGGTAATGGAAGCAACCTAAATGCCCACAGACAGACGAATGCATAAAGATGTGGTACATATATAAAATGGAATATTACTAAGCCATAAAAAGGAATGAAATTGGGTCATTTGTAGAGACGTTGATGGATCTAGAGACTGTCATACAGAGTGAAGTAAGTCAGAAAGAGAAAAACAAATCTTGTCTATTAATGCATATATGTGGAACCTAGAAAAATTGTACAGATGAACCGTTTTGCAAGGCAGAAATAGAGCAACAGATGTAGACAACAAACGTATGGACACCAAGGGGGGAAAGCTGTTGGGGGGTGGTGGTGGGAGGAGTTGAGAGATTGGGATTGGCATGTATACATTTATATGTATAAAATAGATAACCAAAAAGAACCTGCTGTATAAAAAAATAAAATAAAATTCAAATTACAAAAAGTAAAACAGAAAAAATATTCTTCCCTTCACATACATGTATTTATATGAATAAATTATTTCCATGCTTATATCTGTAAATACAAAAAAGAGGAATAAAATCTACCTTGAACCAAAAACGAAAAAAAGAAAAAAAAACAGAACCCACCAGTTACACAGAGGAAAACCATATCAGGGCACTTGCTCCAGTTGTAAACAATTCTGAAGTTGGTCAGTGGTGGGGAATCATCTCCCATTCAGCCAGCAGGCCCCACGCAACAAGCGTCCTCATTGCAAAGCTGGGGGACCGTGCCGAGGCATCTGTGAGTAAACGTGGGCTGAGCCCCAGGCCAGCTGCTGCTGAAATGTTCCCACCCTTCCCAGGTAAAACACCTGAATATGTACAAGGACTTGAAAGCCTAGAGGAAGGGCCATGGAGCCACATGAGTGACAGCATGCCAGCCGACTTGGTGCCTGCAGGCCAGCCAGGATGGTCCTGGCCCTGGGTGCTCTTCTGGAAGTTTTCCATTTCCCTGCCTGAGATACCCCTGCTGTCCCGGCCCCCACTGCTTTCTTCCTCACTCACGTCTGCCCAGGGAGAAATTCCAGCGGCAGGTATGGGTGACACATCCTCTTCTTTAGCAGGTGGCATCTTGGCAACTGCTGCAGAAAGTCCAGCAGAGCCCCACTCACACTGGGCCACCCACAAAGCCGTGGCCTCTCACTCCCTCCCACCAGTCCAGCCCCAAGACTGCTGACAGGGCAGAGAAAATGGCGTCAGGCACAGCTGCAGGGGCTCTTGCTGCCTGGAGCGGTGTTTATATTGATCTGAACCCAGGCACACCTGGGGAGGGCTGGCCGGCACGGTCGGGCTTCCCAGGCCAGCCAATAATCACCCCTCAGGGGCTCACAGTTGCAGAAACTGGAACTTGCTGAATCGGCCAGGTCCAAGGAACAGGTGTGGGCTCCTGAGAGTCAGGATAGACAAGGGGCTGCAGCTCTGGCTTGTTTTCTAATTATATTATCTGGCCCATGAGTGGGAGACAACTTCAAGAAAACCCTCTCCTAATGAGAGGAACCCAGGAGTCAGGGAGAGGAGGGGTGGCTGGTGGGTGGAGACAGAGGCCTGGTGCCCCGGGTGCAGTGGAATTCTCTGGGAGACCAGGTGGAGGGAGGCCACACAGAGTGATGCCCAGGGTCACAGACCTGTCGGAGCTGCTGTTTGTTAGTTCAAGTCCTGCTCTGAGGTGCTCTGTGTCAGATCTGAGTGACAGGTGAGCTGGGAGTGCTCTGCAATGAGGGCGATATGCACGGTTCCAGTGTTCCCAGCCCTGCCATGGTACCTGCAAGGGTAGCTCTGTATCCTGGGAGGGGCCTGACCACGAGAGCCCCATGGGCTGCAGGGGAACCTGCCCAGGGAACCCCATATCCTGGGAGGGGCCTGAACACGAGAGCCCCATGGGCTGGGGTGGGGGTGGGGTACCTGCCCAGGTGAGCTCCATATCCTGGGATTGGCCTGACCTCGAGAGCCCCATGGGCTGCTGGAGTCCTGGTAAAGGATGTCAGGACAGTCAGTGAAGCCACCAAGGATATACCTCTAGTAGTTCCTAAATCCTACACCCTGCTGGTCATTCTACCAACCACCAGGACATGGTATTCTGTATTAGTCTTCAATGATGCCTTCTTTTGTATTCTATTAGTCCCAGAGTCACAAGAAATTTTGGCTTGTGAGTGGCAGGACTCAACATACAACTAAAACAATACTTCCGGGCCGTGTTGCCCCAAGGGTTCAAAAATTCCCACACCATCTTTGGGGAAAGCTCAGCTAAAGACCTAAAAGTTCTACCTCTGGAAAAGGAAACACTCCTTCAATATGCAGATGACATTCTGATCGCCAGCCCTACTAAGGAGACCTCTGAACTACCATGCCAATAAAGGATACAAGTTGTCCAAGACAAAGCTCAAATATCACAGACTACGGTGACCTGCCTGGGCTTCATTCTCACAGAAGGTCGGAGAAGCCCATCCCAGGAAAGGGAAGAAACAATTTACAGCCTTACCCATTTCTGAAACTAGAAGACAGCTTAGGGGTTCCTGGGGAGGCCAGGGTTTGCTGCTTCTGGATCCCTAACTACAGTCTACTAGCTGGGCCTCTATATGAAACACTGAAAGGAAAAGATGATGATCCTTTTGAATAGAATGCAGAAGTGGCCTTTCAAGAATGGAAAGAGCAGTCAATTCAGACCCTTGCCCTGGAACTCCCTAATTTAGCTAAACCCTTTGACCTTTACATTCCTGGTGAACGGTGAATCGCCATTGGAGTATTAGTGCAAAACCTGGGACCACTTGAAATGGAACAATGCAAGAATGCGATCCAGGTAGGATAAACTACGGTCACCAAGGGGCTTGGCCCACCGCCACATCTGGCCAAGATACTGGCAGTATCTGAAAACCTGGAAATCAGCAGCCCAAAAGGCCACCTCCCTCCTAAGGGAAGAGGACCCCACGTGGTGATCCTAACACCCAGCCATGCCCTGAAGTTGCAGGGTTGGCTCCATGGGCACACTGACCTTGAGTGAGGAGGCCCTCCAACTCCAACCTCCATAGAGATAACCGGGGCAAAGTGGCACCATGACGACTCGTGTGAAGGTGTCTGCACGGGCAAATTTAACGCTCATTTCCCACCAGGAAGAGGAATTAACCAAAGGCTCAGCATGCCGTGCCGGAACCAGATTAGGGCCTGAAGCAATCCTGCGGTTTTGCGGCCAGCTCACAAGAAAGCGAGTTGAAGAAAGGAGCTCAGGGACACTGTAATTCACAAACCTGCAGAGTTATAAATGACAGCTATCACCCAAAAATATATTGAAGGAAGGCTGCGAAAAGGACTTGAAAGCGGGGCAGAATTGCAAGAAAACGATTTCAGGGGGTAGACTGGAATTGCATTTAAAGCATAGGAAAAGAGGCAGAACGTCGACAATGATGCACTTGGCCAAAAAGGGCGTATGCGTTTTTTCCTGAATATATTCAGGAAAAAACGCATACGCCCTTTTTGGCCAACCAAGCAAGCATGTTAAAGAAATCTGCACTACAATGAAGTCTCACTGCCCCCCGTTCAAAAGGGCCATCTGAAAAAAGTGTAAAAACCAGAAACACAGGACAGGCCATGGAGAACAGGGAGCCTTGTTATGCTGATGGGCGGGATGTAAATTGCCAACAGCCACTCTGGAGATGTGTATGGTGTTTCCTCAAAAACCTAAAAAACAAAGCAACGGAGCCTACGGCATTACCACTTATTTTCCTATAGCTTAGGGAAATTAAAATCAAAAACACACAGCCACCCCAAAGTTTCTGTTTACGGCTCTGTTTACAAGAACCTCGTCTACGGTACAAGTTAAATATCCCAGAAAGCGAAAAATGGATAAAGAAGTGTGGTACGTACGTACAAAGGAAAATCACTCACCAATGAAATCTATTTCATCAGGCCCGTCGCGGCATAATGAGTGGATTCAGGTATGATGATTCTAAGTGAAATAAGTCACACAGAAAATGAAACATCATAAGTTATCACTAATACACGGAATGTAAACTTGGCTACACATGAACTGAATTACAAAACAGAACAGGGTCTCAAATTTAGAAAACCACCTTATGTTTGCTTAAGGGGAAAAGTGAGTTGGGGTGCTGCATAAAAGCAGAGATAGAAATTAGCACAGATACCTTTCCATAAGCCAAATATGTAATAGTCAAGACCTACCCCTTGCTCAACGAAATGGACTAAACACCTCATATTCAACACCTAGGAATACACCTGACTAGTAAGAATCTTCAAACCCATGGATTTATATGTCTCCGTAAGACAATCAAGCGTGTGTACAGCTGCATGAATGCAGCAGAGAAAATCCAATAAATCCCATTATCAAAATGAATTACAAAAACAAAACACAATGACAGTGAAATAGAGAGCAATTCTTAAATAATTCATTCAGGGCATGTGATGCAACCTGGATTTACCACATCTACACCCAGAGCTGAGTGAGACATAAGGTTGGACACTTCGGGCTGATAGCATTGGTGAGGTTCGATGAGCAAATGCAGACCCTTTGAAGTCATACTGCATGGTACCCATTCCATGGGTCCCAACTCTCCAGGTTTAAGGGATTCTTCCTTCAGCTAAAACGTGCATGGGAAACCCACAGTATGGTGCACCGTGTGACCAGGAAACGTTTTCAAATGCATCTCAGTTTTCGTCCCCTTTTACTCGGGTTCACCATTCCAGACCTTTACTAACACTCTCCCCACTTGGAGAGTCAGTGCCTTTAACCTCCTGTTTGTCACAGTTTGCAATTTCTGCGCAAGATGAACAGGAATAGGGAGAACCAATGAGAGACTAGCTGTAGGTGTCTGCACTGGAAATTTAACGCTCATTTCCCACCAGGAAGAAGAATTAACCAAAGGCTCAGCATGCCATGCCGGAACCTGATTAAGGCCTGAAGCAATCCTGCGGGTTTGCGGCCAGCTCACAAGAAAGCGAGTTGAAGAAAGGAGCTCAGGGGCACTGTAATTCACAAACCTGCAGAGTTATAAATGACAGCTATCGTCCAAAAATATATTGAAGGAAGGCTGCGAAGAGGACTGGAAAGCGGGGCAGAATTGCAGGAAAACGATTTCAGGGGCAGACTGGAATTGCATTTAAAGCATAGGGAAAGAGACAGAAAGTCGACAATGATGCACTTGGTCTAAAAGGGCGTATGCGTTTTTTCCTGAATATATTCAAGAAAAAACACATATGCCCTTTTTGGCCAAACAAGCAAGCCTGTAAAGAAATCTGCATTCCAATGAAGTCTCACTGCCCCCCTGTCAAAAGGGACATCTGAAAAAAGTGAAAAATCCAGAAAGGCAGGACAGGCCATGGAGAACAGGGAGCCTTGTTATGCTGATGGGCGGGATGTAAATTGCCAACAGCCACTCTGGAGAAGTGTATGGTGTTTCCTCAAACACCTAAAAAGTAAGCAACGGAGCCTACGGCACTTCAACTTATGGTTCTATAGCTTAGGGAAATTAAAATCAAAAAGACACAGCCACCCATAAATTTTGGACGGCTCTGCTTACAAGAACCTCATTTACGGTACAAGTGAAATATCCCAGAAAGCAAAAATGGATAAAGAAGTTGTTGTACGTACGTACAATGGAATATCACTCAGCAATGAAATCTATGTCATGAGGCCCGTCGCGGCATAATGAGTGGATTCAGGTACGATCATTCTAAGTTAACTAAGTCACACAGAAAAAGAAACACCATAAGATATCTCAAATACACGGAATGCAAACATGGCTGCACATGAACTCAATTACAAAACAGAAAAGGGTCTCAAATTTAGAAAACCAACTTATGCTTGCTTAAGGGGAAAGGTGAGTTGTGGTGCTGCATAAAACCAGAGATTGAAATTAGCACAGATACCTTTCCATAAGCAAATATGTAATAGTCAGGACCTACTCCTTGCTCCACGAAATGGACTCAACACCCCATATTCAATGCCTAGGAATATACCTGAGTAGTAAGAATCTGAAAACCCATGGATTTATATGTCTCCATAAGAGAATCAAGCATGTGTACAGCGGCATAAACGCAGCAGTGAAAATCCGATAAATCCCATTATCAAAATAAATTACAAAAACAAAACCCAATGACAGTGAAATAGAGAGCAATTCTTAAATAATTCATTCAGGGCTTGTGATGCAACGTGGATTTACCACATCTACACCCCGAGCTGAGTGAGACATAAGGCTGGACACTTCGGGCTGATAACATTGGTGACATTCGGTGAGCAAAGGCAACCCTTTGAAGTCATACTGCATGGTACCCATTCCATGGGTCCCAACTCTCCAGGTTGAAGGGATTCTTCCTTCAGGTAAAACATGCATGGGCAACCCAGAATATGGTCCACCGTGTGACCGGGAAACCTTTTTAAATGCATCTCAGTTTTCGTCCCCTCGTACTCGGTTTTACCATTCCAGACGCTTTACTAACACTCTCCCCACTTGGAGAGTCAGTGCCTTTAACCTCCTGTTTGGCACAGTTTGCAATTTCTGCGCAAGATGAACAGGAATAGGGAGAACCAATGAGAGATTAGCTGTAGGTGTCTGCACGAACAAATTTAACGCTCATTTCCCACCAGGAAGAGGAATTAGCCAAAGGCTCAGCATGCCGTGCCGGAACCAGATTAGGGCCTGAAGCAATCCTGCGGTTTTGCGGCCAGCTCACAAGAAAGCGAGTTGAAGAAAGGAGCTCAGGGGCACTGTAATTCACAAACCTGCAGAGTTATAAATGACAGCTATCGTCCAAAAATATATTGAAGTAAGGCTGCAAAGGGGACTTGAACGCGGGGCAGAATTCCAGGAATACGATTTCAGGAGGTAGACGGGAAGTCCTCTGAAAGTATAGGAGAAGAGGCAGAACCTCGACAATGATGCACTTGGTCCAAAAGGGCATATGCGTTTCTTCCAGGGCCCTTATTAAAGAGGGTAGGAGGCTCCCAGCATGCTTCAGTGGCCAACAGAGGGCCTACGTCGCCAAGGCGACATGAGACATCCAGGCAGGAGTGACCTCACATCAGAGGGCCCACCTCACAGAAGGGTAAGGAACCCAGTCAGGATCAGACTCTCACCAGAGTGCCCACATAAGCAAGGGGCTGGGAACCAGGCAGGAGTGTCCTCACACCCGTGGGGCCACATCATCGAAAGTTGAGGTACCCAGCACATGTGGCCTCAAACCAGAGGACCCACATCACCATGGGTCTCGGAGCGAGGCAGGCAGGATTAACCTCAAAACACATGGCCCATTGTATAAAAAAGGTGAGGAATCCAGCAGTTGGAACATCCCAGCAGGCGGCCCAGAGCACCGAGGCTATGGGATCCAGGCAGTGATGAACTCACAACAGAGGGCACTCATCGTGATACTGTAAGCAACCCAGCCGTTGTAACCTCAGAGCACAAGGCCCACATCCCCATGGGGAAGGGAACCAAGCAGGAGTGTCATCGCACCAGTGGGCACACATCAGAAAAGGTGGGGAGCCCAGCAGTTAGGGCCGGACGCCAGAGGGCCCTCATCACTGAGGAGAGGAGGCTCCCAGCAAGCTCCAACTGCTACCAGAAGGCCGACGTCACCAATGCGGGGTGTGCCAGCCAGGCAGGAGTGACCTCAGAGCAGAGGGCCAACCACACAAAAGTGTGAGGAACCCAAAGAGGATCAGACTCTCACCGGAGGGCCCACATCACCAAGGGAATGGAAACCAGGCAGGAGTGTCCTCACACCAGTGGGGCCACATCACCGAAATGTGACGGACCCAGCACACGTGGACTCAAACTACAGGACACACATCACCAAGGGGCTGGGAGTGAGGCAGGCAAGAGAAGTCTCAAAACAGAGGGCCCATAGAAGGAAAAAGGTGAGGAATCCCGCAGTTGGAACCTCCCCGCAGGTGGCCAGGAGCAGCGAGGCTATGGGGTCCATGCCGGAGTGAACTCACACCAGAGGGCCCTCATCATGAAACTGAACAACGTACCATTGGGACCTCAGAGCAGAAGACCCACATTCCCATGGGGTTGGGATCCTGGCAGGAGTGTACTCGCACCACAGGGCGCACATCAGAAAATTTTGGGAGCCCAGGAGTTAGGGTCTGACGCCAGAGGGCCCTCATTACCGAGGGGAGGAGACTCCCAGCAGGCACCAACTCCCAACTGAGGGCCCACGTCACCAAGTTGACGTGTGCCAGCCAGGCAGGAGTGACCTCACAGCAGAGGGCCTACCTCACAGAAGGGTGAGGAACCCAGCCAGGATAAGACTCTCACCAGAGGGCCCACATCACCAAGGGGATCGGAACAAGGCAGGAGTGTCCTCACACCAGTGTGGCCACATTATAGAAAGGTGAGGAACCCAGCACATGTGGCCTAAACCAGAGGACCCACATTTCCAAGGTGCTCCGAGTGAGGCAGGCAGGAGTAGCCTAACAACACAGGGCCCACAGAATAAAATATGTGAGGAATCCAGCAGTTTGAACCTCCCAGCAGGTGGCCCAGAGCATGGAGTCTATGGGATCCAGGCCACAGTGAACTCACAGCAGAGGGCCCACATCATGAAACTGTGAGCAACCCAGCCAGTGGGACCTCAGAGCAGAAGGCCCACATCCCCATGGGGATGGGAACCTCGCAGGAGTGTCCTCGCACAACTTAGCACGTATCAGAAAATGTGGGAACCCAGCAGTTATGGCCTGACGCAAGAGGGCCCTCATCACGGAGGAGAGGAGGCTACCAGCAGGTTCCAAATGCCACCAGAGGGCCGACGTCACCAAGGCAATGGGAGCAAGCCAGGCAGGAGTTACCTCACAGCAGAGGGCCCACCTCACAGAAGTGTGAGGAGCCCAAACAGGATCAGACTCTAACCAGAGCGCCCACATCACCAAGGGGATGGAAACCAGGCAGGAGTGTCCTCACACCAGTGGGGCCACATCAGCGAAAGGTGAGGAACACAGCACATGTGGCCTCAAACAAGGGGACACACATCACGAAAGGGCTGGGAGTGAGGCATGCAGGAGGAGACTCACAACAGAGCGCCCATAGAATAAAAAAGGTGAGGAACCCCGCAGTTGGAAGCTCCAAGCAGGTGGCCCAGAGCACCGAGGCTATGGGATCCATGCCGGAGTGAACTCACAACAGAGGGCCCACATTCTGACACTGTGAGCAACCCAGCCGTTGGGACCTCAGAGCAGAAAGCCCACATCCCCATGGGGATGGGACCCTGGCTGGAGTGTACTCGCACGACAGGGCGCACATCAGAAAATTTTGGGAGCCCATGAGTTAGGGCCTGACGCCAGAGGGCCCTCATTACCGAGGGGAGGAGACTCCCAGCAGGCACCAACTCCCAACTGAGGGCCCACATCGCCAAGGTGACGTGTGCCAGCCAGGCAGGAGTGACCTCACAGCAGAGGGCCCACCTCCCAGAAGTGTGAGGAATCCAGACAGGATCAGACTCTCACCAGAGGGCCCCCATCACCAAGGGGATGGGAACCAGGTAGGAGTGTCGTCACACCAGTGGGGCCACATCAATAAAGGTGAGGAAACCGGTACATGTGGCCTTAAACCAGAGGACCTACATCACAAATGGGCTGGGAGTGAGTCAGGAAGTAGGAGCATGAAAACACAGGACCCAAAGAATAAAAAAGGTAAGGAATCCAGCAGTAGGAACCTCCCAGCTGGCCGCTCAGAGCACAGAGTCTATGGGATCTAGGCCTGGGTGAACTAACACCAGAGAGCCAACATCATGAAACGGTGAACAACACAGGTGTTGGGACCTTAGAGCAGAAGGCCCACATGCCCATGGGGATGGGAACCTCGCAGGAGTGTCCTCGCACCACTTAGCACGTATCAGAAAATGTGGGTACCCAGCAGTTAGGGCCTGAGGCAAGAGGGCCCCCATCACCGAGGGGAGGTTCCCAGCAGGCTCCAACTGCCACAAGAGGGCCGATGTTGCCCAGGTGGGGTGTGCCAGCCAGGCAGGAGTGACCTCACAGCAGAGGGCCCCCCTCACAGAAGGGTGAGGAACCCAGCCAGGATCAGACTCTCACCAGAGGGCCCACATCATCAAGGGGATAGGAACCAGGCAGGAGTGTCCCCACACCAGTGGGGCCACATCATCGAAAGGCGAGGGACCCAGCATACGTGGCCTCAAACCAGAGGACACACATCACCAAGGGGCTGGGAGTGAGGCAGGCAGGAGGAGTCTCAAAACAGAGGGCCCATAGAAGAAAAAAGGTGAGGAATCCCGCAGTTGGAACCTCCCAGCAGGTGGCCAGGAGCAGCGAGGCTATGGGATCCAGGCCGGAGAGAACTCACAGCAGAGGGCCCTCATCATGAAACTGAGCAACCCACGGTTGGGACCTCAGAGCAGAAGGCCCACATTCCCATGGGGTTGGGAACCTGGCAGGAGTGTACTCGAACCACCGGGCGCATATCAGAAAATATTGGGAGCCCAGGAGTTAGGGCCTGACGCCAGAGGGCCCTCATTACCGAGGGGAGGAGACACCCAGCAGGCACCAAATCCCACCAGAGGGCCGACGTCGCCAAGGCGGGGTGTGCCAGCCAGGGAGGAATGACCTCAGAGAAGAGGGCCCACCTCACAGAAGTGTGAGGAACCCAACCAGGATCAGACTCTCACCGGAGGGCCCACATCACCAAGGGGATGGGAACCAGGCAGGAGTGTCCTCACACCAGTGGGGCCACATCAGCCAAAGGTGAGGAACCCAGCACATGTGGCCTCAAACCAGAGGACACACATCACCAAGGGGCTTGGAGTGAGGCAGGTGTCTGGAGGGGCACATTTAACTCTAATTTCCCACCAGGAAGTGGAATGAACCAAAGTCTCAGAGTGCCGTGCCGGACCCTGATTACGGCCTGAAGCAAACCTGCGGTTCTGTGGCCAGTTTTCAAGGAAACGAGTTAAGAAAGGAAATCACGGGCACTGTAATTCACAAACCTGCAGAGTTATAAATGACAGCTATTGGCAAAAATATATGGAAGTAAGTCTGCAAAGAGGACTTGAAAAGGAGGCAGAATTGCAGGAATCATATTTCAGGAGGTAGATTGGAATTGCATTTAAAGCATGTGAAAAGCGGCAGATCTTTGACAGTGATGCACTTGGACAAAAGTGCGTAAACATTTTTTCCTGAGTATATTCAGGAAAAAACACATATGCCCTTTTTGGCCAACCAAGCACTCGACAAATGGAAATCCGCACTACAATGAAGTCTCATTTCCCATTCGTCAAAAGGGCCATCTGAAAAAAGTGTAAAAACCAGAAACACAGGACAGGCCATGGAGAACAGGGAGCCTTGTTATGCTGATGGGCGGGATGTAAATTGCCAACAGACACTCTGGAGATGTGTATGGTGTATCCTGAAACATCTGAAAAACAAAGCTACAGACCCTAGGGCACTTCCACTTTTGGCCCTATAGCTTAGGAAAATTAAAATCAACAAGACACAGCCAACACAAAATTTAGGGCTGCTGTGTTTACAAGAACCTTGAGTCCAGTACAAATTAAATATCCCAGAAAGAAAAAAATGGATAAAGGAGTTGTGCTACTTACGTACAACAGAATATCACTCAGCAATGAAATCAATGTCATCAGGCCTGTAGCAGCAAATTGAGTGGATTTAAGTATGATGATTCTAAGAGAAATAGGTCACACAGAGAAAGAGAATTATCATAAGATATCACTAATAGAGAGAGTGTAAACTTGGCTACACATAAACTGAATTCCAAAACCGAACAGAGTCTCACATTTAGATAAAAACTTATGCTTGCTTAAGGGGAAAGTTGAGTTGGGGTGCTGTATAAAACCAGAGATTGAAATTAGCACACATACCGTTCCATAAGCCAAATATGTAATAGACAAGACCTACTCTTTGCTCAACGAAATAGACTCATCCATGGTGTATCACCTCACACCTGTTAGAATGGGCATCATCAGAAAATCTACAAACAACAAATGCTGGAAAGGGTGTGGAGATAAGGAACCCTCTTCCACTATTTTTGGGAATGTAAATTGATACAGTCACTGTGGAGAACATTATGGAGTTTCTTATAAAACTAAGAATAGAATTACCATATGATACAGCAATCCCACTACTGGGCATATACCCAGACAAAACCATAAATCAAAAAGAGACATTCACCGCAATGTTCATTGCATCACTATTTACAATATCCAGGTAATGGAAGCAACCTAAATGCCCACAGACAGACGAATGCATAAAGATGTGGTACATATATAAAATGGAATATTACTAAGCCATAAAAAGGAATGAAATTGGGTCATTTGTAGAGACGTTGATGGATCTAGAGACTGTCATACAGAGTGAAGTAAGTCAGAAAGAGAAAAACAAATCTTGTCTATTAATGCATATATGTGGAACCTAGAAAAATTGTACAGATGAACCGTTTTGCAAGGCAGAAATAGAGCAACAGATGTAGACAACAAACGTATGGACACCAAGGGGGGAAAGCTGTTGGGGGGTGGTGGTGGGAGGAGTTGAGAGATTGGGATTGGCATGTATACATTTATATGTATAAAATAGATAACCAAAAAGAACCTGCTGTATAAAAAAATAAAATAAAATTCAAATTACAAAAAGTAAAACAGAAAAAATATTCTTCCCTTCACATACATGTATTTATATGAATAAATTATTTCCATGCTTATATCTGTAAATACAAAAAAGAGGAATAAAATCTACCTTGAACCAAAAACGAAAAAAAGAAAAAAAAACAGAACCCACCAGTTACACAGAGGAAAACCATATCAGGGCACTTGCTCCAGTTGTAAACAATTCTGAAGTTGGTCAGTGGTGGGGAATCATCTCCCATTCAGCCAGCAGGCCCCACGCAACAAGCGTCCTCATTGCAAAGCTGGGGGACCGTGCCGAGGCATCTGTGAGTAAACGTGGGCTGAGCCCCAGGCCAGCTGCTGCTGAAATGTTCCCACCCTTCCCAGGTAAAACACCTGAATATGTACAAGGACTTGAAAGCCTAGAGGAAGGGCCATGGAGCCACATGAGTGACAGCATGCCAGCCGACTTGGTGCCTGCAGGCCAGCCAGGATGGTCCTGGCCCTGGGTGCTCTTCTGGAAGTTTTCCATTTCCCTGCCTGAGATACCCCTGCTGTCCCGGCCCCCACTGCTTTCTTCCTCACTCACCTCTGCCCAGGGAGAATTTCCAGCGGCAGGTATGGGTGACACATCCTCTTCTTTAGCAGGTGGCATCTTGGCAACTGCTGCAGAAAGTCCAGCAGAGCCCCACTCACACTGGGCCACCCACAAAGCCGTGGCCTCTCACTCCCTCCCACCAGTCCAGCCCCAAGACTGCTGACAGGGCAGAGAAAATGGCGTCAGGCACAGCTGCAGGGGCTCTTGCTGCCTGGAGCGGTGTTTATATTGATCTGAACCCAGGCACACCTGGGGAGGTCTGGCCGGCACGGTCGGGCTTCCCAGGCCAGCCAATAATCACCCCTCAGGGGCTCACAGTTGCAGAAACTGGAACTTGCTGAATCGGCCAGGTCCAAGGAACAGGTGTGGGCTCCTGAGAGTCAGGATAGACAAGGGGCTGCAGCTCTGGCTTGTTTTCTAATTATATTATCTGGCCCATGAGTGGGAGACAACTTCAAGAAAACCCTCTCCTAATGAGAGGAACCCAGGAGTCAGGGAGAGGAGGGGTGGCTGGTGGGTGGAGACAGAGGCCTGGTGCCCCGGGTGCAGTGGAAGTCTCTGGAAGACCAGGTGGAGGGAGGCCACACAGAGTGATGCCCAGGGTCACAGACCTGTCGGAGCTGCTGTTTGTTAGTTCAAGTCCTGCTCTGAGGTGCTCTGTGTCAGATCTGAGTGACAGGTGAGCTGGGAGTGCTCTGCAATGAGGGCGATATGCACGGTTCCTGTGTTCCCAGCCCTGCCATGGTACCTGCAAGGGTAGCTCTGTATCCTGGGAGGGGCCTGACCACGAGAGCCCCATGGGCTGCAGGGGATCCTGCCCAGGGAACCCCATATACTGGGAGGGGCCTGAACACGAGAGCCCCATGGGCTGGGGTGGGGGTGGGGTACCTGCCCAGGTGAGCTCCATATCCTGGGATTGGCCTGACCTCGAGAGCCCCATGGGCTGCTGGAGTCCTGGTAAAGGATGTCAGGACAGTCAGTGAAGCCACCGAGGATATACCTCCAGTAGTTCCTAAATCCTACACCCTGCTGGTCATTCTACCAACCACCAGGACATGGTATTCTGTATTAGTCTTCAATGATGCCTTCTTTTGTATTCTATTAGTCCCAGAGTCACAAGAAATTTTGGCTTGTGAGTGGCAGGACTCAACATACAACTAAAACAATACTTCCGGGCCGTGTTGCCCCAAGGGTTCAAAAATTCCCACACCATCTTTGGGGAAACCTCAGCTAAAGACCTAAAAGTTCTACCTCTGGAAAAGGAAACACTCCTTCAATATGCAGACGACATTCTGATCGCCAGCCCTACTAAGGAGACCTCTGAACTACCATGCCAATAAAGGATACAAGTTGTCCAAGACAAAGCTCAAATATCACAGACTACGGTGACCTGCCTGGGCTTCATTCTCACAGAAGGTCGGAGAAGCCCATCCCAGGAAAGGGAAGAAACAATTTACAGCCTTACCCATTTCTGAAACTAGAAGACAGCTTAGGGGTTCCTGGGGAGGCCAGGGATTGCTCCTTCTGGATCCCTAACTACAGTCTACTAGCTGGGCCTCTATATGAAACACTGAAAGGAAAAGATGATGATCCTTTTGAATAGAATGCAGAAGTGGCCTTTCAAGAATGGAAAGAGCAGTCAATTCAGACCCTTGCCCTGGAACTCCCTAATTTAGCTAAACCCTTTGACCTTTACATTCCTGGTGAACGGTGAATCGCCATTGGAGTATTAGTGCAAAACCTGGGACCACTTGAAATGGAACAATGCAAGAATGCGATCCAGGTAGGATAAACTACGGTCACCAAGGGGCTTGGCCCACCGCCACATCTGGCCAAGATACTGGCAGTATCTGAAAACCTGGAAATCAACAGCCCAAAAGGCCACCTCCCTCCTAAGGGAAAAGGACCCCACGTGGTGATACTAACACCCAACCATGCCCTGAAGTTGCAGGGTTGGCTCCATGGGCACACTGACCTTGAGTGAGGAGGCCCTCCAACTCCAACCTCCATAGAGATAACCGGGGCAAAGTGGCACCATGACGACTCGTGTGAAGGTGTCTGCACGGGCAAATTTAACGCTCATTTCCCACCAGGAAGAGGAATTAACCAAAGGCTCAGCATGCCGTGCCGGAACCAGATTAGGGCCTGAAGCAATCCTGCGGGTTTGCGGCCAGCTCACAAGAAAGCGAGTTGAAGAAAGGAGCTCAGGGACACTGTAATTCACAAACCTGCAGAGTTATAAATGACAGCTATCACCCAAAAATATATTGAAGGAAGGCTGCGAAAAGGACTTGAAAGCGGGGCAGAATTGCAAGAAAACGATTTCAGGGGGTAGACTGGAATTGCATTTAAAGCATAGGAAAAGAGGCAGAACGTCGACAATGATGCACTTGGCCAAAAAGGGCGTATGCGTTTTTTCCTGAATATATTCAGGAAAAAACGCATACGCCCTTTTTGGCCAACCAAGCAAGCATGTTAAAGAAATCTGCACTACAATGAAGTCTCACTGCCCCCCGTTCAAAAGGGCCATCTGAAAAAAGTGTAAAAACCAGAAACACAGGACAGGCCATGGAGAACAGGGAGCCTTGTTATGCTGATGGGCGGGATGTAAATTGCCAACAGCCACTCTGGAGATGTGTATGGTGTTTCCTCAAAAACCTAAAAAACAAAGCAACGGAGCCTACGGCATTACCACTTATTTTCCTATAGCTTAGGGAAATTAAAATCAAAAACACACAGCCACCCCAAAGTTTCTGTTTACGGCTCTGTTTACAAGAACCTCGTCTACGGTACAAGTTAAATATCCCAGAAAGCGAAAAATGGATAAAGAAGTGTGGTACGTACGTACAAAGGAAAATCACTCACCAATGAAATCTATTTCATCAGGCCCGTCGCGGCATAATGAGTGGATTCAGGTACGATGATTCTAAGTGAAATAAGTCACACAGAAAATGAAACATCATAAGTTATCACTAATACACGGAATGTAAACTTGGCTACACATGAACTGAATTACAAAACAGAACAGGGTCTCAAATTTAGAAAACCACCTTATGTTTGCTTAAGGGGAAAAGTGAGTTGCGGTGCTGCATAAAAGCAGAGATAGAAATTAGCACAGATACCTTTCCATAAGCCAAATATGTAATAGTCAAGACCTACCCCTTGCTCAACGAAATGGACTAAACACCTCATATTCAACACCTAGGAATACACCTGACTAGTAAGAATCTTCAAACCCATGGATTTATATGTCTCCGTAAGACAATCAAGCGTGTGTACAGCTGCATGAACGCAGCAGAGAAAATCCAATAAATCCCATTATCAAAATGAATTACAAAAACAAAACACAATGACAGTGAAATAGAGAGCAATGCTTAAATAATTCATTCAGGGCATGTGATGCAACCTGGATTTACCACATCTACACCCAGAGCTGAGTGAGACATAAGGTTGGACACTTCGGGCTGATAGCATTGGTGAGGTTCGATGAGCAAATGCAGACCCTTTGAAGTCATACTGCATGGTACCCATTCCATGGGTCCCAACTGTCCAGTTTTAAGGGATTCTTCCTTCAGCCAGAACGTGCATGGGAAACCCACAGTATGGTGCACCGTGTGACCAGGAAACGTTTTCAAATGCATCTCAGTTTTCGTCCCCTTTTACTCGGGTTCACCATTCCAGACCTTTACTAACACTCTCCCCACTTGGAGAGTCAGTGCCTTTAACCTCCTGTTTGGCACAGTTTGCAATTTCTGCGCAAGATGAACAGGAATAGGGAGAACCAATGAGAGACTAGCTGTAGGTGTCTGCACTGGAAATTTAACGCTCATTTCCCACCAGGAAGAAGAATTAACCAAAGGCTCAGCATGCCATGCCGGAACCTGATTAAGGCCTGAAGCAATCCTGCGGGTTTGCGGCCAGCTCACAAGAAAGCGAGTTGAAGAAAGGAGCTCAGGGGCACTGTAATTCACAAACCTGCAGAGTTATAAATGACAGCTATCGTCCAAAAATATATTGAAGGAAGGCTGCGAAGAGGACTGGAAAGCGGGGCAGAATTGCAGGAAAACGATTTCAGGGGCAGACTGGAATTGCATTTAAAGCATAGGGAAAGAGACAGAAAGTCGACAATGATGCACTTGGTCTAAAAGGGCGTATGCGTTTTTTCCTGAATATATTCAAGAAAAAACACATATGCCCTTTTTGGCCAAACAAGCAAGCCTGTAAAGAAATCTGCATTCCAATGAAGTCTCACTGCCCCCCTGTCAAAAGGGACATCTGAAAAAAGTGAAAAATCCAGAAAGGCAGGACAGGCCATGGAGAACAGGGAGCCTTGTTATGCTGATGGGCGGGATGTAAATTGCCAACAGCCACTCTGGAGAAGTGTATGGTGTTTCCTCAAACACCTAAAAAACTAAGCAACGGAGCCTACGGCACTTCAACTTATGGTTCTATAGCTTAGGGAAATTAAAATCAAAAAGACACAGCCACCCATAAATTTTGGACGGCTCTGCTTACAAGAACCTCATTTACGGTACAAGTGAAATATCCCAGAAAGCAAAAATGGATAAAGAAGTTGTTGTACGTACGTACAATGGAATATCACTCAGCAATGAAATCTATGTCATGAGGCCCGTCGCGGCATAATGAGTGGATTCAGGTACGATCATTCTAAGTTAACTAAGTCACACAGAAAAAGAAACACCATAAGATATCTCAAATACACGGAATGCAAACATGGCTGCACATGAACTCAATTACAAAACAGAAAAGGGTCTCAAATTTAGAAAACCAACTTATGCTTGCTTAAGGGGAAAGGTGAGTTGTGGTGCTGCATAAAACCAGAGATTGAAATTAGCACAGATACCTTTCCATAAGCAAATATGTAATAGTCAGGACCTACTCCTTGCTCCACGAAATGGACTCAACACCCCATATTCAATGCCTAGGAATATACCTGAGTAGTAAGAATCTGAAAACCCATGGATTTATATGTCTCCATAAGAGAATCAAGCATGTGTACAGCGGCATAAACGCAGCAGTGAAAATCCGATAAATCCCATTATCAAAATAAATTACAAAAACAAAACCCAATGACAGTGAAATAGAGAGCAATTCTTAAATAATTCATTCAGGGCTTGTGATGCAACGTGGATTTACCACATCTACACCCCGAGCTGAGTGAGACATAAGGCTGGACACTTCGGGCTGATAACATTGGTGACGTTCGGTGAGCAAAGGCAACCCTTTGAAGTCATACTGCATGGTACCCATTCCATGGGTCCCAACTCTCCAGGTTGAAGGGATTCTTCCTTCAGGTAAAACATGCATGGGCAACCCAGAATATGGTCCACCGTGTGACCGGGAAACCTTTTTAAATGCATCTCAGTTTTCGTCCCCTCGTACTCGATTTTACCATTCCAGACGCTTTACTAACACTCTCCCCACTTGGAGAGTCAGTGCCTTTAACCTCCTGTTTGGCACAGTTTGCAATTTCTGCGCAAGATGAACAGGAATAGGGAGAACCAATGAGAGATTAGCTGTAGGTGTCTGCACGAACAAATTTAACGCTCATTTCCCACCAGGAAGAGGAATTAGCCAAAGGCTCAGCATGCCGTGCCGGAACCAGATTAGGGCCTGAAGCAATCCTGCGGTTTTGCGGCCAGCTCACAAGAAAGCGAGTTGAAGAAAGGAGCTCAGGGGCACTGTAATTCACAAACCTGCAGAGTTATAAATGACAGCTATCGTCCAAAAATATATTGAAGTAAGGCTGCAAAGGGGACTTGAACGCGGGGCAGAATTCCAGGAATACGATTTCAGGAGGTAGACGGGAAGTCCTCTGAAAGTATAGGAGAAGAGGCAGAACCTCGACAATGATGCACTTGGTCCAAAAGGGCATATGCGTTTCTTCCAGGGCCCTTATTAAAGAGGGTAGGAGGCTCCCAGCATGCTTCAGTGGCCAACAGAGGGCCTACGTCGCCAAGGCGACATGAGACATCCAGGCAGGAGTGACCTCACATCAGAGGGCCCACCTCACAGAAGGGTAAGGAACCCAGTCAGGATCAGACTCTCACCAGAGTGCCCACATAAGCAAGGGGCTGGGAACCAGGCAGGAGTGTCCTCACACCCGTGGGGCCACATCATCGAAAGTTGAGGTACCCAGCACATGTGGCCTCAAACCAGAGGACCCACATCACCATGGGTCTCGGAGCGAGGCAGGCAGGATTAACCTCAAAACACATGGCCCATTGTATAAAAAAGGTGAGGAATCCAGCAGTTGGAACATCCCAGCAGGCGGCCCAGAGCACCGAGGCTATGGGATCCAGGCAGTGATGAACTCACAACAGAGGGCACTCATCGTGATACTGTAAGCAACCCAGCCGTTGTAACCTCAGAGCACAAGGCCCACATCCCCATGGGGAAGGGAACCAAGCAGGAGTGTCATCGCACCAGTGGGCACACATCAGAAAAGGTGGGGAGCCCAGCAGTTAGGGCCGGACGCCAGAGGGCCCTCATCACTGAGGAGAGGAGGCTCCCAGCAAGCTCCAACTGCTACCAGAAGGCCGACGTCACCAATGCGGGGTGTGCCAGCCAGGCAGGAGTGACCTCAGAGCAGAGGGCCAACCACACAAAAGTGTGAGGAACCCAAAGAGGATCAGACTCTCACCGGAGGGCCCACATCACCAAGGGAATGGAAACCAGGCAGGAGTGTCCTCACACCAGTGGGGCCACATCACCGAAATGTGACGGACCCAGCACACGTGGACTCAAACTACAGGACACACATCACCAAGGGGCTGGGAGTGAGGCAGGCAAGAGAAGTCTCAAAACAGAGGGCCCATAGAAGGAAAAAGGTGAGGAATCCCGCAGTTGGAACCTCCCCGCAGGTGGCCAGGAGCAGCGAGGCTATGGGGTCCATGCCGGAGTGAACTCACACCAGAGGGCCCTCATCATGAAACTGAACAACGTACCATTGGGACCTCAGAGCAGAAGACCCACATTCCCATGGGGTTGGGATCCTGGCAGGAGTGTACTCGCACCACAGGGCGCACATCAGAAAATTTTGGGAGCCCAGGAGTTAGGGTCTGACGCCAGAGGGCCCTCATTACCGAGGGGAGGAGACTCCCAGCAGGCACCAACTCCCAACTGAGGGCCCACGTCACCAAGTTGACGTGTGCCAGCCAGGCAGGAGTGACCTCACAGCAGAGGGCCTACCTCACAGAAGGGTGAGGAACCCAGCCAGGATAAGACTCTCACCAGAGGGCCCACATCACCAAGGGGATCGGAACAAGGCAGGAGTGTCCTCACACCAGTGTGGCCACATTATAGAAAGGTGAGGAACCCAGCACATGTGGCCTAAACCAGAGGACCCACATTTCCAAGGTGCTCCGAGTGAGGCAGGCAGGAGTAGCCTAACAACACAGGGCCCACAGAATAAAATATGTGAGGAATCCAGCAGTTTGAACCTCCCAGCAGGTGGCCCAGAGCATGGAGTCTATGGGATCCAGGCCACAGTGAACTCACAGCAGAGGGCCCACATCATGAAACTGTGAGCAACCCAGCCAGTGGGACCTCAGAGCAGAAGGCCCACATCCCCATGGGGATGGGAACCTCGCAGGAGTGTCCTCGCACAACTTAGCACGTATCAGAAAATGTGGGAACCCAGCAGTTATGGCCTGACGCAAGAGGGCCCTCATCACGGAGGAGAGGAGGCTACCAGCAGGTTCCAAATGCCACCAGAGGGCCGACGTCACCAAGGCAATGGGAGCAAGCCAGGCAGGAGTTACCTCACAGCAGAGGGCCCACCTCACAGAAGTGTGAGGAGCCCAAACAGGATCAGACTCTAACCAGAGCGCCCACATCACCAAGGGGATGGAAACCAGGCAGGAGTGTCCTCACACCAGTGGGGCCACATCAGCGAAAGGTGAGGAACACAGCACATGTGGCCTCAAACAAGGGGACACACATCACGAAAGGGCTGGGAGTGAGGCATGCAGGAGGAGACTCACAACAGAGCGCCCATAGAATAAAAAAGGTGAGGAACCCCGCAGTTGGAAGCTCCAAGCAGGTGGCCCAGAGCACCGAGGCTATGGGATCCATGCCGGAGTGAACTCACAACAGAGGGCCCACATTCTGACACTGTGAGCAACCCAGCCGTTGGGACCTCAGAGCAGAAAGCCCACATCCCCATGGGGATGGGACCCTGGCTGGAGTGTACTCGCACGACAGGGCGCACATCAGAAAATTTTGGGAGCCCATGAGTTAGGGCCTGACGCCAGAGGGCCCTCATTACCGAGGGGAGGAGACTCCCAGCAGGCACCAACTCCCAACTGAGGGCCCACATCGCCAAGGTGACGTGTGCCAGCCAGGCAGGAGTGACCTCACAGCAGAGGGCCCACCTCCCAGAAGTGTGAGGAATCCAGACAGGATCAGACTCTCACCAGAGGGCCCCCATCACCAAGGGGATGGGAACCAGGTAGGAGTGTCGTCACACCAGTGGGGCCACATCAATAAAGGTGAGGAAACCGGTACATGTGGCCTTAAACCAGAGGACCTACATCACAAATGGGCTGGGAGTGAGTCAGGAAGTAGGAGCATGAAAACACAGGACCCAAAGAATAAAAAAGGTAAGGAATCCAGCAGTAGGAACCTCCCAGCTGGCCGCTCAGAGCACAGAGTCTATGGGATCTAGGCCTGGGTGAACTAACACCAGAGAGCCAACATCATGAAACGGTGAACAACACAGGTGTTGGGACCTTAGAGCAGAAGGCCCACATGCCCATGGGGATGGGAACCTCGCAGGAGTGTCCTCGCACCACTTAGCACGTATCAGAAAATGTGGGTACCCAGCAGTTAGGGCCTGAGGCAAGAGGGCCCCCATCACCGAGGGGAGGTTCCCAGCAGGCTCCAACTGCCACAAGAGGGCCGATGTTGCCCAGGTGGGGTGTGCCAGCCAGGCAGGAGTGACCTCACAGCAGAGGGCCCCCCTCACAGAAGGGTGAGGAACCCAGCCAGGATCAGACTCTCACCAGAGGGCCCACATCATCAAGGGGATAGGAACCAGGCAGGAGTGTCCCCACACCAGTGGGGCCACATCATCGAAAGGCGAGGGACCCAGCATACGTGGCCTCAAACCAGAGGACACACATCACCAAGGGGCTGGGAGTGAGGCAGGCAGGAGGAGTCTCAAAACAGAGGGCCCATAGAAGAAAAAAGGTGAGGAATCCCGCAGTTGTAACCTCCCAGCAGGTGGCCAGGAGCAGCGAGGCTATGGGATCCAGGCCGGAGAGAACTCACAGCAGAGGGCCCTCATCATGAAACTGAGCAACCCACGGTTGGGACCTCAGAGCAGAAGGCCCACATTCCCATGGGGTTGGGAACCTGGCAGGAGTGTACTCGAACCACAGGGCGCATATCAGAAAATATTGGGAGCCCAGGAGTTAGGGCCTGACGCCAGAGGGCCCTCATTACCGAGGGGAGGAGACACCCAGCAGGCACCAAATCCCACCAGAGGGCCGACGTCGCCAAGGCGGGGTGTGCCAGCCAGGCAGGAGTGACCTCAGAGAAGAGGGCCCACCTCACAGAAGTGTGAGGAACCCAACCAGGGTCAGACTCTCACCGGAGGGCCCACATCACCAAGGGGATGGGAACCAGGCAGGAGTGTCCTCACACCAGTGGGGCCACATCAGCCAAAGGTGAGGAACCCAGCACATGTGGCCTCAAACCAGAGGACACACATCACCAAGGGGCTTGGAGTGAGGCAGGTGTCTGGAGGGGCACATTTAACTCTAATTTCCCACCAGGAAGTGGAATGAACCAAAGTCTCAGAGTGCCGTGCCGGACCCTGATTACGGCCTGAAGCAAACCTGCGGTTCTGTGGCCAGTTTTCAAGGAAACGAGTTAAGAAAGGAAATCACGGGCACTGTAATTCACAAACCTGCAGAGTTATAAATGACAGCTATTGGCAAAAATATATGGAAGTAAGTCTGCAAAGAGGACTTGAAAAGGAGGCAGAATTGCAGGAATCATATTTCAGGAGGTAGATTGGAATTGCATTTAAAGCATGTGAAAAGCGGCAGATCTTTGACAGTGATGCACTTGGACAAAAGTGCGTAAACATTTTTTCCTGAGTATATTCAGGAAAAAACACATATGCCCTTTTTGGCCAACCAAGCACTCGACAAATGGAAATCCGCACTACAATGAAGTCTCATTTCCCATTCGTCAAAAGGGCCATCTGAAAAAAGTGTAAAAACCAGAAACACAGGACAGGCCATGGAGAACAGGGAGCCTTGTTATGCTGATGGGCGGGATGTAAATTGCCAACAGACACTCTGGAGATGTGTATGGTGTATCCTGAAACATCTGAAAAACAAAGCTACAGACCCTAGGGCACTTCCACTTTTGGCCCTATAGCTTAGGAAAATTAAAATCAACAAGACACAGCCAACACAAAATTTAGGGCTGCTGTGTTTACAAGAACCTTGAGTCCAGTACAAATTAAATATCCCAGAAAGAAAAAAATGGATAAAGGAGTTGTGCTACTTACGTACAACAGAATATCACTCAGCAATGAAATCAATGTCATCAGGCCTGTAGCAGCAAATTGAGTGGATTTAAGTATGATGATTCTAAGAGAAATAGGTCACACAGAGAAAGAGAATTATCATAAGATATCACTAATAGAGAGAGTGTAAACTTGGCTACACATAAACTGAATTCCAAAACCGAACAGAGTCTCACATTTAGATAAAAACTTATGCTTGCTTAAGGGGAAAGTTGAGTTGGGGTGCTGTATAAAACCAGAGATTGAAATTAGCACACATACCGTTCCATAAGCCAAATATGTACTAGACAAGACCTACTCTTTGCTCAACGAAATAGACTCATCCATGGTGTATCACCTCACACCTGTTAGAATGGGCATCATCAGAAAATCTACAAACAACAAATGCTGGAAAGGGTGTGGAGATAAGGAACCCTCTTCCACTATTGTTGGGAATGTAAATTGATACAGTCACTGTGGAGAACATTATGGAGTTTCTTATAAAACTAAGAATAGAATTACCATATGATACAGCAATCCCACTACTGGGCATATACCCAGACAAAACCATAAATCAAAAAGAGACATTCACCGCAATGTTCATTGCATCACTATTTACAATATCCAGGTAATGGAAGCAACCTAAATGCCCACAGACAGACGAATGCATAAAGATGTGGTACATATATAAAATGGAATATTACTAAGCCATAAAAAGGAATGAAATTGGGTCATTTGTAGAGACGTTGATGGATCTAGAGACTGTCATACAGAGTGAAGTAAGTCAGAAAGAGAAAAACAAATCTTGTCTATTAATGCATATATGTGGAACCTAGAAAAATTGTACAGATGAACCGTTTTGCAAGGCAGAAATAGAGCAACAGATGTAGACAACAAACGTATGGACACCAAGGGGGGAAAGCTGTTGGGGGGTGGTGGTGGGAGGAGTTGAGAGATTGGGATTGGCATGTATACATTTATATGTATAAAATAGATAACCAAAAAGAACCTGCTGT
Organism: Delphinapterus leucas; assembly: GCF_059928025.1. NCBI lineage: Eukaryota > Metazoa > Chordata > Mammalia > Artiodactyla > Monodontidae > Delphinapterus > Delphinapterus leucas. The sequence goes on from NW_028322237.1 coordinate 8,484,627, forward strand.
ATAAAAAAATAAAATAAAATTCAAATTACAAAAAGTAAAACAGAAAAAATATTCTTCCCTTCACATACATGTATTTATATGAATAAATTATTTCCATGCTTATATCTGTAAATACAAAAAAGAGGAATAAAATCTACCTTGAACCAAAAACGAAAAAAAGAAAAAAAAACAGAACCCACCAGTTACACAGAGGAAAACCATATCAGGGCACTTGCTCCAGTT